>NW_011494876.1:10406238-10431022 GCF_000754665.1 Bison bison bison
ATACAAGCAACTCCTACAGCTCAACTCCAGAAAAATAAATGACCCAGTCAAAAAATGGGCCAAAGAACTAAACAGACATTTCTCCAAAGAAGACATACAGATGGCTAACAAACACATGAAAAGATGCTCAACATCACTCACTATCAGAGAAATGCAAATCAAAACCACTATGAGGTACCATTTCATACCAGTCAGAATGGCTGCGATCCAAAAGTCTACAAATAATAAATGCTGGAGAGGGTGTGGAGAAAAGGGAACCCTCTTACACTGTTGGTGGGAATGCAAACTAGTACAGCCACTATGGAGAACAGTGTGGAGATTCCTTAAAAAACTGGAAATAGAACTGCCTTATGATCACTTTCACTTTAGATGGAAAAAATATTCCTAAAAGTTTGGCCATTCTGCCTCGTGGAGCTCCAGAAGCATTGCTGTCCAAATGGAAACTAGAAAGGAGATGAAAAACTAGGTGCTCAGGATCTTCCTACATCCCTCCTAGTAAAGATCCTATGACAACTCTAGTATGGAGGATTGGATCTCTAAAAGAAATAGACGGGATCAGGGAAGGGAAAGCATTAGAGGGAAGGTTGAAGATCCTGTGATCTGCAGGTAGGCTCTGGAGGAGGTCTAAGAGGTCACTGTGTTTCAGGAAACTTCCTGTAGCAGAGAGAAGTCTAGGCTGGCTCTTGGTATTCTCTGATTGTCTTGATTTGAGTAATCATGATCAAGTAGAAGACCTTTCACAGTGGCAATTGAGAGAACAGGAGTGCATTGATTCACTGGAAGGATAGATGGGATGAAATCTGTCCAAACATATACTATGAAGTGGCTGGGAGTGGTCCTAACTTACATAACAGAGCCAAGTCCTGCTCCATAAACTCAGGGGGTCAAGAAATGCCACATATTCATATCTTTATTGCTTTTAAAGCAACTTAAACCCCAGACTTGAGGCACACAACCAATAGGGCAAAAGCAGATTTATGATCAAAATGCCACCTCCAGAAGCCTTCAAACCTCTTGAGGTCTGAACTTTTAACAGTAAAACTGAGATAACCCAGGACTTCAGATAGGTTCCATCTTCATGGTGTGAAGTCCCAGGGCATGGTGTTGAGGGTATGTGGGCCTTCTTTCCAGGAGCTTTGTCCAGAACACAGTATCCTTTAACAGGCGTCACTGAGCAAAGGTGTCTGTTCCTATAAGTAAGCCAGCCTAGATGTATGGAGAATCTAAGCCACTTTTACTGCTGTTATTATTTTCCTAATCATTAAAATTACTATAAGGTGTTTATAGATCCCTTACTGTGTACCAGGCATTCTCCATGCCTTATCTCACTCTTATTTTTCCTTTGAGTGTAGTTTTACTATTCATATGCTATTCTGTGATAAGGAAACAAGTAATTCCCCTGTTGTAGGTCCTTCAGTGAAGAAATGGTTCATCTGCATTTTGAACCCATGCAGTCAGGTGCCAAGTCATTCTGTCCCTCTGTCACTTTGGATTTGTCACTAGATGAAGCTACTGGAGCTAAGCCAGGGCCCTCCTGATTCAGCCTGGATGGCCTGTTGGTACTGCTTTTGTAAAGCAAAAGAAAGGTGTTGTTCTGCTTTCAAGCAGAATCTCCAGGTTGGTTGGGGCTACAGTTTCTTAAGGGGAAAGTGAAGGTCAACCATCTACACCTCCCGGGGAATATGAAGATGCTGAAGTACAGTGGAGGGTGCCTTACCTTAGTACTCAACATGGAGACATTTCAAGAAGCCCTAACTGAGGAAACCTGGGGACCAGCTTAGTGGCAACCAGACCTAACTGCTTTTATCTCAGCTGTCAATCCCCAATGACACTGAAGGTCTTAGACATGAGTGAGTGTGTGCAAGTCATTGAACTGCTCTGAGCAATAATTTCAGTAATTTCCCCTGCCATACGGGGAAGACGAAGACATGGTTCCTGTTCCACGTGTTCTTTAATGCAGTATCAGTATCTTTGTTTTTTAAATTGCATGTTTAAAAATTAGGATGCTTATAATACAGAAGAAAATTTATGTATTTTGTTAGCTATGCCTCTTCTCACTGAACATCCATAGCTTGCAGGTCAAACAAATGAATCTACTAATACTTGCTTAGAATGAATCTAAGGCTAAAAGGTATGTAAGTGAAAAACATTTAAAGAGAAATATTACATAGTAAGTAACAAAAATCAGTGAGATGATACACTAATGACTGAAGCTTGGGAAACTCTGGTTAACATTATTATTTCTCAGATTGTGTACTCAGATTGTGTACCTCAGAGCAATAACTCAGCATTAAGATCTTGGGGGAAAAGGAGTTGCATCAAATAAGTCTAATGAACATCCTCAGTTCAGTTCAGTTCAGTTCAGTCACTCAGTCATGTCCGACTCTTTGCGACCCCATGAATCGCAGTACGCCAGGCCTCCCTGTCTATCACCAACTCCCGGAGTTCACTCAGACTCATGTCCATTGAGTCAGTGATGCCATCCAGCCATCTCATCCTCTGTCATCCCCTTCTCCTCCTGCCCCCAATCCCTCCACTCCTTTTTGGAGATTCACAGTTCAGTTCAGTCGTTCACTCACGTCCAACTCTTTACAGCCCCATGGACTGCAGCATTCGAGGCACTCCTACCCATGACCAACTCCTGGAGCTTGCTCAAACACATGTCCATCGAGTTGGTGATGCAGTCCAACCATCTCACCCTGTGTTGTCCCCTTCTGCTCCCTCTTTCAATCTTTCCCAATGTCAGGGTCTTTCCCAAGGAGTCACTTCTTCGCATCAGGTGGCCAAAGTATTAGAGTTTCAGCTTCAGTGTCAGTCCTTCCAATGAATATCCAGGACTGATTTCCTTTAGGATTAACTGGTTTGAGCTCCTTGCAGTCCAAGGACTCAAGAGTCTTCTCCAACACCATAGTTCAAAAGCATCAATACTTTAGCGCTCAGCTTTCTTTATAGTCCAGCTCTCACATCCATACATGACTACTGGAAAAACTATAGCTTTGACCAGACGGACCTTTATTGGCAAAATAAAGTCTCTGCTTTTTAATATGCTTTCTAGGCTAGTAGAGGTGGTAGAGTTCCAGCTGAGCTATTTCAAATCCTAAAAGATGATGCTGTGAAAGTGCTGCACTCAATATGCCAGCAAATTTGGAAAACTCAGCAGTGGCCACAGGACTGGAAAAGGTCAGTTTTCATTCCAATCCCAAAGAAAGGTGATGCCAAAGAATGTTCAAACTACCGCATAATTGGACTCATCTCACACGCTAGCAAAGTAATGCTCAAATTTCTCCAAGCCAGGCTTCAACAGTACATGAACCATGAACTTCCAGATGTTCAAGCTGGATTTAGAAAAGGCAGAGGAACCAGAGATTAAATTGCCAACACCCACTGGATCATCGAAAAAGCAAGAGACTTCCAGAAAAACATCTATTTCTGCTTTATTGACTATGCCAAAGCCTTTGACTGTGTGGATCACAGCAAACTGGAAAATTCTGAAAGAGATGGGAATACCAGACCACCTTTCCTGCCTACTGAGAAATCTGTATGTAGGTCAAGAAGCAAAAGTTAGAACTGGACATGGAGCAACAGACTGGTTCCAAATTGGGAAAGGAGTACATCAAGGCTGTATATTTTCATCTTGCTTATTTAACTTATGTGCAGAGTACATCATGCGAAATGCCAGGCTGGATGAAGCAAAAGCTGGAATAAAGATTTCTGGGAGAAATATCAATACCCTCAAATATGCAGATGACACCACCCTTACGACAGAAAGCAAAAAGGAATTGAAGAGCCTCTTGATGAAAGTTAAAGACGACTGTGAAAAAAAGCTGACTTGAATCTCAACATTCAGAAAACAAAGATCATGGTATCTGGTCCCATCACTTCATGGCAAATAAATGGGGAAACAATGGAAACATTAAGAAACTTAATTTTTTTGGACTCCCAAATCACTGTAGATGGTGACTGCAGCCATGAAATTAACAGATGCTTGCTTCATGGAAGAAAAGCTATGACCAATGTAGACAACATATTAAAAAGCAGAGACATTACTTTGCCAACAAAGGTCCGTCTAGTCAAAGGTATGTTTTTTTTCAGTAGTCATGCATGGATATGAGAGTTGCGCTATAAAGAGGACTGAGCGCTGAAAGACTGATGCTTTTGAACTGTGATGTTGGAGAAGATTCTCGAGAGTCCTTTGGACTGCAAGGAGATCCAACCAGTCCATCCTAAAGGAAATCAGTCCTGAATATTCATTGAGGACTGATGCTAAAGCTGAAACTCCAATATTTGGCCACCTGATGTGAAGAGCTGACTCATTTCAAAAGACCCTGATGCTGGGAAAGATCGAATGTGGGAGGAGCAGGGGATGACAGAGGATGAGATGGTTGGATGGCATCACTGACGCCATGGACATGATTGAGTAAGCTATGGGAATTGGTGTTGGACAGGGAAGCCTGGCATGCTGCAGTCCATGGGGTCGTAAAGAGTCGGACACGACTGAGCGACTGAACTGAACTGAGGCTAGTCATAGCTTTTCTTCCAAGGAGCAAGCATCTTTACCATCTGCAGTGATTTTGGAGCCCAAGAAAATAAAGTCTGTCACTGTTTCCATTGTTTCCCCATCTGTTTGTCATAAGTAATAGGACTGAATGCCATGATCTTCATTTTTTGAATGTTGATTTTATTTATTTATTTTTTCTTCTCTTATTTTTTTTATTTTTAAACTTTACATAATTGTATTAGTTTTGCCAAATATCAAAATGAATCCATCACAGGTATACATGTGCTCCCCATCCTGAACCCTCCTCCCTCCTCCCTCCCCATACCATCCCTCTGGGTTAAACCAGCTTTTTCACTCTCCTCTCTCACTTTCATCAAGAGGCTCTTCAGTTCTTTCTTCCTGCCATAAAGGTGGTGTCATCTGTGTATCTGAGGTTATTGATATTTTTCCTGCAATCTTGATTCCAGCTTGTGCTTCATCCAGTCCAGCATTTCTCATGATGTACTCTGCATATAAGTTAAATAAGCAGATTGTTAGTATATAGCCTTGATGCACTCCTTTCCCAATTTGGAACCAGTCTGTTGCTCCATTTCCAGTTCTAACTGTTGCTTCTTGATCTGCATACAGATTTCTCAGGAGGCAGGAAAGGTGGTCTGGTATTCCCATCTCTTTCAGAATTTTCCACAGTTTGCTGTGATCCACACAGTCAAAGGCTTTGGCATAGTCAATAAAGCAGAAATAGATGTTTTTCTGGAAGTCTCTTGCTTTTTCGATGATCCAGTGGATGTTGGCAATTTAATCTCTGGTTCCTCTGCCTTTTCTAAATCCAGCTTGAACATCTGGAAGTTCATGATTCATGTATTGTTGAAGCCTGGCTTGGAGAAATTTGAGCATTACTTTGCTAGCGTGTGAGATGAGTCCAATTATGCGGTAGTTTGAACATTCTTTGGCATCACCTTTCTTTGGGATTGGAATGAAAACTGACCTTTTCCAGTCCTGTGGCCACTGCTGAGTTTTCCAAATTTGCTGGCATATTGAGTGCAGCACTTTCACAGCATCATCTTTTAGAATTTGAAATAGTTCAGCTGGAATTCCATCACCTCTACTGGCTTTATTCATAGTGATGCTTCCTAAGGCTCACTTGACTTTGGACTCCAGGATGTCTGGCTCTAGGTGCGTGATCATACCATCGTGGCTATCTGGATCATAAAGATCTTTTTTGTATAGTTTTTCTGTGTATTCTTGCCACTTCTCTTAATATCTTCTGCTTCTGTTAAGTCCATACCATTTCTGTCCTTTATTGTGCCCATCTTTGCATGAAATGTTCCCTTGGTATCTCTAATTTTCTTGAAGAGATCTCTAGTCTTTTCTATTCTGTTGTTTTCCTCTATTTCTTTGCATTGATCACTGAGGAAGTCTTTCTTATGTCTCCTTGCTATTCGTTGGTCCTATGCATTCCGATGGGCATATCTTTCCTTTTCACCTTTGCCTTTTGCTTCTCTTCTTTTCTCAGCTATTTGTAAGGCCTCCTCAGACAACCATTTCACCTTTTTGCATTTCTTTTTCTTTAGTATTGTCTTGATCACTGCCTCCTGTATGAACCTTGTCCATAGTTCTTCAGGCACTCTGTCTATCAAATCTTATTACTTGTATTCACAGTGCACTTTTTTTATAATAGTAAAGGCTCTGAAAAGTCCTGCAGCGTAAGAAGCTAGTTCATACCTATTTATGTCATCAAGGCTTATTGAAGCCTAGCCTTTCTTTTCTTGTTTCCTGTTTCTGTTTTGTTAACAGTTATTAACATCTTCCAGAGTTAGTGCTGCCAGAACACTCTCTGTAAATCTCCGAGTGAAGAAAAACATCACCAAGTAAAACTGAAATAGGTGGCATTACAGTGATGCATTTTGGAAGTGGTTAATTGTGTTGAGGCAGTTGTGTGGGAAGTGGTTTGTTCTGTCTTCTCATACATTTGGAGGGAAGTGGCTTGCACCCTCTTTGATGATAATTCTGCCATTTGGATATCCTTCATTGATTTTCACTTTGTCCACCACTCACCACTGATTCTGTTTTAATCGTTGACATTAGACTAAGAGTTACAAGAGGTTTGAGTTATGAGAAGAGTGGAAAGACCATGCATTTATTTTTCAGAGAGTTATCATGGGGATAAACACTTGGGAAAGTATAAGGATGCATAAATTTCCATAACCACTTATTGGCCATAAGTTAGGCCTTTCAAATGCCTTAGGTTACATTGGTGAAAATGTTTTGGAAGAAGTTTGGGAAATGGAAAAAATAAGTCTGTTGGGTAGATACTGAAGTAAGTAGTCCCCAAGAAATATCTGAAATTGGCAATAAAAAGATTGGGAAACCATTCAAAAGATTAGCACAAACAAAGGTTTGCTATGCTAAATCACTTCAGTCGTGTCCGACTCTGTGTGACCCCATAGACAGCAGCCCACCAGGCTCCGCCGTCCCTGGGATTCTCCAGGCAAGAACACTGGAGTGGGTTGCCATTTCCTTCTCCAATGCATGAAAGAGAAAAGTGAAAGTGAAGTCGCTCAGTTGTGTCTGAGTCTTAGCAACCCCATGGATTGCAACCTACCAGGCTCCTCTGTCCATGGATTTTCCAGGCAAGAGTACTGGAGTCGGGTGCCATTGCCTTCTCCGAAACAAAGGTTTAAAAAGTTAAAAAAAAAAAAAAATTAGCATGCAATTTGAATGTTGGTTAATGTCCAGATATCTGCTGTCCAATATGGTAGTTACTAGCCACATGTAACTATTTACATTTAAATTAACTAAGATTAAATAATCTTGAAAAGTCAATTTTGTAGTTGTAGTAGCTGCACTTTGGCTATTCAGCAGCCACACATGACAAGTGGCTACTGTATTGGACAGAACAGAACAGTTCCATAACTGGAAAAAATTCTGCTGGGTAGCACATAAGGTAGAAAGAATTCTGGTATGGTCCCCATGATCTCTGACCCCTAGTTTTCACACTCTTGAATAACCCCCTCCACTTGAGTGTGGGCAGGACCTGTGACCTATATGTAGCTAAACAATATGGCAAAAGTAATGGATGCCGCTTCTTTGAATAAGTATGTTATATGGCAGAGAGGATGGGATATCACTCCTGTTGTAAGACTCTTCCTTAGCAGATTGGAGAGAGATTCTCCTGCTGGCCTCAGAGAACCACACAGCCATGTGAACTGCCTGCGCAGAGTGCCACATGGCAAGGGACGATGACAGCCATGTAGATGGCAGACAGCCTCCAGCTCCAGCCTGCAGCCAATGAGGAGCTGGGAACCTCATTCTACAGCTGCAAAGAAAGGAATTTTTCCAATAACCTGAATGAGGCTGGAAGTACGGTCTTCTCCATTTAAGCCTACAAATGAGAAATGCAGTCTGGCTAACATCTTGATTTCAGCCTGGTAAAACCAGGAGCACAGGGACCAGCCAGGCTTTGCCTGAACTTCTGACTCACAGAAGCTGTGAGATAATAAATAAGTGTTTGTTTTAGGCTGCTAAATTTGTGGTAATTTGTTAGGCAGCAGGGGAAAACTGATTTGGTGTTAGTCTAAACTATCTTTGGGAAGTTCTGATAAGCCGTGCCTCAGATGGTCCAGATCTTAAAGAGAGTATAACTTACTTATTGAGGCTGGTGCTTTGCCTCCTGTTAGGGAAAAGAAAAAAAAGGATTGTATCTCTCTAAATAGATATATGTATTGAGATATATATCTATATGTATATATAGATATAGATACAGATATATATATATAGATCTAGCCAGAATGACCCATTTACTTTTGTGGCAAAGCTCTCATAATAATGTACAGTAATATAGCATACTAGATGAGACCATGAGCTTAGGCATCATAGAAATGATGGCTCAGATTATGGATCCTCTGCTTATTAACTATATTATATTGGGTCAGTACTTAACCTCTCTAAGCCTCCTTTTCTTTATCTGTAAAAGGATGTTGTTTTTACTGAAATTATATTTTTATAGTGCACAGTACCTGGCACATCTGGTAACAGAGGGCAGTTTTATTATTTAGCGATATTTTAACATTGATTTCTGATAGGAAGTAATATAAACTCTAACACATTATTCCTGTACTCTAGTTTGGAAAATCAGCATAAAAGATTTTTATCTTCTTATGCCTTCACTCTGTTTTATGTCTGGGCTTCTACAGGCCAATTCCAGGTTGAATGCAATAAAAATAGGTCTTGCATACACGAAGTGCCCCTGTGTTCATAGGTTGGCTGTATATTGTCTGGGCAAATCGCCCCCAACCTCTGGCCAGACTGTGGAATGTTGGTTTCCTCAGACATTAGCCCCCTGGGGGTCAATTTTCACAGTTTCCATATGTTTTTATATTACCCCAAACTGTAAATACAACTGACACCCTACCAAATTGGCCCTAATGTTCGTATGTCTAATGGTGGAGTTGGAGGCTTTTATAAAAAACAATGCTCTGTGGAATTGTGGCAATTATACAAACGTTTTGTTTCTAAAGTATTCAGATTCCTTTTTTGTTTTTTAATTTGAAAAGAACTAAATGATGTGCAAGGAGAAAATTGGAGGGAACAAGGCAGGAGTTTTAATCTTAGGTCTGGGTCCTTTCTTGGTTTTTCACCTGTGGCCCCAGAAGTTCTGTCCTGTGGTCTGTTACCTGTTATCTGCGGTTGTCCTTGGTCCTTTGTGTTTCTCTTACTTTCCATTTTTGTTGAACTTCTACTTTCGTCTTTGCTTATTTTATCATCTCCCAACTCTTAATCTCGATTTAAGTCTGTTTGTATGGGAGGAAGAGCCAAGCTCATTATGAGGCAGTGAAGTCCCAGGATATGAAATACACTAAACATTTCTACTTGTGGAGGTAGACTCATGCATAAAAGCTAATCATTTGTTCCAAAATGGTCACATTGAGGTTAACGGGTCCAGAGACCGGAAATTAATGGGAAATTGCATGGTGTCCTTGTTGGTTTTTTGTTCAGCTTCCTAGCTGGGTCTTTATTTCAGTAACTATCACTGCCCCCATGAAGTCTAAAGCTGTTAAGCTCCCACCTTCCATTCCAGAGCTCCCCTGGCTGAAAGCTAATATTCTTGGGTAATTACCTCATATGTATCTAGTTCTCTAACAGTCAACCAAGTTGCTTCCCGGCATCCTGTGAAGTTTGGAGTGGTGTGCCTTAAAGTAGCTGAACTATGGAACAGCGATTGTATCCTGAGCATGTCTGTTTCTCCTCCCTAGAGTTTAATGGGGCTGCTTGAGAGAAGAGAAAGTGAGACAGTGGTGTGAAGGAGTTCTGCGACATTCTGCACAGCTGGTTGGCACGGCACAGATAGTAAGGGGCTGGGGGTAGCCTCTGGGCCAGAATGATTCAGAATTCTGCCTCTGCTGCCCAGTTATTCTGTAACTTTCAGCTGTAAGAATAATCAAAGGACTTTTGATTAATAGGGTTGTGAGGATTAAGTGAGCTAGTGTATGTAAAGTGCCTAGAGCACATCATGGGCTGTGAGGATTTGCTGCTGTGATTGTCATTACCTGGCTTCAGCAACCTGTGGCTCATGGGCCAAATTCAGCCCTGCCACCTGTTCTTATAAATAAAGTTTTATTCATGTACAGTCACACCCATTTGGGTACATGTTATCTGTGACTGATTTCATGCTACAATGACAAAATTGTGACACAGTTGAATACTGTTTACAAAGGTTGCATAGCCCCCAAAGCATAAGTTATTGACTATATATATAGCCTTTTATGGAAAAAAGTTTGCTGATCCCTATTTTTAGTCTTTAGAAAGCTTTTCTAAGCAACATAAATGAGAACAAGCCATCAGCCTGCTGTGAACTGTGTAGTTGTTTTTTTTTTTTTTTTTGAAGTATCTATTGAATATAAATTAAGAAAGAGAAACAAGGCTTATTTATTTTGGACTCAAGCTTTTAGACTTTCAGTTTAACTTCAAGAATGACTATAGGAATGAGAACTCTAGGTTGTCACTGTGTTTTTACCAGGTAATGCTCTGTTACATCCATTGGTCCACTTTTATTTTATTTCTTTTTTACTTTATCCGAGTTTCATTTCATTGACAATAAACTGATATTCATTATATGAGATTGAATTCTTCTTTGTAGAAGAATTCTCATTCTCAGAACTGCACGACCAGCCCATGCCCTCTGGGTCACCATACCTACCTGGGAGACCAAGTGATAAGAAATTTATTTAGTAGCAAGAGCCGATAGAAAGAGCCAAGCTTCTTAGGTAATCATGTGACCCTTACAATGGTATTGTTTAGTCTGCTTGATGAAAGAGTGCCTTATTAATAGATGCCCATGGATTGAACATTGACTTCTGAAGCAGGTGAGAAAAAGGCCTTGCCTTTTCTGTTTGAGTTTCCTCTGATGACAGTCCTACCGAGTACATCTAGAGGAGGGCAAGGAGGTATCAATGAGGGTTGCCTCTCTCTGCTCTCTATCCCTGGGGTCTTCTCTAACAGGCCCCCGTCATCTCTTGTCTTGAGCTTAGGCTGTCAGTCATTGGGCTCCATTCATACTTAAGGTAGTGCTCCTTTGATACTTTGGGTGAGGAGATTCTGCAGGGCTAGAATAAAGGAGAACAGTTGAAAGAAGTCATCCCTTTGAAATCTCTCCTACATGAAATATCTATAGAAAAACAAACCCTTCTCTTGCTAATTGTGACCATTTTCTGCTCTGTAACCTTTTCTCTAGGTTTTCTTGGCTCTTGTTGGCAAACGAGGTGAGGGAAATAGATACACACTTTAGAAGAGTGTTATTTGGGTCAGAGGGTTCAGGCTAGCATTTATAAATTATCCACTGTGTTCAAGGGACTGTTGTAGGAACATTAGGCTTATGAAATCATTTAATGCCTCCCACCCACCATGAGATAACTTGCCCAGAGTCACGCACTTTCTAAGTGTCGCCTCTGAGATGAGAATACAACCAATCTGGCAGCTAAGTCACTGGTCTTGGGCATCTTACTATCTTGTTTCTTGACCTGCTTTGTCTCAAATGATTCACCCATTTCTTTAGACTGAATGAGGAATAGACATATAAAATCTTCTCCTCCAAGGAGAATTTTGCTGGTGGAGTCAGATACTCTAAGGTGAAAAGTTAGGACTCTCATTGTCTCTGGGAAGCTCCACTTCTCAAGTTTTCAAATCTGAACACCTGCTTGCCTTTAACCCTTCTTTCTTTAGGAATATTATCACGTTCATGGTATACCTGACTGTCCTGCTACTGCTACTGCTGCTAAGTCGCTTCAATTGTGTCCAACTCTGTGCGACCCCATAGACGGCAGCCCACCAGGCTCCCCCGTCCCTGGGATTCTCCAGGCAAGAACACTGGAGTGGGTTGCCATTTCCTTCTCCAATGCATGAAAGTGAAAAGGGAAAATGAAGTCGCTCAGTTGTGTCCGACTCTTAACGACCCCATGGACTGCAGCCTTCCAGGCTCCTCCGCCCATGGGATTTTCCAGGGAAGAGTACTGGAGTGGGGTGCCATTGCCTTCTCCGCCTGACTGTCCTAGTACATGATAAATGTTGTCAGTCTAAGTTATGTTGGCATCATGTGCTTTAACTGAGGTGGCCTAATCTCTGGATCTTCATGCAACCCCAGACACCACAGGAGAGGTGGGAACAGAGAAGAGTGAGATGGGAGGCTATTCACCGCCAGGGAATGAAGGGAGAAAGGACTACAGGTAAGGAAGGGAGGGAGAATCTACTGAGGAGGGAAGCCAAGAAGGGAGCATGAGGAGATAGTGGGCATCCTGCTGGAGGGTTTTGGTAAGGACCTAGGCAGTCATCGATGCTCCTGGCCCAACTGGTAGGCTGCTCTTGAGTGGAGGCTGCAGAATGCAAAGTTCAAGAGGTCTGGCTTATTCTGGAACTAAGTCCTAAAACCTTGATCCTACTTGTTGCCTTCTGTCGGGAGGAGAGTAAGATTCAAGTAGCCATAGCTGGCCAGATACTTTTTTTTTAAGGAAGGAATATCATGCTCATGATATTCAGCACATTTGTGCATGCTCTAAAAATATCTTTAGAGTATTTATGACAGCTTTCTAAAATTTATAGCTATGCTGAAGTACTGAATGGTATTTACAAGCTTTTTTAAAAAATGAAATCATCTCAGAAAAGGTAAAAACTTTCATTATGGCAAATTCAGCATGCAGTACTCATCGTCAGTTTCCATTGTGTGTGTGTGTGTGGCCCATCTACTTGTGCAATCACTTCAGGATCCCAGCTCACTTACCCAGGCTTGTCGTGACCTTCCTGCGACTCTTCTATTAGGGTAAGGTTCCAGGAATGTAACTTATCTTATTATTAAGGAAATCACAAGTAGAAACTAAATGTATGACAAAAGGGGTATAATATTACATTCCAAAGTCCATTGTCTGAAGTATCTGGAATACCTGCTATTCTGGTGAGGGAGCAAGACACTAAATATGTGTTCACAGTATTGCACAGGACACCATTACATTCGTATTGTAAACTAAGTGTGAGAGAGAGGGAACATCCTGTAGTCTGTCTAAGCATTTTGCGTATGCAAATTCATCAACTCTTCACAATAACTCTGAAAGTGAAAGTGAAGTTGCTCAGTCGTGTCTGACTCTTTGCGACCCCATGGACTGCAGCCTACCAGGCTCCTCTGTCCATGGGATTTTCCAGGCAATAGTCCTGAAGTGGATTGCCATTTCCTTCTCCAGGGGATCTTCCCAACCCAGGGATAGAACCCGGGTCTCCTGCATTGTAGACAGATGCTTTACCGTCTGAGCCACCAGGGAAGTCCAGTGGTCTATAAAAGTGAACCATAAATACAGAGAGCACACTACCCCATGAGTAACCTACATTAACCAATAATGATGAACCAAACAAACGCTCCAAATAAAAAATAATAATAAAAAGCTACTTGTACAACACTGCTCTGAGTTGCACACAATTATTCCCATTTCATGTGTGAAGTACAGAGAGGTTAAGAAATTTGCCAATGGCCACATAGCTATAAACTACTAGACTTCCAATGGAAACCCAGGCAGTCTGGCTCCAGAGTTTATAGTACTAGTCCTTGCACTGCAGCTGCTCCTGGAAGATTCATAGAACTCAGAAAGTATCTTCCATTGTGGTTGTACCATTTTACACTTCAAGTTAAACCTGCATCTAGTTACTTATCCAAGAGAAAGGGAAACATATGACCATGGAGGGGTGGGGGGGGGGACTTGTATAGTAATGTTCATTGCAATCTTATTCTTTAGAAAAAAAAAATCAGAAAGAACCCAAATATCCACTTAACAAGGGAATAGCTAAATAAAATGTGGTATACTCATAGTAATGGAATAGTATTCAGCAATAAAATGGAACTTACATACAACATTTTGAGTGATATCAAAAATCCTAAACTGAGTCAGAGAAGTCAGACACAAAAGAGCATATACCATATGATTCTTTGAAGTTCGACAATAGACAAATACATGTAGATAGAAGTTAGAGTAGAGATTACTTTGTCACAGAGGGAAGGAAGGAACATGAGGCTAGGGGATGGCAAGGTTCTGGTCAAAAATCATTGACTTGTGCACTTAGTATCTGTGCCCATCCTTGTCTGTATTTATACCTCACTTAAACACCTGCACACAAATACAGTAGGATGGGAAAGCTCCCGCTTCTTCAATCTCACTATCTTCTTCAGTGATAATTGTTGTTTACAGATAACTCCACAGATAACTGTGGAGTTTCCAGGAGTATATATACAGGCTATTTCCATATGAGTGCATGTATACATCCCAATAGGCTTTTATATTTTAACATAAGTAGGATCAGACTATATGTATTATTCTGCAACCTGCTTTCTTTTTTTGGTTAACAATATCATGGCATCCGGTCCCATCACTTCATGGGAAATAGATGGGGAAACAGTGGAAACAGTGTCAGACTTTATTTTTCTGGGCTCCAGAATCACTGCAGATGGTGACTGCAGCCATGAAATTAAAAGACGCTTACTCCTTGGAAGGAAAGTTATGACCAACCTAGATAGCATATTCAAAAGTAGAGACATTACTTTGCCAACAAGGTTCGTCTAGTCAAGGCTATGGTTTTTCCTGTGATCATGTATGGATGTGAGAGTTGGACCGTGAAGAAGGCTGAGCATCGAAGAATTGATTCTTTTGAACTGTGGTGTTGGAGAAGACTCTTGAGAGTCCCTTGGACTGCAAGGAGATCCAACCAGTCCATTCTGAAGGAGATCAGCCCTGGGATTTCTTTGGAAGGAATGATGCTAAAGCTGAAACTCCAGTACTTTGGCCAGCTCATGCGAAGAGTTGACTCATTGGAAAAGACTCTGATGCTGGGAGGGATTGGGGGCAAGAGGACAAGGGGATGAGATGGCTGGATGGCATCACTGACTCGATGGACATGAGTCAGAGTGAACTCCGGGAGTTGGTGATGGACAGGGAGGCCTGGCGTGCTGCAATTCATGGGGTCTCAAAGAGTCGGACACGACTGAGCGACTGATCTGATCTGATGTCTTGAAAATTTCTTCCATGTCCACACTTCAGTTTTGCCTGAATGTCTTTAGCTAGCTTAGGATTCTATAATATGAATGTACTTGATTTCTTCAGCTAGTTTCCTTCTGATGGACAGTTCAGTTCAGTCACTCAGTCGTGCCAGACTCTTTGCAACCACGTGGACTGTAGCACGCCAGGCCTCCCTGTCCATCACTAACTCCTGGAGTTCACCCAAACTCGTGTCCCTTGAGTTGATGATGCCATCCAACCATCTCATACTCTGTCGTCCCCTTCTCCTCATGCCTTCAATCTTTCCCAGCATCAGGGTCTTTTCCAATGAATCAGTTCTTCGCATCAGGTGGCCAAAGTATTGAAGTTTCAGCTTCAGCATCAGTCCTTCCAGTGAACACCCAGGACTGATCTCCTTTAGGATGGACTGATTGGATCTCCTTGCAGTGCAAGGGACTCTCAAGAGTCTTCTCCATCACCACACAGTTCAAAAGCATCTGATGGACAGTTAGGCATTTATCAAATTTTCATTTTTACAAAACTACAAAAATTGTTGTACACGTGTATCTGTGCACACATGCAAGCATTTTTGTAGGCCACTTGCCTAGAAATGGGTTTGCTGGGGCAAAAGGTATGTACACTTCAGTGTATACTTACAAATTGGTTTCTAAAAATGCTTTTTAAATGACTCTTGTGACATATGACAGAGCTGGATTCCTGAATCCTCTCCAACAATGAATGTTATCAATTTAAAGATTTTGAGAGCAGGTAGATTAAAAAATGACAGACATTGTTTCTGCAGAGATTTTAAAAGAAGGAAGCTTTCTTTTAGTTTATATGCAAAAATACACATGCTCTTAGAAGAACATATGCTTCTCCTGGCCTATATTCTAGGCTATGTCATAATAGAGAACAGTTTCCTTTCCTTTGGGAAGAATGAAAAAGAAGAGAGATGCTAAGCCCTGAAAGTCTGATAAGTGGGAAAAAATTTGGTGTTAAAGGTAGGAGAACTAAAAATCCTAAAAGTTTAAATAAATGAGATCTCACACCTGGTGAAAGTAATATTTACTTTGAGTGTCTGAGAAGGTGTAAGGTTTTTGAAAGTATTTCACATGGTTTCTAAATTCAAACATTATTATTGTATCAATTAGATATATATTAACATAGAGAAGTGACAATGACATCAATGCAAGCATTCATTCAATCAAATGAGTATTTTTGAAAGTATGATGCTCTCTCAACAGCAAGTTAGAGAATACTTTTATTTTAATTTGATGGACTATTTTAGTGAGAATAGCAGGATTCTGTCCTCTCTGACTTTCATTCCTTTTTTAAAAAATGTATTTTATTTGAGATAGAGTTAGTTCACAATGTTATATTAATTTCTGCTGTATAGCAAAGTTATTCAGTTATACATATACACACACACACACACACACACACATATATTCCTTTTATGTTTTCTTTTCCATTATGGTTTATCATGGGATATTGCATATAGTTCCCTGTGCTATAAAAAGGACCTTGTTGTTTATCAATTCTCTATATAATAGTTGGCATCCGCTAATCCCAAACTGCCAGTCCACCCCTCCCCACCTCCCTCGTGGCAGCCATAAGTCTGTTCCTTATGTCTGCGAGTCTGTTTCTGTTTGATAGATCAGTTCATTCGTGTCATATTTTAGATTCCACGTTTAAGTGATATTATAGGGTATAACAAATGTCTTTCTCTGTCTGACTGGCTATACTTAGTATGATAATCTCTAGGTTCACCCCTGTTGATGCAGATTACATTGTTCTATTCTTGTTTATGGCTGAGTAGTGTTCTGTTGTGTATGTGTTTGTGGACATGTGTGGTGTGTGTGTGTGTATATATATAGACTTTTAGATTTTTAGGTTGCTTCCAGGTCTTGGCTATTGTAAATGGGCAGTGAACTTTAGGGTGCATGTGTCTCTTCAAATTATAGTTTTCTCCAGATATACACCCAGGAGTGAGATTGGAGGATCAATGGCAACTCTAATTTTAGTTTTCCGAGGAACCTTCATAACGTTTTCCATAGTGACTGTACCAATTTCCATTCCTACTATCAGAGTAAGAGGATTCCCTTTTCACCACATACTCTCCAGCCTTTGTTATTTGTAGACATTTTAATGATGACCACTCTGACTGGTATAAGGTTTGGTTTGGTTTGCATTTTTAACATCTTCTCTTATGCCTATTGGCCTTCTATCTATATGCTATCTTTGGAGAAATGTCAGACATTCATTCTTAATATGGTAGCCATTGTTGATCTTGAGACCTATTGGAATTTTTAAAGTGCTGACTTTTTAATTTTTAAAATTGATGTGACTTGCTTTATTAAACTGGTCAATTTAAGGTGAACACAGAAAGCTGACCCTATTACTGTACTCTCCCACTAACCTCTATTCACCACTGGATCCAATAACTGCTTTTTTGAAGAAACATTGTGTCTTGAATGTATTTTAATGATGTTTCCTTGCAGAAAAATTTCACTCCAAAAAAACCACATTTTTTTCTAGAACATGGAGTAGGTCAGTTTCTGGCAGGGCCTTGGCATGCCACGGTGCCTAGTGGGTGGGAGTTTGGAAAGTGGGTGTCATTGACACTGTCCTCTGAGGCAGTACTGCCCGAGGGCTTTGTCATCTGCACCCCCAGGGACTCTACCTTCTCAAATTTAGAGACAGTTGAGATCTGTACTGAGTTTAGCCTGATTTATGCACTGTGAATTTACTCTTGCAGGTGGTAAAAGGACTGATAAGTCACTTCCAAATCTATATTCTTGGAAATGTCAAATTTATTGGTAGTAAAAATCACTATGATAATTCATTCCAGTGAGCTTCTGTGGGTACATTTACTCTTCTTCAAGGGATCTCAAATTTTTTAATTTCATGACTTCTCTACCTGCCTCCCTCTCTCTCCTCCTACCCTGAAAATGGCTGTTTCTGACCTGTGCTTCATGAACTTATGGCTTCCCTAAGGGGCACCTGGAAGAGAGAGTGTCTAGTAGATGAGGTGCTGATTACCTGTTCCCACCCCACCCCACTCGTTATCTCAATCCTACCTCTGGCAGAGCAATTTTTCCTTCCACTTTTAACTTTCAAGGAAACTTTCAGTCTAAGAAAGACTTCTACCCATAGAAATACATTTGAAAATCATAGCACTCCTGTCAAGGAGTTTGCATACTGTATATGTATCTCTTGATGTTCACGTGTACAGAGACAGGATGGTCATTTTTATCACCTTACTCTGCACTGATCTATTAGGCCCAAATCCTAAGCAGTGCCATTCAAAACCCAACCTTTCTAATCACTGGAGTCCTAAGTAAGTCAGTATTTGAAGGAATGCTTGGAGAATTTGATGATCGGCCTCCATCACAGAGTCCAAACTTTAGTTTCTCTTTTTTCCTAGCTACTCATTCTTAATTTAGGAAAGCTTTCAGGGATTTGTGGATTTTGAAATTTTTTTTTCTTTTTGGATTGAAAAAACCACTGCAGTATCCCAGGAGATAAGGTCTAATATGTTCAAACTGCTTCAAGAACTATGTAGGAATTTTTTAACAGTGCAAATGATGTTTGTAATAATAATCTATTGTGTTTAACCCTGGTACTTGCAGGGGAAATATTTAGCAATTAGTTCTATATAAGTGTGGAATTTAAAGTAATAAAAAGAAGTATTTGGTTATAAAGATGTTCTCTAATTGAACAGTCTCACTAGTGTTATGGACCTCTCCATCGCATTCTGTTACTGATCTTACTTACTATGCAACAAGAAAATGTGCTTCCCCTGGCTTAGTGTGAACTTTAGAACCTCTATATTCTTGTTCAATTAGGAAGCAACCTAATAACACCTACATAGTAACCAAAAGACAGTCTTCTAAAAGTAGATTAGTGTGTACACTTAGTTCATAGCTTCATAGGTATATAATACTATATCACTAAAACTGAGAAATATCAGTGATTATCCAGTCCAAATAATGAGTAACAGGATGGTTATTCCACCTCACCTTTTATCCCCTTAATAGGTGCCACCAGGAGTATTTAAATCACTGCTTCAGTTGGTTCTGTAAATATTTGTAAAGAGCCAAAGTGTTCAGAATATTTTTATTAGCAAGATTTCTAATAGATTTCTCAGCTTAATAAACAATTCTCTTGAACTTTATTTTCTTGGCATTGGAGGGTGTAGGGGAGTATATAATTTCATAAGGACTAGAAATAAGGGTTTCTTTTTTAGTTTGCTACCACCTGGTTATTGTTTCATCTGGACATGTTTGCTGTTTATCATCTAATTCTCATCTCATCCATAAGTTTGCAAGAGCAGTGGTACTCAATACCCTTCTGTTGGGAGTCAGGGCTCAGTAACAGTGGCTGACTCAGCAGTGCTGGGAAGAGGTCACAGAAGGATTACTGGGGACCCCCAGGTGACTCTGCTCCAGGGCTCTCCTCTTCTGGAATCACTGCTCCTGAGTGCTCTGTACTGCCCTCCTGTCTCCTCATGTGTTGGATTAGATTTATGGGAGCTGCTGTCGACATGGTTGCCTAAATCTGTGGAATGTTTTGCTAAACGCTGCTGGTGAAATAGTCCACATGAAGTCTGTAACTCCCTCCAACATACACACCTTTTTTTTTTTTAAGAAAACTGTCTTCTATCCTTAGTCTTTTATTCACTTGATTGCTTTATGATTTTTCACTTTGAAATCCTATAGATTCATTAAGAACTTTTATTCCAACCACTCAGGCTTTATTTAACATGGTGATTAGCCAAAGTGTTACTCTGCTTGAGCTACGTGATGACAGTGTATTTGATTGGAGCCTTGTAATTATTATTTTAAAATCAAAGTAATAGATTATGATTTCAAAATAGGAACATGATCCAAAAGAATAATAGTAATTAGAACAGCAACCACTTAGAAGAAGGTAAATGCCCCCATCACAGACCACAGGGCCCTCTGTGTGGCCTGAGTCCCACCTACCTTTGCAGTTCCATTTCCTATCTCACTTCTTTCCCAACCCTGTACCTTCCTACACCCTGTCCCCCCACCTTGCCTGGACTAGCTTCACTGTACCCTTCCAGTTGATTGAAGTAACTGGGTTGTTTCCTGCCTTGGGAATAACACCTGCTGTTCTTTCTACCTAAGGGGCTCCTCCACTAGTGTCTCCTGGGTGGGATCCTTTGAGTCTCACCCATAGTCTTGTTTCCTTAGGAGGTTTCCCTGACCACAGTGACTGAAGTCATTCCCCCACCATACTGCTTGTCCACATATAATCACATCATCATCTCTCATAGCACGCTATTTATTTCCTTCAACATATGGAAACCCAAGTTGTGTGTTCTTGGTACTTGTCTGTCTCCCCCCAGGACTTCTAGCTCCATGAGGAGGGTGAAGACTATACCTGTCCCATTCACCACAGCAGCCTCACTGCCATTCTGGCACCTGGTGTTAAGTGGGTGCTCCAGAAATATTTGTGGTTGAATGAATGGAATGTTTTGACGTCCTAAATTTTCCTGAACACATATCAAAATATTCTATACTGGGCACTTCTATTACGATAACACATTATCTTCCAATGGCTGAATTTAACCAAGCTGTGCTGACTTTTCTCAGGCATATGAAGGATCAGAACAAGAAGGTGGCCAACCTGAAGCACAATCAACAGTTGGAAAAAAAGAAGAATGCCCAGTTACTGGAAGAAGTCCGCAGGCGAGAGGATAGCATGGCTGACAACTCTCAGCATTTGCAGGTGAGTCTAGCCTTCTCCTCTTAACCCTTAAATAATTGGAGATCAATTCCCTCCAAAATATACTCCTTGCTGTGGGAAAGCATGCATGGAAATGGTGGACGTACCTTTGCTCTAAGTCCCGCACTAACCATGTACTCCCAGGGAACCCAGTGGGTCTTTCTGAGTACGGAGCAAAATAGTGCCCAAGAAAGGCAGGTTATGGTGGAACTTGCTCAATCTGCACACAGTCTCTTGGTTCCTGTGCGTCACCTTAAAAGGTAAGGGCTGCGGTTATAGAGTTGGCAAGAAGCTTGAAACAGAAACGTCTTCCTTTTAGAATTATATTGAACTTGTTTTGGTGTCAGGAGTGAAATGTATGGGTGTTATCACAGAAGGTATTTGGAAGAGGATGCATCAAACTGATTTCAGACATTTTACAGAACTGGTTTTGTTTTGTTCAAAACTCCAAGGCTCTGATCATTATTCTGTCTTTTCTGTGGAATATAGTTATCTCTGAATGGATGGCCCTATCTCAGAAACCAACTGGCCGACTGAAAACACCAATTTTTCCTCATTAGCCATCCCTATTTTTGGCGAAAGAGCTCTCCCCATGTGCTCAATAAAACATTCAAGCTAAAACAGGGCATTTGCTTTGAAGTTCCTTTATTTATTCCAGTGTGCCTTTAAACAGAGCAGTTCAAGTTCGAGTTGGCCGGAGTTCATGTTAGATTCTGCTTATTAATTAGTGTCTTTCTCTAGTTATATATTAGGTTTCCTCCTTGGAGATTGAAGAAGTTAGATAATTTCAGAATGTACTCATAATTCTCTTTTTTAATTGACCGAAAGAGAAATAAGTAATTATTCCAGAGTAGGAAATACAAGGAAATGTCTTGCATAGAACATGTCACAAGGTGGTTACATAGTCAATATTAGTTTCTTTTTTCTCTGTATTCTGGAGGTGCCCTGATGATGTCAATCAAACTCCTTTACATTGATGCCTGATTTGAGTATCATGATGGTAGCATCAAGTCCTTTGTTCCCTCCTGGGATCATCTTTGGATGGACTAGTAGTTTATTTCAATCCATGGCTTCCTCAGTGTTTTTGAGAAATCAGTCTCGGGGTTTTTTGAGAAATCAGTCTCCCATGAATCATATGAGATGTTATATTAGAACCTACAAATTGAGATCATAACTAAAAGTTGCAGAACTATATTGCCTTGTCAGACGTGTATTCTTATTCATGCCTTAGAGTAATGTTGGTGATTTTATATATGGTAATACTAGAGTCTCAGAAAAGGTATGAAGTAGCATCCTAGTAAGTGGTAGACATGGAACTGACTTCAAGTTTTCCTGCCTTCAAGAAACAAATGGAGAGGAACAATAGCAGTAGTGGATCCCATTTATTAACTTTTCAGTATGCTGTGTATTGTGCTGTCTTTGGTTCTGTCAGCTGGGTTTGTTGGGACTCTTATTTCCAAGTCATAGGAACACAACAAGTTGAACTAAGAAGAAAAAAGGGACTCTGTTGGCTCAGTAAACTGAAAATTCCAGGAATAGACCCCAGATCTTATAACATGAAGGTATTCACACAATAGCATCAGGAATCTGTCTTCGTTCTACTCACAGGCGTGCTCTACTCTTGGTTGCCTTGATTCTCAGGAAGGCTGTTCCGCAGTGATGCCAACTATGGCTACCAGCATTCAGTCTACATTGTACAAGTGCAGTCACCCCAGGGGGAGGAGAAAGGTTCTTTCTGAGGAGTTCTGGCAGGAATCCGAAGGCAGATAGAATGAATAAATTGGCCAGGCCATGATCAACTTATATGGTTACCTGGAGTCTAGAGAAAAAGGGTTAACCTCACCCAAGTCACATGGTCTGAGACTGAGGACAAGATATCCCTCACACAAAAGAGGGTTCTGCTCAGAAGGGATGCTGGGCAGATAAAATCACAGAGATCCATTATAACCATAGTATGGGGTAGATTAACTGTTATCCCATTTGATATATGAGAAGGAGGAGGAGGCCCCAAATTATTCAGCTAATAAGTGGCAGAGTTGGGACACAAATCCAGATCTGACTGTCTTCAAGTAGTGAGAGTTCTAATTAAGAAAGGAAGGCAAAAAACAAAAAACAAAAAAAAACAACCTGTGGAGTGGCAGAGAGACTTCATGGAACAGTGGGATTGGAGCTAAGTTTGACATGGAAGGGATGGAGCAGTAGGGCAGGCTCACCAAGCAGGAGAGCTATCAGAGAATGTACAGAGGTGCATAGCACAAAACATAACAAACCAGTTGGTCATGGTGACACAGAGATTAAGTGTTGTTATTATCTTCCTTAACTGACTCTGGAGCTAGAATGCCTAGGTTTCAAGCTTCCAAATTTACCAGCTGAATGTTCTTAGCAGGTTATTTCCCTGAGCCTCAGTTTTTCATCTGTAAAATGGGTATGATCATTGCACCTACTCCAGAGTTACTGTGAGGACTAAAGAGTCAGTGCACGTAAAGAATTTAGAACTGTGCTTGGCATAAGATGTGCTCAAAGTAAGTGTTAGTGATTGACTGTTTTTATATTGGGTTGGTCAGAAAGTTCATTCAAGTTTTTCCATAAGAGGTTATGAAACATTAGAAGCATTTTTTAGAATATGTATTATATGTGTGGGTATTTGTGCAGTTCTGCTGATATGTGTTGAGCATCAAAGTTTCTGTTTTTTTCTATATATATAGTAATTTTTTTCTTTTCTAAGCACATGTCTAGTTATGGAAATTAATGTCTTGTTTTGGCCCATGAACTTTTGTATAGCAATATTTTCATAAGGGCCTTGATAACTACCTCATAGGCATATTCATAAAAGATAGCATGGTCTGGAATTGCTTAGTTGCATTCCTGACCACCCCAAATAAAGGAGAGCATTTGAAATGCAATAAAAAGTAATCACGATTAATTTTGATGAAAATGTCTCTGGTTAAGGTTAATAGAGAGTGAAACTCCCACTTTCCTGGATTGTGAAGCAGATGTACTCAGATGCAGTAATTACTGCCTTCTGAAGACAGAACTTTTCTTTCTGGGGGCACTTGATTTTTTAGTTTTACTGTTGTTTTAGGTACTTCCTGTTTATAAGTTAGCCTGCTAATCCCTTAAAGTTTCAGTCAGTTGATATCTGGTTTCGAAGGCTGGTTGGTTGATTGGTTGGTAGATGTAAGTTTGGCACCTACTAAATTTGACTGTGGCTCAGATCATGAACTCCTTATTGCCAAATTTAAACTTAAATTGAAGAAAGTAGGGAAAGCCACTAGACTGACCATTCAGGTATGACCTAAATCAAATTCCTTATGATTATACACTGGAAGTGAGAAATAGATTTAAGGGACTAGATCTGATAGATAGAGTGCCTGATGAACTATGGTTGGAGGTTTGTGACATTGTACAGGAGACAGGGATCAAGACCATCCCCATGGAAAAGAAATGCAAAAAAGCAAAATGGCTGTCTGCAGAGGCCTTACAAATAGCTGTGAAAAGAAGAGAAGTGAAAAGCAAAGGAGAAAAGGAAAGATATAAGCATCTGAATGCAGAGTTCCAGAGAATAACAAGGAGAGATAAGAAAACCTTCCTCAGTGATCAAAGCAAAGAAATAGAGGAAAACAGCAGAATGGGAAAGACTAGAGATCTCTTCAAGAAAATTAGAGATACCAAGGGAACATTTCTTGCAAAGATGGGCTCAATAAAGGACAGAAATGGTATGGACCTAACAGAAGCAGAAGATATTAAGAAGAGGTAGCAAGATATGCAGAAGAACTGTACAAAAAAGATCTTCATGACCCAGATAATCACGATGGTGTGATCACTGACCTAGAGCCAGACATCCTGGAATGTGAAGTCAAGTGGGCCTTAGAAAGCATCACTACGAACAAAGCTAGTGGAGGTGATGGAATTCCAGTTGAGCTATTTCAAATCCTGAAAGATGATGCTGTGAAAGTGCTGCACTCAATATGCCAGCAAATTTGGACAACTCAGCAGTGGCCACAGGACT
>NW_011494876.1:10431216-10434920 GCF_000754665.1 Bison bison bison
TCACCCTGCTTATTTAACTTATATGCAGAGTACATCATGAGAAACACTGGGCTGGAGGAAGCACAAGCTGGAATCAAGATTTCTGGGAGAAATATCAATAACCTCAGATATGCAGATGACACCACCCTTATGGCAGAAAGTGAAGAGGAATTAAAAAGCCTCTTGATGAAAGTGAAAGTGGAGAGTGAAAAAGTTGGCTTAAAGCTCAACATTCAGAAAACTAAGATCATGGCATCCGGTCCCATCACTTCATGGGAAATAGATAGGGAAACAGTGGAAACAGTGTCAGACTTTATTTTTGGGGGCTCCAAAATCACTGCAGATGGTGATTGCAGCCATGAAATTAAAAGACGCTTACTCCTTGGAAGGAAAGTTATCACCAACCTAGATAGCATATTGAAAAGCAGAGACATTACTTTGCCAACAAAGGTCCATCTAGTCAAGGCTATGGTTTTTCCAGTGGTCATGTATGGATGTGACAGTTGGACTGTGAAGAAAACTGAGGGCCGAAGAATTGATGCTTTTGCACTGTGGTATTGGAGAAGAGTCTTGAGAGTCCCTTGCACTGCAAGGAGATCCAACTAGTCCATCCTAAAGTAGATCAGTCCTGGGTGTTCTTTGGAAGGAATGATGCTAAAGCTGAAACTCCAGTACTTTGGCCACCTCATGCGAAGAGTTGACTCATTGGAAAAGACTCTGATGCTGGGAGGGATTGGGGGCAGGGGAAGGGGACGACAGAGGATGAGATGGCTGGATGGCATCACCGACTCGATGGACTTGAGTCTGAGTGAACTCTGGGAGTTGGTGATGGACAGGGAGGCCTGGCGTGCTGCCATTCATGGGGTTGCAAAGAGTCGGACACGACTGAGCGACTGAACTGAACTGAAACTTGACTTATTCTACACCAGCATTTTGTAATGTTTCAACACCCTGACTTCATGATTTTGATGAGCCAAATAGGTATTATATCCAGGAAAATCTTAGATAAAAGCGCTGCCTGCAATAGTAATAGCTGTTGGATCAGACTCCAAAGAGAGATCGAAGAGATTCATCCAGTTGGTATGAAAATTGGAGACAAATTTTAATGTAGATAAAGTGACCATGTTATTTATTATCCAAACTAGTATAGAAGCAAAAACTGGACCATTTCAGTCAAACCTAAAAATGCAGTCATATTAAGAAAGATTTTACAAACTCACCCTTCTTTAGTTCCTAAGTTTATAGTTTTATGGCAGGAATTGCAGGCTCAAGTGCCTTCAGGGTCTAGATTATTAATGTAAATAAGAAACAGGTTTGCATGTAAGAAAATTTATGATGTCTGGGTCTTTCAGCCTTTTTTTTTTTTGGTAGAGATGTATCAGTTAGCAAGTGCTACAATAATGCTGTGTAGCAAATCACCCCCAAATCACCCCCCCTCAATGACTTTAAAGCACCAATAGTTATTCTCACAGATTTTTAGGTAGACAAAGCGGCTCAGCTGCTCCAGAGTGAACTAGGGTGGGTACGTCTATTGCTCACTCAGGTCTGTGAGTGGCTGGACAGCTCTCTTCCATATGGTTTTGTTCTGATGCTCAGGCTGAAGGGGCATCAGTAACCAAGGAAAACTTTCTATGACAGTAGCAGAGACACAAGACAGAAAGCCAAAAGGTGCTATGTCTCATAAGGCCTAGTCTTAAACTAACACTGATTTTTCACCCCACTTCAAGGCACATGGTTAAGCTAATAGTCAAGGTTTGGTGATCTACCCTCTGTCCAAGAAGAGAACATTGTAAAGAAATGGATATAAGGAAGGGTGAAGAATTGAGACCAGTCATTCAGTCTGTTAAAAAGAGATAATGTTTGGAAAAATATTTCTCTATTATAAGAAAAACAATAACATAAATATAATGAAAAATTGCAGCTGCAATAGCTTTAGTCTATGGATGAAATTGAGAGTGGCGGAGACTGTAGGGAACTCCAGAACTCATGCCTCATTAAAAGAAGTTGGGACCACGAAACTTTGGCTAAATTGATATTGCCATTAGAGTGGGTTAGGTTTGAGGGACCTTCTGATTGCCATAAAAATGTAAAATCTTATGTGAAATCCATGAATTTTAGAAAATCGATTCACTTTTTTAAAGCACTCTGTGGATCCAGTGAAGCACATGTGCTGGTGAATTGAGTGTCGGTTTTTAGCCTCTGCTGCACAGCCTCATGCTCTGATCCCTCTGGTTTCATGTGGTATAAGTAGAGATTAAGAATGTACACTATCTAGCTCAGCCTGACCCATTGAAGAGAGATGGCAGTTTAGTGTATTTATGGTTTTTTTTCCTTTTTGTTGTTATTGGAAAATACCTTGAGTGGCTTAAATTATTGTTCCTCAGAGGAGATACCCACAATATATAGGAATAGAGAGTATTCTTAAAGTTCTAAAAAAAAAAAAAAATTTTTTTTTTTGAGAATTGGCAAAGAGGGCAGGAAGGGAGAGATAAAGAGCCATGGAGTTGAACTGTCCAGTATTAAAATAGTGGCCCTTACTATTTTTAGCACAGGACCTTGAGCAAGGCAGAATCTCTCTGGCTCTCACTTTTTTCATCTGTAAATGGGGATTACACTCTGTGGCTCCATGGGTGGGTTAAATAAGATGAGGTTTATGAAAGAGCCTAGCAGAGTACCTGGTCTATGGGAGGTTTAGTTATTAGAGCTTTCTCCCGGAGAGACTGATAATGAGCTTTTAAATATAGAAGACAGTGACCAATGGGAGTATCACGCAACAAATCCTTTGCAACTATTTTATGCTGATGAGTAATACAGATATAGAGAACACACCAGTAAATGAAAGTTTCCAATAAAGCATTAAAAAAACATTTTGGGCACAAAGGAGGAAAAATTAAAACATTTTTCAAGTTTATGTTGAATTGTCTGTGAAAGTAAGATGTGAAAGATCGTGATTTTCTTGTATAATTCTCTAGAACTGTTCCCCAGGACACAGATTATGGAGCATAATATTTATGTCTGGCCTTGGGGCTTTGGGCTTCTGTGTGTCCCACTAGAGCCCACATGGACATTTTTCAACAAGGTGTTTTGCCGGAGATTCCCACTAAATCGTCATTACCAGAATGGGATGCATTTCCCACCCACCCCTCCGCCCACAACTTCTGGTTATTTCTTGCTGAGTAAATATGCCAATTTGAAATCCCAGTGGACATCTTTGTAGATTTTGGCTTCATTTTCCCTATGCAGCTTATTGAGTTAATGAAGTAACATTCTAAGAAATACACACGCCAATATTTTATGTTCCTTTTCTGTTGTATGTCTGCAGAATTCTCTTCAATTTATTGCCTGAAAACTAAAGTCTGTTCTTGTATGCTTCCGTTTCCAAATTATAGGTTCCCAGGGAACTGTAAAGTTTCTTCTCTGCCAGTGGTTAAACCCAAGTGTGATCAGTTTAAAAAGCAAATGAATGTTCCCATTTATTCTTGTCCTTTTAGTAAAATTCTAAAAAATAAATAAAAAACCTAGAAAGACAATTTTATTTTTCTGTCTGTGCAATTCTATGCAGCCATATCTTTTTTCCAATGAGACTTCTTTACTTTGCTCCTCCAATTAGAATTGGAATCAGCTCACAGAGGAAGTGTAGCAAACAACATAAACCTCAGAAATGCGTAACTTTTAGCAAAACATATAGTTCATATGAAGTTCCCAAGCTTTGCTAAGATTCCACC
>NW_011494876.1:10435020-10437347 GCF_000754665.1 Bison bison bison
AGTGAGTTAAGTTCAATTCTCTAAGCTTAAAATTGTTACTCTGACTGTGATCTATGTTCATGTGTTATGGTACACTTCTAAGTACTGCCATTAGAAGAAACCTGACCAGCAGAGTTAAGAGATTCATCATTGTCAAAATACGATTATTTAGTTCCTAGTTTTTCATGGCTGTTCCATAGGCATGGTGTAGAGTGATTTAGGAAAGCTCCATTTCAGCCGTCTTATTCAACATATGGAAAGATGAAGAAAGTCATCCTAAGATAGGTTTAAAAGGAAAACCCACATTTGTTCAAATTTTCATTAGAACTTAATATGATTTTTTTAATACTATGAGTTGCTTTATTTCTTTTGTCTTGTAATTTTCTACCTTGATGGGTAGAGATGGGGAAGTTCCATTAAGTTGTGGATGAATTCCATCGCGTTGTTGAAATGTGGACTGAGCTTCGTCCAACATTTCCAGACTCTGTTCAGGGTTTCAGACGATGAAAAATACTCAAGTATTTGCAAGTCTGTGGAGGACACAGAATATTGGCCAGGGGACTCAGGGTTAGTACAGAAGTGCTTTCTTTTCTTGGGGATTTATTTTGACATTTGTTTTTCTTTCACACTGTAATCCCCCACGAGCCAAAAAATGACTTTTGTTGTAGCAGGTCCCTGCAGGCATTCTCAGAAAATCTTATTTGACAATCACTTTCTAGTAGCCTTGAGTTGAAGTTGTTCCTCTTTGTAGTAACTCATAGACTGTCAGGGGTGACAAGGCATCCTGTGCAATGTATTTGGGAGCTCACCGTTTCTTACACTGTTCCAAGAAGCTAAGTGAAATCATGTAAATAAAACTGTTGTATGTGGAGTTTTTCTTCTTTCCTCCCAATAAAGTATTACTTGTTTTTCCAAATGTGCAGTAACTTGCATATTTCTTCTGAGAAACGTCTTCAGCTTTTTTCTGAGGATTTGTGACCTAATCCTCCACTTCATATAGCCCCTCTGTACAAACAGAGTATATTTCTATGGAAAAGAGAGGTTTACCCTTCATCAAGTGTTGCCTAATCTACCTACTAAATTACCCCTTGGAGACAACGTGGGGTTCACTATTCTTTGCTGCAGAGTTTTCACGTTTCAATCCATTAGTGCCTCTCCAGCAGTCCTCAGCAAAGTGGATGTTTTTCAGGGTCAGAAGATCCTGCTGAATGAAATATAATGTATCTGTCACATGAAATCACTGTTATTATGGAAGTAGAGTCTTGAATGCTCTGGATAACTGGGCTTGAGGGGTAATGGGGGCTGGAAAAAGGAGTCTTCCTAAAATATGTTAATCTTATTCACTTTGATGGAAGTTACTTAGGATGATTAGAGTTCTTTTTAAAATATTATCTCTTTTTTGTGTCTTTGGTCCCTGAAATACAAATTGATAAGGGGAAGGTAACATGCATCCTACTGTAATCTCCAGAGAGAATTAGAGATAGATGTGCTAAAGGGAAGAGTATGCTTCGCTTCTAGGGAGAGGGGAGGCTTTGCTTTATAGAGTCTGCTTTTTTTATATATGTTTGTTTGTTTATGTATTTGGCTGTGCCGAGTCTTGGTTGCGGCATACAGGATCTTCGATTTTCATTGTGGCATGCAGGATCTTTAATTGCGCCCTGTAGGATCAAGTTCCTTGACCAAGGATCAAACCTGGGTTCCTGCATCCTTCCTGCAAGGATCAAACTAAGACTTCCAGAGTCTTAGTCACTGGACCACCAGAAAAGTCCTGTGTTTACCTTTAAATTTGACCTCCGGGTTTATTTTGAGGTGAGGTTTGGGCTGTAAACTGGAGACATCATTTTTATATGTTTGTTAAAATTACTGCAGATGATCAGTTTAGCCAATAATAACAGTGCACCTCAGCTAGAGCCCAGTGTGCTTCTCCAAGCGCTTTCATGGGATGGTCCTCCTTTCCCAGGTGAAAGTTTGTGAACTAGAAACCATGCTTTAAAAGCCCCTGAGAAATGAGACCTTTAACGTGTGTACTTAGGATCATCTGTATATGTTCCTTCTCCTCTGCTTGAGTCCGTTGCATGTGCAGTATAATTTTCAAAGTAGAACACAATGAAGGCATTACTAAAGGACCTACACTTTGAAGGCACGGGGACTGAAAGGAGAAAAAAGTTTTGAGAGCAAACTCTTATTATTTTTTCAAAAGTAAAATTTACATAACAATGCACATACATGGGATTCTGGGGTTTGGTTGTTCCTAGGGGGCAGTTGTGTTCAACATGTGTCAAAAGAGCCAGTCCAGTTAAACTGGTTCTTCCTGGTCAGGGTAATTATGGCAGGTTTACCCTAAGATA
>NW_011494876.1:10437447-10454860 GCF_000754665.1 Bison bison bison
TAAGATATGGCTACCAGAGGTTAGTCTTGGGGCACCTGCAAATCACAGTGTGTGTCACCCTGACATCAATAACCTCTTTCTAAAAGATGCTGGCATTTCAGCACATTGCTGGCCAGCGTGGAGATCTGGGCATGGCTAATTTAAAAAAAATATTAGGTTTGACTTATGGCTTGTCCAGAGCATTGCTAAGCTGTATGTTCTAACACTCCAGATTATGGAAATGACAGTCAATGGCATGGGCAATGATTTAGATGGAAATCTTGCAAAAAGAAAGTACAACTCTAAAATCTTGTTCCTACTCACTTAATAGTCTCTCCTGTGATACCCGTTTGGAAAGTTGGTAATTTAGATTTATGACACTTTTAATTTCTTCTCTGCTATTACACCTTCCCTCTACATCTTATTTATGTTACTTGTTTAAAAATAAAAACAAAAAACAAAACCCCTGCAAGGTTAAGCAATCATGAGTTTTTCTAACTAGAACTAGGACCATACAAGCCACCTGTTTTGCTAATGAGGGAAGTAAGGGGCCCAGCAAAGGCAAATGACCTACCCCCAGGAGTCAATAGCCAAAGGGAGACCAGATCCCATGCCTTCTGCATTCTTGTCCAGTGCTGTTTGTGTAGCCCTCTGGTTCCAGAAGATACATCTGCCTTCAGTAGGATTTGAACCATTAACCCAAAAGTCCAAAGATTAGGCCTGTGCTTTCTCAGTGTTGGATTTTAGATATACTATCTAAGATGACATAAAATTACCCCTCACAATAAACTAAGCTTTATGTGTATTTTGTAAACAAGATATTCTATCATCTCCTATTCTCTCATGTTTTTAAAATTAGAGTAAATTAATAAGTGGCAAAGTGGGAAACTGCTATGAGTATCGTCTATGAAGCTTAGGACTCTTTAGATGATAAATAAAAATTGATTTAAGTTTTTCTATCTTTGTCACTTTTTCTCTTTTACAGAAGCTGAAAGTGAAAAGTGAAAGTGTTAGTTGCTCAGTAGTGTTCCACTCTGTGACCCCATGCTCCTCTCCTCTGTCCTTGGAATTCTTTAGGCAAGATTCCTGGAGTGGGTTGCCATTCCTTTCTCCAGATCTTCCCTACACAGGAATCTAACCAGGGTCTCCTGCATTACAGACAAATTATTGTTTGAACCACCAGGGAAGCCCTTTGTAGAGTCTGGTCACCCATAAAGAAATGCACGAAGTCTCTTGTCATGGAAAACAAGTGTGAATTGCTTAGAGAGTTCAACAATACCAATGAGAACTGCTACTTTTTATTGAGCAATGAACTAGGTCAAGAATAAAGTCTTTGGTTGAGTTCCTTGGGAAATGTAGAGTCTGAGATTAATATGCGCGAGGTTGGTTGGGAGTGCTCTCAGGAAGGAAAGCCTGACTGAGCACAGGAAGAAACTGAACTGTAATTGCAGCAAAGGCCTCAGCAGTTCCCATCAGTTGCTCTGGAATTGGGGTGACCTTTTGAATGGAGTTGAGCCCAGTTGAGATGAGGGGGCTGGGCCATTGTAACCCCTCATCAACAATCAATGATGCAACCCACCCCGGGGATGGTAAGGAGGTTCTCAGGGCAGGCACATCCCTGGCAGCTGGCAAGTGAGTGCCTTGGTCTTGGAGAGGAATCCGGGCAGTGCACCACTGCATCTACAGCAGACATCCAGTATGGATATTGCACTGTCCCCTTTGACACCCACAGCAGATGCACACATCTGATCTCAGGACTGTTTTGTGTACCCAGCTTCATAATTTTTTCAATACATGCAGCTGTTAAAAAAACCAATCCTAGTTGACCAAATTGCTCTGTATACACATTGACTTGTTTACTCTTCCCAACGAACAAATCATGTTACAAGTATCTTTGAAGCAGTTTTTACAAATGAGAAGATTGAGACTGGGAGATTTTAAACAAGAGTAAGAGCTGGCATTTTTTTTCCTCAGGTCTCAACTGCAGTAACTATAGCCACAGTGAAAATAGTGGTAACACTATTCCAAAAACAGATAGAAAAGTTAGATGACATAAACTTGGGTAAGGAGGCTTCACTTGGATTTATAGATTATTGGTTTATCTTCTTTTAATTAATGGCATAGACTTCAGTTCAGTCACTCATTCGTGTCCAATTCTTTGTGACCCCATGGACTACAGCATGCCAGGCTTCCCTGTCCATCACCAACTCCGGTAGCTTACTCAAACTCATGTCCATTGAGTCAGTGATGCCATCCAACCATCTCATCCTCTGTCTTCCCCTTCTCCTCCTGCCTTCAATATTTCCCTGAGTCTTTTCAAATGAGTCAGCTCTTCACATCAGGTGGCCAAAGTATTGGAGTTTCAGCTTCAACATCAGTCCTTCCAGTGAACACCCAGGACTGATCTCCTTTAGGGTGGACTGGTTGGATCTCCTTGCATTCCAAGGGACTCTCAAGAGTCTTCTCCAACACCACAGTTCAAAAGCATCAATTCTTTGGTGCTCAGCTTTCTTTATAGTCCAACTCTCACATCCATACATGACTACTGAAAAAAAACATAGCTTTGACTAGATGGACCTTTGTTGGCAAAGTAACGAGTCTGCTTTTTAATATGTTGTCTAGGTTGGTCATAACTTTTCTTCCAAGGAGCAAGCATCTTTTAATCCATCTGCAGTGATTTTGGAGCCCAGAAAAATAAAGTCTGACACTGTTTCCACTGTTTCCCTGTCTATTTGCCATGGAGTGATCGGACTGGATGCCATGATCTTAGTTTTCTGAATGTTGAGCTTTAAGCCAACTTTTTCACTCTCTTCTTTCTCTTTCATCAAGTGGCTCTTTAGTTCTTCTTCACTTTCTGCCATAAGTGTAGTGTCATCTGCATATCTGAAGTTATTGATATTTCTCCCAGCAATCTTGATTCCAGCTTGTGCTTCATATTGTCCAGCATTTCTCATGATGTATTCTGTGTATAAATTAAATAAGCAGGGTGACAATATAGACTTAAATGCTTCTTTTTTGCTATTGCTAAGTCACTTCAGTCATGTCCGACTCTGTGCGATCCCATAGATGGCAGCCCACCAGGCTCCCCCGTCCCTGGGATTCTCCAGGCAAGAACACCGGAGTGGGCCGCCATTTCCTTCTCCAATGCAGGAAAGTGAAAAGTGAAAGTGAAGTCGCTCAGTCGTGTCCGACTCTCAGCGACCCTATGGACTGCAGCCTTCCAGGCTCCTCCATCCATGGGATTTTCCAGGCAAATGTACTGGAGTGGGGTGCCATTGCCTTCTCCGTAAGCATGTAAAATTCTGTCTACATGTTGCCTCAGCTCAGCAAGCAGTCCCCTTGATGTTTTTTGAGGACTTTCGTGTGCCAGGCACTGTGCTACCTGCTGGGCGTTTAACAACCAGTTTGGAAGAATTCTTTACCCTTGAGTATCTCAAGATCTTTTCCTCTGACTAAAGGTGTCTTTCTCAGGCTTCTGATTTGCAGCAGCTTCTGAAAGTAAACTAAAGAGTGTGTTCCTGGGCTGTTGCTTGCCCTAGGATGGAAGATGTGAAAGAGGTAACAAAGAATGTTTCTGCAGCTGGAGCCCTGGTGGGCCAGGGCAGAAGCCGTAGAAGGCCTTATGAGTTGTAGTTCAGCAGCGCAGCTTTCAGTGTCTGAGTGGCTGAGAGCTGAAAGGACCAAGGCAGTTGAGGATCTGAATTCTATTCTAGGTTCAATCTCTAACTAGCTGTGTGATTTTGAGCAGGTAGTTTCTGTTCTCTCTGAGCCTGCTTTTTTGTCTACAAACCAAGAGGCTTATATTGGCGGTGAGGGCCCTTTCAGCTCTGAAATCTTGGAGTCCTGGAACTAGCTGAAGGATGCATACGTGTGCTGAATTAAAAGTGCCGACGGAGAAGACAGTTCATGGTCCACTGAGATGCTGCTGCCCCAACACAGCATTCATGTCAGTGGTAGGGATGTCAGTTGGGAATTCAGGAAAATGGGGGAAACTGGTCTCCTTCTGACCCTGTAGTATAATATATTGCTTTAAATATAATTTATTCTAAGAACTCATTCTGTTTTCTATCTAAAGTGCAAGGTCTGCCATTTCGAAAAGACTTTTGTAGTGTGCACTAAAACATTGTTTTCTTTCTTTGGAGTAGTCGGTTATAATAATACAACCACCAATTGTTACTTTTTTTGGTGTATGATAAAGATTAGAACTGTGACAGTCTGGACATAAGATACATAATGCAGGAACTCCTCAGAATTGACCTACTTGGGTTACAGACTTATTTCTCAAGGGCAGGAGTTATGTGGCTTTTAAATGTAATTGTAAAGTAGACTATTATTTTAATAAGCCACTATGTCAATAGGGGCTATTCCCTGCCACCCCGACTATGTGGGTCATAGTTGTGGGAAAATAGAGACTGATTTGACAAAAACCTGGTTGAAAGTGTCTAGGTTCACATTTCCCACATACAGTTATGAAAGTGAAGTTCTAGGAGATACTATTAGAAAAAAGGATTCCATTTGTCAAATATCTTTGGGAACAATGCATACTCCCTCACTTGGAGAGTCACTGTGCATATTAGCATATTAAAGACACTCAGAAGTCCTGTGATCAAGAAAACTGTTTTGTCTTCTTTAATCCAAAATTTCTCCAAATTGGTTGGCAAAAGAAATCTCTCCCCACTCTCCACCTTGGGATATCTACTAACATGGCTAACAGTTAGTATTTTATAAAACTTGAACAAATGCCAATCTAGGCAATTTATAGTGCTGATGGCTGAAGTTTGTAGTCAGCTCTTTGATTACAGTTTGAGATGGAGCAAACTCTATAATAATGCTTTATTAAGCATTATCTTGCTGAACAAGAATTCACCTTGGCATCTTAAAATGGCTTTACACCTGCCACTTGATTAAAAATAGTTGTGTTAGAATGAGTGGCCAAGAAAGTTTTGCTTCTGATATCCTTTTAAAAAGTTGCAGCTCATTAAAAAAAAGTTGATGTGAGGCAAACTTGAAAAATGTTTCTGACAGGTATAGTAATATTTCCTTCTGTCACTTCTTGACTCTGGGATCTGTGTTGACTTCCGATTATAAACTCACATCATATTATACCCCAAATCCAAATCTGATGAAGAATATTTTGGAGGAAGATGTGAAAATTATTCCAGTCTTAAAATATAAAATTGAATTCTTAAGGTATCCATTGTTAATTCTCACTTGCATACAGTTTTGCCCTCTTCCTGCTAAAGCAGACATTGGCAGTATGGAATACAGTGCTTTGGGTTCCTGTTATGCTGTCAAAATCAATTATACGGGTTGAAAGTGAAGCACAGAGTGTCCCTGTGTCATTACTAGCAGGCTTGTTTTTATTTTGGTTGTACATTTTTGGCTGTGAAAGGATCCTTATGAGAAATTAGAAAACCACAAATTTGAAAATGTTAACAGTTAAACAATATAACCTTGAATGTGTGTCTCCTGGATACCTGAGTCTGATCATAAACGGGGCTGTAATTTCTGAATGAACGGCACCTCTCTTAACCTGGCTTAATGATGGCTTTACCCTTTTACTCATCTTACAAGATTATTTACCCCCATAACCTAAATGGGGAATTAAGGCCATATGAGACTGTGGCTTCATTCACCTGGTTAAAGTTTCACTTCACAGGAATCACCACAGTCCAATGTTTGAGACCAGGGTAATAGTTAAAATTTCATCTTTTGGGGCTGTGGTGTCTGGAAGATATATTACAAGTGGGGGGAAAACCCATTTTCAGTTTTAACTGATTCTATGATGTTTGTAGTTCTTAAAACTTGTTTTTTTAACCATATAAAAATAAGGTCATATCTCTGTATTTTGAACGCTGATGAAATGAAAGTTTCATTCATGTATTTATTCATTCCATAGCCATTTGTATCAGGCTCTGTACTAACCTCTTGTGTTTCTGAGACCAGGTTTTTGCTTCTTCCTCACCTTCTGTAATGGTCAAATATATCTATGCCAACATAATCATAATGTAAGATGTACTAGAAAATGGTGGAATACAGCCCAAAGAGACTTTTTTGTAGTTTAGAGTAGACAGCAGTGCAAGTTCAGAAGATGAGCATTGTAAGCAAAATCAGTCTAAATTTGTTCACCCAGGGCAGCTCCTGCAGCTTTGCTGGGGCTTCCTGCAAATGTTCTCAGCCTGAAGGCAGGGCCCCTTCCCTGTTCCTGGTGAGTGCTTCCAATAGAAGCCACCCTGATTACAAAGCCACTTAGTATTTATTTCTCAAAGAGAAATTAAAGAAAAAAAAAAAAAAAACCTTTTCAAGTTTGAATATATAAACTTATAGGGGTATAGATAAAATCATCAAGATGTCTACTTATGATATTTATTTTGCTAATTTAGTTACATCCAAAGTCACTTATTACTTTTTGCTTCTCTTGTATTTAATGGCATAAACAGTCATTCTCCACAAGCATCCTCTAAGAGTCAGTGACATCACTGGAGAGACTGCTACATCATCTGCTACAGTCTGCCCAGTCTAGTTGCCTTCACCTCTGAATGGTTGGACCCTTTTATCTCTTTGTCATACAGACCGGCAATTGCTTTCTTTAAGGTGTGTTTTTTCCACACTGGTTAAGATCATGGACTCCTTGGAAGTTCCACCTAGTGGAACTTCCGTACATTTCTCAGCATGGCAGTTGTTACTTAAAAGCTTTCTAGAGCTCCTCTGGCCACATTAAGAGCCACACATGAGACTTTACTCTTCTGTAATCACAGCTCTTTATTTTCTAAAACCAAAATTTCCTATTTTGATTAATAGCCTTATTTCCCAGATTTGGTTCCAAAAGACATGTGGCTGTAAAGTTATGCTGCTGGTATGATACTTTGTCACAAAAATGTGCCAGATTCTGGAGATGGTTCCAAAGGCAGGTTTCCCAAAATGTCTTAGAGAAAAGCCTGCCTCTTTGGACTAACTAACAGCCTCTAAGGCAACTACTTAGAATATAGATGATATTCATGGAAATGGGAAAATTAGGGCATATTTTGTAACCTTGTCTTGTTTCTTTCAGACCACATTATTTTATTTTGAAATGAAGCAAACTGGTTTTTAGGCCTCATATAAATAATACAGTGATTGGGTTTCCAACTTTTCAAATGACTCCTTCTATACTATGAAAGATTCAAAGTCATTTACAGCTACACAAAAGCTTTATGTTGCCAAAATTATGTCAACGTTGTGGATGACATTGACTCCCTGGAGACCTAAATTATCTAGGAAATTCCCTGATTTATTCCCAATTTTCTTTCTTTATCTAAATCTGGGTTTTCTTCCTTTCCCACTTCTTAGGGGAGGCTGCATATCATTGGTTGTCCCTTTTCATTTTTAATCTAGAGATACACAGGCCTGTAATCCATTCCCTCTTCTGACAGTTTACAGCTGTGTGATGCTGAGGTTTATTAACCGTGCTGTGCCTCAATGTTATCATCTTTAAAATGGGGATAAGAAGACTAGCTACCTCACAGGTTTGTGTGAAGCAATGGCATCTCAATGTAAAGACATTACCATTGCTCTTTGTGCCCAGGATGTGCTCAGGAATGACAAACACAGTTACTTTTGCCATCATCATCATTTTTGTAGTTAGCATTGACCAAATAATGCATCATTTTCTGATATGATTGGTGGAAGTCAGTGTTAGTTTTAGGTTTTCTGTTAAACCCTCAATTCCTTGGGTTGTGCTGTTTTAAAGACATGTATGTCTGTTCTGGTAGTTTAGCATTGATTAGGAGAAAAATCTAAGATTTATGTCTTCGTATACTTTTTCCCAGCATCGTAAATTTTTAAAACTTTTCTTAATGTTTGGCAGCAAGCCATGCCCTCATTGTTCAAGCACACGTGCACATATGGTATATATGCATGTGCAAGGATATATACACACACATACGTATATCCATTCCCAGATTGTTCTATTTTTTTGCCCTGAAACATCATAGCTTCCTTAATTTTGCTTGCTGGTGTTAGATGACTATATTTTTCACCTCTAAATTAAATCCCCAAAGAATTTGACGCATAGGCACCAGAGTGGTAGCCTTTAAAAAGCCACTGACTTCACACAGATAGATACTTCAGACAGAAAGCCCTTTCTTTCTTGTGCTTACTTGGTATTTGGCTTTACCTGGCCTGGTGAAGTGAACTCTGGGTAGGCTGAGCTAAATATGGCCTCGCGTACCCACACGCAGGAGGTGGGGCAGGGGGTTCCCGTAAATTGAGAGGCTGGACACCATCTCCAGGCTGGAGGCCACAGGAGCCAGGAGACTGAGGAGGAAATGGCATGGCTCCTGTGGCCAAGAGGTTTGCCTGCAGTTGGTTTGGGCCACAGAGCACCCTCCAAAAAGACTTTGACGTCTACTTGGTTAAGTTGATTGATGCTTTAGAGCGTGGGAGGGAAGCAGCACTCCTGAAGAGTATTTATAATGCCCTGCACATACAGGCTTCAGAGGCTGCCACAAAACCAAGCTGGACATAAATTTCAGCTATAAAATAAATTTTAGAAAGGCTCTGTATCCTTCCCCATCAGACTAAGCTCATGCAGCTATGATTATTCTTTCTTCTCACATCTGAAGCCTTTTGTTTACCATCTTTATTGTTGCTTAAAGTTTGCAGTTAAAACTTAACCTAACAAAACCCGTGTGCAGCTGTTTAGTTGAGTAATTCAAACTCTTTTCTTTGGCTTTATCTTTGCTCAGAGGGCAGGCCTTCTCTTTTTCAAGCCTGAAGATTCGTGTTTATGATCAGGCCCTGCTATTTTCTTTATTTCTCATAGTAATTAACAAGAGCATTTTTTTTTTTTTTTTGCTGGTCAGCCCCATGTATTAATTGCTTGCTTTTTCATGGCTTCTTGTTGAAAGGAATGCATATCACAAGATAGATTGTCTCATTCCAGCTGAGTATTTATTGAAAAGAATTCCAGGACGGCTCAGTCATCAGGATGTTCTGTTACTTTAGGAAGATTTCACCATGATTGTGAGCAAGAAATGAAAAGTTGGATCGCTTTTCTGAGTGCTAAGTGGGTTAGGAACATGTTTTAAGGGGCACCTGCAAGGGGAAGAGGCTAATTGTGGAATGAGGAATGTGTGACGTTTAAGCTGAGACCTGGAGGAGGATCAGGAGCTAGCCATGCAGAGTTGTGGGCATAGCATTGGAAGCAGAGGAAACTTGTGCAAAGGTCTCCAAGGGTGAGAATGAGCCCAACTTGTTCGAGGAATAACAAAACACACACTGTAAAATTAAGATACATAATATCTATCTTTTAGAGTTGTTGTAAAGATTAAGTTTGATATAGTACATTAAATACTTGGTCTCAGGCACACAATAACAATAGATATCATAGTAATAGCATCTTTAATGCCTTCATCTGCTTTTAAGTTCTTCTCTATACATAGTAATTATTAAAAATACTTTAACAGACACAAACGAAAAGGGTTATTAGGTTTTAGTGACTACTCAGACCATTTTTTCTTAAAGTTGTCCATCATCCAAAGTTTTCTTAGGTCTAGCTTTACTTTGACATACTCTCTGTCTTTAAACTGATCTGTTCAGATTCATGAATGGGGACAAGCAAATGGAAGTTTGATGTGAAATATTTATTGCAGTGATGAGAACTTGCAGAAACATGGGAAAAGATTTGTACATTTTTCTGTTTACAGAAATCTGGTTGGTCATTATTCCTTAGCTAAGTTGTAAAGTCAAAAACGATGAAAGCTTTAAAAAATAATTCTTGTTAAGTATAATACAAATGCATAAAACAGTTAAAAACATTTGTACAGCTAATGAGTTTATAAGGTAGAAATCTTTGAATTCACTACTCACGGAAGAATCTTGGACTTCCTAGTTTTCCACAGCTTCCAAGATCCTGCTCAAACCAAAGGTTATTTCCTTCTCCCCTAAATAACCACTGTCTTGACGTCTAGGGTAATCACCTTACTTTCCTTCATGCTTTTTCTTACCCAGTTGTGTCTCCCTACATACTATATACTAGCTTTGTCCATTTTTTTTGTTTGTTTGTTTGTCTGTTTGAAAGCGAGTTCTAAAAACTTCCTTTGGATGACTTGAAATGAAATAAAACTGGCCATGCAGGGAAAACTAAAAATCACCAGGTAAAAAAAAAAAAAATGCAAACTTGAACTCAACCAGGGTTAGTAGCAAGAGGAAGATTCAGGGAGAAATTGAGGAGGACGAGGAGGCACCTGGGAAGAGGCGTGGCTGGCTCTGAGCCCCTGTCCAGGAGCATCCCTTCTGACAAATGAGGAAAACTTGCCTTGGTGACTGCACAGAGCAGGAAGCCCCCAGTGGGGAATTGTAGGGGAGATGTCTGTTTATACTAGGCTGGTGCTTTTCCTTTGAAAGGTCCACAGCCGTTTCCCCAGGGCCTGAGGCTCAGGGGAGGGAAACAACCAATCAGTGCTTCTGGGTCAGAAGTAATGAGAGAAAGTGGAGAGCGGACACCTCCCTCTGTTGACTGAGAAAGAAGGACACACAACAAGGAAATGGGGAGGAAACCCGAGGGTGACCCTTCCCTATCGGAACCAAGGGATGGGGAACTTCCTGGGGTGTAAGTTCATTTCCTATGGACTTTTAAGAAGGGAAAGGAATTGCGTGACATAAGGCTTAGTTCTGAGAAGTTACCTGGTTATGCTTACCTTTTAACTTACCTATTATGTGCCATTTTAAAAACCAAGTTCATCCTCTATATAGCTATTAACATAAAATCCAAAACAAACCTAAATGGAATTTTTGTTTCCTTTTAGAAGAACCAGAGATCTCAGGGAAATAGTTTAGGAACGTGGCCCTTCAGGGCTTGGTGGAAGAGAAACCATCTGGGAAATGAGTCGTTCTGCATTCCCAGAGCATGTATCAAAGGATTTGGACTTTATTCTGACTTTGCTAGTAACTAACTACCAAAAAAAAAACCAAAAAAAACAAAGGCAGTTGGGACGTTCTCTGAAAATATTGATTGAATTCTGAGTTCTAGGTACTGAATTGGGTATAAAGAAGTCAACAAGATTACAAGATCCTCATCACAGTGCTGCCTTCCAGGCATGAAGAGTAGCATTAAACCAAAGTTTTGATAAGCTTGTTGAGTTCTGTGGAGGAGTTTAGTGCTATGTGGGAGGGCTTACCACAGGCACCTTGCTGGGGGATCTGGCTGGAAGGGCCCCTGGTTATCTTGTTCAGCCTCTCTGTTTTCACTTGTAGAAATGGGACGGAAAGTCAGGGAATAAAGGAGGATGCTTTACTTGGGGCTGTGTGATCAGCTAGTGATAGAACCAGGATTAAAACCTGAACCTTACCTGCACTCAGCACTTCCATGGTCAGGGGAACACAGGCATGTTTCTCTGTGAAACTGGAAGATCAGAAGTCTGTTTCTGAGAGTAACTTATTTCAATCCCTGTCAAATTACATGAAATCCTTGTGTGACCTCTCAGTTTGTAGGCCTTTTGCTCTTATAGTTTTTATAAAATATTCCAATAGGACAGCAGTTGAAACATAGAAGTCAGTATCCTGGTGCTTGATTTGAATGTAGTCACAGCTTATAGTCCTTGAATTACCCTTAGAGAACAGATTTCGCTAAGCCTCTGGACCTTTCGCTGCTCATTATCATTTTTTCTACCCTACATGCCTCTTTGAATTTAGTTACTGAAGACTTGTGGTGCTTTAAGTGTCCAGAAATTTCATGTCATTTTCCATAATAATTTGACATCTGTTTAATGATGTATATACTATTTCAGAAAACTTGAAAATATTTTAAAGATTATAAGACTAACAGTAATTTATAAGCCTAAACAGTAAATGGGTGCCCACCCACTCAAATCTTTTTTCTGGGTGGGTACTTTGAAATATGGACTTAACTAGAATTGCTCCCAATTGTTTAAAAATGCTCTGTCTAATGAAATACTACAGGACAGAAAGTGTCCATCTGAGGCATGGTGTGGTTGTAAAACACCCAGACACACATGTGATATACATTTTATAGCTTTGTGTATTTTTCAGGCAAAACATTGAAACATGGTAGAAACACTACCATGTACAGTGAGCCAGTCTTTAATAGTATCATCGTATAGCTGTTCATCTCTTCTGGCCTTTTATTTGTACATGTGTAATTATGATTTCCAGTACTTGTTATCAGAATATTTCCAAACTTGGTTTTGTCTTTATATCTTTCCTTCTTAGGAACTTTTTTCCAGATTGCCTGTTTCCTAGGGGAATGATTCTGTCAGTAGTTGGAAAGATCATGTTAGGGTGTGGCGTGGTCTGGCCTTACAAGGATACAGACTGACCAGAAATCTGAGAGTCACCCTTAGTTCCTTCCTGTCCCTCATGTCACCCTACCCGCATTGTAATTACTCCCCAGGTTTTGCTGATTTTAGATGTTTCTTCAATCTATACCCTCCTCTTCATCCCTTTTGTGCTGTGCTTGGTTGCTCAGTCGTGTCTGACTCTTTGTGACCCCATGGAATATAGCCTGCCAGGCTTTTCCGCCCCTGACCTTTGTTCTGATCTTCTTTTGCTTGTACTGTGCAACAGCCTCTAGACTCCAGCCTGATTCTTTTCTGATTCATTCTCATTTCCTCATCACTGCCCTACCTAATACCTTCAACATCACTGCCATCATGCAGAGTAAATTGTGCTCTTCACTGGGACATTTAAGGACTTCCGTTGGCTAGCCCTGGCCTAGTCTCAGGCTCATTTTGCACCAGAACCTACCTCTGGCTAATAACACTGAACAGATAGATCCACTCCCAGCACACACTTTGCTGCTTCTCACCACTAGGCCTTGGTCCCTGTGGTTCTTCATGTTCAAAATGTTCATACTCAAACCTGCCTTCCCCAGCTAACTCCTGTTTCTTCTCACATCTCTAGCTTATGTGTCAACTTCAACAAGAAGCTATCTGGAGTTCCTGCAGACTGGCATAGGTCTGCTTTTTGCATTTCCATAATTCCGTTCTTAAAATTACAGTTTTCCTTCCTATCTCCTTCTCTGCATTCCTGTCTCTCCCACCAAGTACCTTTATCTCTTTCAGTCCCACCTTGTTTTGAAAGCAGATCATCAAAACTTTTTAAGATGAAGGATTATTCTTTCCTTTATTAGATGTTACCTTTTATTAGTCTGAATGCAGATTACCTTGAATATGTATCCTTGCTTATCTTGTATGGAGCCAGCATTTGGATCCCCACTCTAAATGCAGGACACAAATCTTAAGTGACTTTCCGAGGTCAGTGAGTTATAGTGGCTGGCCCAGGTCTGAACTACCCTGGCTCTAACCTGTTCTATACTTAGCCTGTACATCTAATACTTTGGGGATAGAATTTGTTTGAGGTGGATTAAATAACCTTAACTTAGATTTAAACACAGTTTAGAGTACTCTAAGTATATAACTTTCTCTACTATCACTATAACCAAACTGGCCCTTTGTCATGTCAGACTCACACACAGAATCTAGAGCATACCATATTCCAGTGCATCTAGCCTTTGTGGATTCTTGTCTGGAGAATCCCGTGGACAGAGGAGCCTGGCAGACTATAGTCAATGGGGTCGCACAGAGAGAAACATGATTGAGCAACTAAGCACACTACGGGGAATGGCTCTTCTGTGCTACTTATCCACCCCTCAGCCTCCCACTGGTAGACGGCCTTTGTTCTTAAACTCTGAGTTCTTAACTCTACACGTACTGCTGCCCCACCCCCACCCCACCAGACTTCAGGCCTCTTGGATTCTCTCTTTTTGGCCTTCTCACCTCTAGCTTGATGACAAGCCTTTTGCACTGCTTGCCCTTCATTCAGCTGTATGGGGGAGGGGATGGGGAGTGCTCAGTTGGGGATAGAAATGGATTTAAAGTCTGAAGGTAAATAAAGGAGAAAAGAGAAAGCAGCCCTCTGTGAGATCTGGACTGAAGAAGAAATAACTAGAACACTGGCTAGCAAACTGTGGCCCACAGACCAAGTCCCACCTGCCACCTGTTTTTATAAATAGTTTGATTGGAACCTAGCCATTTCCATTCGTTTATGGATAGTCTATAGTTGCTTTCATAGAGCAGAGTTGAGTAGTTGCAACAGAGGTGATATGGCCAACAAAATCTAGAATATACACTATCTGGCCCTTAATAGAAAAAGTTTGCCAACTCCTGTTCTAGAAGACAATAACATCTTTCATAATGACAGAGTTAACTATATAACTATTATATATATATATACACATATATATATCTGCTTTGTATATATTTATGGATATATATATATCCATAATTATATATATATATATATCCTTTCTATATATGTATGCTATATGTATATATCCTTTTTATTATTGTGCTAGAAGAATCTCTGTCTCTTTGGCCATTTGAGTTTTGTTACCTGAGGTAATTTCCTTCTACCCTGACTAGAATCTATGGCCATTAAAAGGCATGGACAGGAGACTTCCCTGGTGGTCCAGTGGTTAAAAATCCACCTTCCAGTGCACGGAATGTGGGTTTGATCCCTGCTCAGGGAACTAAGATCCCACATGCTGTGGGGCAGCCAAGCCTGTACACCTAAACTAAGATCCAACACAGTCAAAATTAAATAAATAAATAAATAAAATATTGGTGGGAAGAGGGGAAGCACAGAGATTGGGTTAAGTCCCCTTCGTCTGTAATCTGATGTACTCAGCTCAATTCACTGTAACTGATTTTTAATCTGTAAGATTTTAGTTTGGGTAAAAACAGACAACTTTGGAAATTAGACTTCATTTAGACAGACAGCTCTGATTCATTGGTGACTGCCTGAACTCCATGTTGGGAAGGATTATAAAGTCCCAGGGGCCTTAGCACAAAGCAGTACTGTGATTGATTGGTGATGTCTGTCAGGTCCTGTGCATAAGTGAGAAGTGGTCCATTTGTCTTAAGCTGGGGCCTCCTTCTTGAAGCTGTAGAAAGTCAAAAGTCTTGAATGACAATAGTTCAGTCCACCACAACCTAGATTCCAATCTGAAGGTTACTAAAGGAGATCCTCTACAAGCTACAATCATCGTATTTGTAGATTAGCAAGGAGCTGCAAGGGCTTCCAATGGCTCAAGCTGTGAAGAATCCTCCTGCAGTGCAGGAGAGCAGAAGACATAGGTTTGACTGCGTTGGGAAGATCCTCTGGAGAAGGAAATGGCAACTCACTCCAGTATTCTTGCCTGAGAAATCCTATAGACAGAGGAACCTGGCAGGCCACAATCTATGGGGTTGCAAAAAGTCAGACACAACTCAGCAACGGAGCACACCCACATATGAGGAGCTGTAAATGGCAGATTATTGATTTATTAAGAAAAAGATGATGCTGTGAAAGTGCCGCACTCAATATGCCAGCAAATTTGGAAAACTCAGCAGCGGCCACAGGACTGGAAAAGGTCAGTTTTCATTCCAGCCCTTAGAAAGGCAAAGCCAAAGAATGCTCAGTCTACTGCACAATTGCACTTATCTCACACGCTAGTAAAGTAATGCTCAAAATTCTCCAAGCCAGGCTTCAACAATACGTGAGCTGTGAACTTTCAAATGTTCAAGCTAGTTTTAGAAAAGGCAGAGGAACCAGACATCAAATTGTCAGCATCCGCTGGATCATCAAAAAAGCAAGAGAATTCCAGAAAAACATCTATTTCTGCTTTATTGCCTATGCCAAAGCCTTTGACTGTGTGGATCACAACAAACTGTGGAAAATTCTGAAAGAGATGGGAATATCAGACCACCTGACCTGCCTCCTGAGAAATCTGTATGCAGGTCAAGAAGCAACAGTTAGAACTGGACATGGAACAACAGACTGGTTCCAAATTGGGAAAGGAGTACATCAAGGCTGTATATTGTCACCCTGCTTGTTTAACTTATATGCAGAGTACATCATGAGAAATACTGGACTGGATGAAGCACAAGCGGAATCAAGATTTCCAGGAGAAATATCGATAACCTCATATATGCAGATGACACCACCCTTATGGCAGAAAGTGAAGAACTAAAGAACCTCTAGATGAAAGAAGAGAGTGAAAAAGTTGGCTTAAAGCTCAACATTCAGAAAACGAAGATCATGGCATCTGGTCCCATCACTTCATGGCAAATAGATGGGGAAATGGTGGAAATAGTGTGAGACTTTACTTTTTTGGGCTCCAAAAACACTGCAGATGGTGACTGCAGCCAAGAAATTAAATGATGCTTACCCCTTGGAAGGAAAGTTATGACCAACCTAGAGAGCATATTAAAAAGCAGACACATTACTTTGCCAACAAACGTCCATCTAGTCAAGGCTACGATTTTTCCAGTAGTCATGTATGGATGTGAGTGTTGGACTATAAAGAAAGCTGAGCACTGGAGAATTGATGCTTTTGAATTATGTTGTTAGAGGAGACTCTTGAGAGTCCCTTGGACTGCAAGGAGATCCAACGAGTCTATCCTAAAGGAATTCAGTCCTGAATATTCATTGGAAGGACTGATGTTGAAGCTGAAGCTCCAGTACCTTGGCCACCTGATGCGAAGAGCTGACTGATTTGAAAAGACCCTGATGCTGGGAAAGATTGAAGGCAAGAGGAGAAGGAGATGACAGGATGAGATGGTTGGATGGCATCACCAACTCAATGGACATGAGTTTGAGTAAACTCTGGGACTTGGTGATGGACAGGGAGGCCTGGTGTGCTGCAGTCCATGGGGTTGCAAAGAGTTGGTCGTGACTGAACTGAACTAAATGAAGAAAAAGATGGTTGACTGAAAACCATTCTTTGTTCATAATTATATCTCTAAGTCAAATCTTTTCTTATGCCAAAATGTAGATAGCATAACATTTACAGTTTTAACTGTCTTTAAGTGTATAGTTTTGTGGCATTAAGTGTATTCACATTGCTGTGCAGCCATCACCATTATTCATCTCTAGAAGTTTTCCTTATCCTCAACTGAAACTATGCCCATTGAACAATAACGCCTCATTTCCCCCTACCCCCTAGCCCTTGACAGCAACCATTCTGTTTTTCTGACTCTATAATTTGGACTATTGGAAGTACCTCATATGCGTGGAAGCATACCATATTTGCCTCTTTTTTTTTGTACCTGGCTATTTCACTTAAGATATAAGCATCTGAATGCAGAGTTCCAAAGAATAGCAAGAAGGGATAAGAAAGCCTTCCTCAGCGATCAATGCAAAGAAATAGAGGAAAACAACAGAATGGGAAAGAATAGAGATCTCTTCAAGAAAATTAGAGATACCAAGGGAACATTTCTTGCAAAGATGGGCTCAATAAAGGACAGAAATGGTATGGACCTAACAGAAGCAGAAGATATTAAGAAGAGGTAGCAAGAATACACAGAAGAACTGTAGAGAAAAGATCTTCACGACCCAGATAATTAATGATGATGTGGTTACTGACCTAGAGCCAGACATCCGGGAAGGGGAAGGC
>NW_011494876.1:10454960-10456145 GCF_000754665.1 Bison bison bison
AACAATACGTGAGCTGTGAACTTTCAAATGTTCAAGCTAGTTTTAGAAAAGGCAGAGGAACCAGACATCAAATTGTCAGCATCCGCTGGATCATCAAAAAAGCAAGAGAGTTCCAGAAAAATATCTATTTCTGCTTTATTGACTATGCCAAAGCCTTTGACTCTGTGGGTCACAACAAACTGTGGAAAATTCTGAAAGAGATGGAAATACCAGGCCACCTGACCTGCCTCTTGAGAAACCTGTATGCAGGTCAGGAAGCAACAGTTAGAACTGGACATGGAACAACAGACTGGTTCCAAATAGGAAAAGGAGTACATTAAGGCTGTATATAGTCACCCTGCTTGTTTAACTTCTATGCAGAGTACATCATGAGAAACGCTGGGCTGGAAGAAGCACAAGCTGGAATTAAGATTGCTGGGAGAAATATCAATAACCTCAGATATGCAGATGACACCACCCTTATGGCAGAAAGTGAGGAGGAACTCAAAAGCCTCTTGATGAAAGTGAAAGTGGAGAGTGAAAAAACTTGGCTTAAAGCTCAACATTCAGAAGACTAAGATCATGGCATCCGGTCCCATCATTTCATGGGAAATAGATGGGGAAACAGTGGAAACAGTGTCAGACTTTATTTTTGGGGGCTCCAAAATCACTGCAGATGTGATTGCAACCATGAAATTAAAAGACGCTTACTCCTTGGAAGGAAAGTTATGACCAATCTAGATAGCATAATGCAAAAGCAGAGACATTATTTTGCCAACAAAGGTCCGTCTAGTCAAGGCTGTGGTTTTTCCTGTGGTCATGTATGGATGTGAGAGTTGGACTGTGAAGAAGGCTCAGCACTGAAGAATTGATGCTTTTGAACTGTGGTGTTGGAGAAGACTCTTGAGAGTCCCTTGGACTGCAAGGAGATCCAACCAGTCCATTCTGAAGGAGATCAGCCCTGGGATTTCTTTGAAAGGAGTGATGCTAAAGCTGAAACTCCAGTTTTTTGGCCATCTCATGCGAAGAGTTGACTCATTGGAAAAGACTCTGATGCTGGGAGGGCTTGGGGGCAGGAGGAGAAGGGGACGACAGAGGGTGAGATGGCTGGATGGCATCACTGACTCGATGGACGTGAGTCTGAATGAACTCCGGGAGTTTGTGATGGAGGCCTGGCGTGCTGCAATTCATGGGGTTGCAAAGAGT
>NW_011494876.1:10456245-10456677 GCF_000754665.1 Bison bison bison
ATTAGAGATACCAAGGGAACATTTCTTGCAAAGATGGGCTCGATAAAGGACAGAAATGGTATGGACCTAACAGAAGCAGAAGATATTAAGAAGAGGTAGCAAGAATACACAGAAGAACTGTAGAGAAAAGATCTTCACGACCCAGATAATTAATGATGATGTGGTTACTGACCTAGAGCCAGACATCCTGGAATGTGAAGTCAAGTGGGCCTTAGAAAGCATCACTATGAACAAAGCTAGTGGAGGTGATGGAATTCCAGTTGAGCTATTTCAAATCCTGAAAGATGATGCTGTGAAAGCGCTGCACTCAATATGCCAGCAAATTTGGACAACTCAGCAGTGGCCACAGGACTGGAAAAGGTCAGTTTTCATTCCAATCCAAAGAAGACAATGCCAAAGAATGCTCAAACTACCACACGATTGCACTCATCT
>NW_011494876.1:10456777-10460241 GCF_000754665.1 Bison bison bison
GCAGAGACATTATTTTGCCAACAAAGGTCCGTCTAGTCAAGGCTGTGGTTTTTCCTGTGGTCATGTATGGATGTGAGAGTTGGACTGTGAAGAAGGCTCAGCACTGAAGAATTGATGCTTTTGAGCTGTGGTGTTGGAGAAGACTCTTGAGAGTCCCTTGGACTGCAAGGAGATCGAACCAGTCCATTCTGAAGGAGATCAGCCCTGGGATTTCTTTGGAGGGAATGATGCTGAAGCTGAAGAGTTGAACACGACTGAGCGACTGTTCGGAACTGAATATCCCATTGCGTTTATGTAGCAAATTTTTTTTTTTTTTGTCCATTTAGTAGTCAGTGGACATTTGAGTTGTTTTTATCTTTTGGCTATGGATTGGGCTTCCTTGGTAGCTCTGATGGTAAAGTATCTGCCTGAAGTACAGGAGACCTTGGTTCGATCCCCGTATCAGGAAGATCCTCTGAGAAGGGAATGGCAACCCACTCCAGTATTTTCCATGGAAATTTTCATGGACAGAGGAGCCCAGTGGGCTATAGACCATGGGGTTGCAAAGTGTCGAACACAACTGAATGACTTCTATTTTACTGCTGTGGATAATGCTGCCATGAACACTGCTTGAATCTGTACTTTCAATTCTTTAGGTCATCAACCTAGAAGTGAAGTCTCTGAATCTTATTGTAATTCTGCAATCAATTTTTAACGGAACTGACACACTTTTTCACAGTGGCTGCACCGTTGTACATCCCCACCAGGAATGCACAAAGGCTCCAGTTTCTGAACAGTGTTGCCATCACTTTTGGCAATAGTCTTCCCAGTCAGTGGGAAGTGGCATACCAGTACTGTTGATTTGTGTTTCCCAAATGGCTAGTAATGTTGAGCATCTTTTTATGTGCTTATTGTATATTTTCTTTGGAGAAATGTCTATCCAAATTGAGTCAACTTTTAGTTAGCTCACACTGCTGGTTTCTTTAAAGATCAGGAGACAGACTCAATTTCAGCTGGGAATTTCCCTGTGTGGGGTCTGAAATGTCTTGAAGATAGTCCTGTAGGAAGCTCCCCGTGACTATAATTACAAGCCAGGGAAATCTGAGTCAGGGGAAAGGCTAATTAAAATAGGGATGTTTTGAAGCCACTGTAGAAATGAAGACAGAGAAAGAATGGGGTGGGGTAGTGTGGGGGTGGTGGGAATGGTGTGTATAAGTAAAAGCTGATTAAGTTTTTCAACTTGTCCCTTCTCTCCCTCCCAAGAGTGAGAGAAATGGGAGGGCAGAAAGAGAAAGAATCAAAGCCTGCTGCTTCCTCTGGACTTCTGTTAAAATAGGTCCCTTTCAAGGCTCTGAAGCCTCAAAACCCACAAGTGACATTTTTAGGACAATTTTTTTTTCAGCATGGAGGCCTTTGATTATCTTACCATAATTACTATGTTTGTGGTGTTTTTTTCCCCTGTTGGCTGTATTTTAGAGAAGTAAAGTTTGAGTTGGTTTTGTTAGAAACATCACTCTAGGAGCATTGAATTTACTTTACCTCCAGTAATAGAAATAAATTAAAACTTTAATGTACTGTAAATTCACTGATTTAAACTATGTGGATCAGAAACATTCTGGGACAGTTGACAGAAAATCCTATTCAGGTTTGAAGACTGAATGGCTGCAGGAGATATATCTGGGGAGTCTTCTGAATAATGTTCGTTGTATGACCTGGTGTGTAGGGTGAGACAGTACCTCTAGACTGATCCTGTACAATTGTTAGAGGATCGGGAGAGATGTGTGTCTGATCTTCTTAAACAGAACTTAGCTTAAATGAGGGAAAATAATTATATTAACAGGAGAGATTATGTGAAAGATATGATTAACTAACAGTGAATTCATTTTTTAGGTGTCCTACCAAATACTTTTTGATGTTCACTATTGCACAAAATTTCCAACCAACGTGTTTTTCCAGTTATAAGAAATGATCTCCATGTATGTGCTTCATACATATTTATTCTATTGCTAAACAAAAACCGATATAAAAGTGATATCCTAGTTCTCTTTCATTTTTGTGGCTAAAGGTAAAACAGAACTATTTCTATTTTTCAGCTCTGGTTTTGTTGATCTTAAATGCCTCTGTATTGTATGCATTTTGTCTTAACATCTCTCTCTCTCTCTCTCTCTCTTTTAAGCTGTGTTAAGTTTTGACCATTTGATTTTTGGTGACAAAGTATTTTGACCTGCTATGTTGAAAATTCCCAGTTGAGAAGCAATACCTGAAGTTTGACTGTGGAATTCTGTAGAACTAATACATATAGAATATGACTTTTAGGGAATTGAATGGCTTTCAGGGAGAATCAGGAGGCATTTCTCAGAGCTAAATTGGACCCCACCTCAAACTTGTCCAAATAGCATCTTAAGAATGATAGTGTTTTAAGAGTTTAAAGGGTCATAACTATTTTGGATGCAATTTTGTTTATTTATTTTTATTTTTAAGAGTCAGCAAGATTTCAAATTCATGTTGGTGGGCAACATTGATTCAGTTGAAGCCTATAATCCCATCAGTTGAAGCAAATATGAGTCATACAGTATATAAATTATTACCAGTCACACAAACATATTCACGGTTGGTTTTAACTTCAGTATACAAGCTGTGAATTTGGAAAGAGGTTTTAGGGTGTACTTAGAGGTTTCTATTCCCAGCAGAGCTTAGTGGTTAAAGTTCAGCCTCTGTCATGAGACAGGCTGCTAGGTTTGAAGCCTGGCTTCATCACTTCCCACCTGTGTGACCTTGGGCTCCTCAGTCACCTCTGCATCTCTGCTGTTCAGCCTGCCTCACAGAACTGTGAGAAACTGAATAACAGTATACCTGAAAACTTGGAACAAAATGCTTAGAATGTAGAGAAAGGGGCTGAGTGCTTTAAAAAAAGTCAATGCTATTATCATTATCAACCTATCATTATCAACCTTTCTCTTACTGCCCAGTTTTAAAGAAGAACCTGCTGTTTTATTTTGATGTAATTTTACATATAAATGTTACCTTGAAGTTATGATAGAAGTGGATAGAGAGGCACTTGGGGTTAAAGCAGAACCATGCTGGTGTTTGCCATCATCAAAATAGAATTGCTCTAACTATATATGGATTAAGTCCTATGTCATATTGTGTAAAGTATGGTGGCTATTACCTGCACTTCCCAGAGAGGCCCTCACCCAGATGCCTGGTGAGTTTTTAAACAGTTAGCAGGCACTCTTCTGTGTGTGTGTGTGTGTGTGTCCAACTATGTCCCCTCATTTAAACAATTACTAATTATTTATTAAATACTTATTGCTTCATTTCCTTTTAAAACCAATTATGAAATATTTCAAATATACTGGAAAATATGAAGAATATTGTAACTGAAACCTATTTCCCCCAACACCCATACTAAATAAATTTTACTTACCTAATAGTTATATACAAAAATAAAGTTTGCCATATTTACTTGAGATTTTGAAAAGATA
>NW_011494876.1:10460341-10478170 GCF_000754665.1 Bison bison bison
TGAAAAGATAGGCTAGTATACCCCATCTTGATTCCTTTTACCTGTTTCTCCTAGAGAGAATCCTATCCTGAAAGGGATGTGTATTTTCCCAGGCTTTTCCATACTTATTTGACATGTATGTATTCCTACCAATATAGAATGTTTTTATAATTTTACTAGATACTTATTAATTCATAAATAATATGTGCTATTATTTTATACATTCATAAATGCAGTGTAAATGGGTTCATACTTTCACTTCTCAGGCCAATTACTCATTGAACTCATACCTAGTCCTCGAGAATACCAGTGGTCCTTCCACCTCATGGTCTTTGCACTTGCAATTCCCTCTGCCTGGAATGTTGTTCCCTGATTGTCCATGACTAGTTCCCTGCTCCTCTGACTCTATTTGAATGACTGCCTCAGGGGGGTTACCTCATCTAAAACCACAAATCCCTGCAGTGCTGCTCTCCTTTCCCTTCTCCTTTCCATTATTCTTTAATAATTTTCATTATATGGGTTATTGAACTTATTTTCTATTTTATTGTTTGTCTCCCTTCACTGAAATGCAAGTGCATTGAAGACAAGGGTATTTTTTTTTGGGGGGGGGCTGTCTTCATAACTGTTTTATCCCTGACATCTACATGGTGTTCAATAAATATTTGATGATTGAATAAATGTGTAACACTGGGTAATTCACTTTGTTGTCTTAATAGTAAACTTTTGAAGTTTGTCCAACTTGATACCTGTAGCTATTTTCTTTTCACTGTTGTATAATGTTCTGCTTGATATCTAAGTCATGTTAAATATCCATCTTCTGTAATAGTTGGCATATTAGTTTTTTCCATAACTTTTCTCTTATAGACAGTGCCATAGTGGGCATTCTTGAGCTTTTTTTTTTTTTTGGCAAAAGTGTGAGAGTTTATCTGTGGTGTATAGTCGGAAGTGCAATTCTCATTTGTGTTAGTTATCTATTACTGTGTCACAAAACATCCCAAATTTGCTGGCTTAAAATAATGATTTACACAATTCTGTGAGTAAACATGGTGGTTCTTCTGCTAGTTTTTCTCATCCAGGTGCAGTCAGATGATGGCTAGAATGGCTGAATAGTCCAGCTGGCCTCATGTACATATCTGGCTGTTAGGACTGTCTGTAGGCTAGGGCACCTCAGATCTCTACCATGTGTCTCCTTATCCTCAGTAGAGTAGATTAACTTCCTTATAGCATGGCATTCTTGAGCATCAGTCCAGGGAGAAGCTGCAAGGCCTATTAAGGCTAGAATCTGGAATGCACATGGCATCTCTTCCATCACATCCTTCTAGTCAGAGCAAGGCACAAGGCCATCCCAGATTCAAGGGATAAGAGAGGTTTCAAAATATTGTGACCAGCATATTCTAACTTACCTCATTAAGTCATAAATTTCACATATCTACAATTTTAATAGATATTACCAAACTTCTTTCTAAAGTAGTTTTATCAATTTATTCTCCAGTTGGTACCAACTATTTGTTAAAAGGAAATATCTTTGACACAACAGTGTGTATCACAAAATAAATGTTCATAGACCCCTCCCAAATCTGCCTTTCCTTATGTAGTAAACCCCATCTGTGCTATACATTCAACAAAACCTGATTTCTCTTTCTCTTGGGTACATGAATAGATACATTTCCCAGATCCTGTTGTAGTTAGGAATGGCCCTATGACTAAGTTTTGGTCAATGGAAGTGATTTTTGCCATTTTCAGAGTTGGTATATAAATTTCTTTAATGTATTGCCAAAGTATAATTTATTCTACCCTCTGTCCTTATCTGCTGACCAGATACAGAATATCCACTGGAATTCTGGGACCCAGACTAAAGCATGGTCCAAACAGAAAGAACCCAAACAACAGTTCGCAGTGAACATCACTCCCCCACCCGAATTCCTGCTGTTGATTGGGAAAATTTATTTGAGGTAGAAATAAACTTACATTAAACCATTGAGATCTCAGGGTTTATCTGTTAGAACAGCTTACATTTCCTTAGGCAATATAACCCTGGATGAGCAGAAAGTGTCTTTATTTATAGACTTTGGGTCTAGATGAGAATTAATCATCCAACTTAATCTTCAAAGGTATTATTTGTATCTACCAATTGGTACATAGCTACATATATTATATATAATTATTAGTATTTATATTCATATATATGATAGCTTTATTGAGATATAATTCACATACCATCTATTTCACCCATTTAAAGTGTACCATGCAGCACTTTTTAGTATATTTACAGAGTTGTATAAGCATCACTGCAGTCAATTTTAGAACAATGTCATCACCCCAAAGAGAAACCCTGTACCCATTAAGCAGTTAACTCCACATTTTTGCCCCTCAGTCCCCAGCTCTTGTTAACCACTAATTTGCTTTCTGTCTCCATGGGTTTGCCTACTTTGGACATTTCATATAAATGAAATCATATAATATATGGCTGTTTGTGTCTGGCTTCTTCTACTGAGAATAATGTTTTCAGGGCTCATCCATGGTATAGCATGTGTCAGTACTTCACTTATTTTTAAGAATAAATAATATTCAATTGTATGGATATAGGTATATGATATTTTATTTACTCATGTATTAGTTGATGATATTTTGGTTTCTGCTCTTTGGCTGTTATGCATAGTGTTTCTATAAACACTTATTGTACAATTTTTTCCAACACGCCATTTTTTTAATCTTTCAAAAATTCTGATAGAACTATATATCAGAAGTATCTGTCAGTTTAATAGAAGAAAGTTTGTTGGAAAAGCAAATTCTTGAAGCATTGACATGGTGGAATAAAAAATTTCACAGGATATCTTCTTGATGAAACTTTGAAAACTATTAAATTAATACAATCTCCTTTATTCTTCACACCATAAACTTAAAATGGACTAGATCTTATTTTTATAATGATGGAGTACTTAGTACAATACAAATCATACAAAATCATACCTTATGGCTTTACACTATAATTTAGTGCAAAACCCTTGTACTTTGGATTAAACTTTTTACTTATTTAGCATTCATTTTTTGAGTGCCTACTCTGCTGTAGGTGTTGTCAAGGTAGTAGGGATGTGACTTTGAGTAAAGAAGATGAGGTCCTGCCCTTACTAACAAAGAATACATTTAAAAAATTGAACAAGCAATTGGAGAGTTTTACATGTACTGTGAAGGAAATCACCAGGACATGTTATATACAGTGTTACTTGGAGAGGCAGGAGGGCTATTTCTGAAGCTGAATGATGAGCAGGAGCCAACCTCGGAAAGCACTGGAACAAACGAGCTCCAGGTGTCAGGAATCACAAGTATAAGGTTGCTAAGGTGAGAACAAGTTCAGTGTGTTTGAGAAACAGGCAATACCAATGTGCATAGACCTTATAGATTGAGGGTAAGTGGGAGGGGTCGTTTGTGCAACTTTGATATTGCTCACAGTGATATAACTATCTCACATATTGTTATTAAGAAGTATTTTTACTTCTTTGCTTACACAGATTCCAGAATCTGTCTGATTTGACATCAGCTGAAGTCCTAGAGACAATTTTGGCCCAGTGTTCTGGAATCACATTCTGGATTCTTAGTGGTGTGAAAAATCATCTGTTACAAGTACCAGTCTAAAAATCTGTCAGCAAGGCAATAAATATTTAGAAAGCCTAGAGTAAATCTTTCCAAAATCCTGAATTTTTGTGTAAGATGAGCCCAAAGTCAACTGGCATGCCAAGCATTTTATGGGAATAAATTGGGTGCTTTGTGATGTACACTCATTCTTGTAGGCCACTGGGATCGAAAGACTCACCGTGCTGTCACCACAGTGAGTTGAATGGGTTTGCAGTGGTTGGAGGATTTAACACTTCTTGACCTCAAGGTGGAGTTCATACTCTGGGTCTGCAGTTGTGTGTGAGTTGGGATAATCTTACACAAATACTGTGGGTGTCTATGTCCTATTTAGAAGGCATAAACTAATAAGAAGGATATTAATGATATTTTTTTTTGTCCTGCAGTCTAAAAATGTCATAGTTTTAGAACTAGTCAAAGATTTTTCTTCCATTTTTATTGAGATATAAGTGACATATAGCACAGTGTAAGTTTAATGTGTACAGCACAATGATTTGACTGACAGACATCAAGAAATTATTATCACGATACAATTATTGACCAGCCATCATTTTGTATATTAATAGATATAAAAGAAAAGAGAAAGAAAAATATTTTTTCCTTGTGACTAGAACTCTTAGGATTTACTTTAACAACTTTCATATATAAATTCAGCAGTGTTAATTATTTTTAACATGTTGTACATTACATCGCTAATGCTTATTTACCCTATAACTGGAGGTTTGTATCTTTTGACCACATTAGTCACCATAGAAAAATATTACAATATTATTGACTATGTTCCCCACACTGATCATTTCATCCCTATGACTCATTTATTTTGTAACTGATAGTTTCTACCTCTTAATTTCCCTTACCTGTTTCATTCACCCCCCAAACCCCCTCCCCTCTGACAACTACCCGTTGGTTCTCTATATTGTATGGCTGTTTCTGTTTGGTTGTGTTTGCTCATAGGCATGCCGTCCATATGAAATACTTTCATATCAAGTAATAGTGAAATAATTTTTGAAATAATCTACAACTTCAAACTTTTTAGGAACTTACTTATCTAACACTCTCACTATCTGCAATATAGCAGTGAATAAGGAAGTGGATACCAATCCTCTGACAGGGCAAATGATGTAGTAGTCAGCTCTCCACGATAACTTCATTAGATCCTGTTGTCTTCCTACATGCGTATATGTCTAATGAGAGTGGTTATCTTGTTTCCAGCCCCTCAGCCAATCAGAAAACAGGAAAGATATTACTTGTAAGTAGATATATTGACATCAGTACTACCTGGGATCTGATTATACATTCTCTTATCTCATATAGTATGTGTCTCTCATTAATCCAAACCAATTCAGCTTTCTCTTCTCCTATTCAAAATTACAGTTGTCAACTGGCAGAATTTTATCAAAACACCCAAAATACTAGAAACATAAAAATGTATTTCCTGAAACCAAGGCATGCTACAAATTAAGTGGTTCTTATTTTTTTGTGTTAGATTTTATATCCTACGTACCTCTACAACAGCTTTTTGTGTCTGTATTCAGAGTGCTTTTTCTTAAATAATATTTCATATTTATCACAAAGGAAACAGGAAAGTAAAAGAAAAAATCACTTAAATATTAATAGGAGTTGCATTGGCTAGAAATTTAACTGAATTCCTATATATTATTGTGTCTGACTCTTTGTGACCCCATAAACTGTAGCCCGCCAGGCTCCTCTGTCCATGGAATTCTCTAGGCAAGGATACTGGAGTGGGTGGCCATTCCCTTCTCCAGGGGATCTTCCCAACCCAGGGATCGAACCCAGGGATCAAACCCAGGTGTCCTGCATTGCAAGCGGATTCTTTACCATCTGAGCCACCACGGAAGCCCCTTTTCAATATATGGTATGCTTAAGAGTTTTTCTTTTTAAATAAACTAAAGACAAGCCTTTCTATCCATGCTATGAGAATGACTTCTCTAAGCTGATAGCAACATTATACTCTTTGTTGGTATAGCAAATGTTTGTATAATTATATGAACTTATGAATATCATTTTATTTTTAAAAATGCCAAACATAAAGCAAAGACTAAAGGGCTGCAATTGACGTAGTTAAGGAAAATGTAGAAATCACTACGATCTGACAAATGCCCATCCTGAAGCTTAATTGGGGATGCTTCAGATGCAGTCTTTTTGCATATGGACTTGATTAAATAAAGAGCGTGTACAAAATATGAGATAGCTTATATCTTTTATAAAAGTATCTGAAAGTTAAAATGTAACTAGGTAATTTAATAATATTTGGTTCTATCTTAGTTGTTTTATTTTCATAAGAATTTCCAAAATAAATTGTGTACCCAGATAGAAGAGTGCAGGTATGATAAGTACTTTGAAGGAAGCAAAGATGTACCTGGTTCCTTTCCTTTTACCTTCCCATGGTAGGTGACTAGTTTTGTGGGATAAACTTCAAGAGTTCTCAAAATCAGCTTGACCAGTAGCTACTTCCTTTGTGAGTCTAGATTCATATGTTTGTGCACTATAATTAATGGACAAATAATTTCTCCTGGCTTGAGATAAAGCTTTACCAGCAAGTCACTTGCATCAGGATAATTCATGAGCTTCTCAGGCCTTGCTTATGTCTAAGGAGAGGAAGATCTTCTAGGGTGATGGCTTTCTAGAAGTGTTGAAAGATTTGTATATGTGTCAGCAGAAAGATGATTTTGGTAAGGATGGGTTCTATTCTAAAGAAAAGAACTGGTAGTATTTTCAAAGTTACCTCTGAGGGATACAGATTTGTGGTTTCTGAGTTTTCTGATCTTCTATTTTGTTCTTTCCCAATAAAGAGAGTATTTGCTGCTACTAAGTCACTTCAGTCCTGTCCAACTCTGTGCAACCCCATAGATGGCAGCCCACCAGGCTCCCCTGTCTCTGGGATTCTCCAGGCAAGAACACTGGAGTGGGTTGCCATTTCCTTCTTCAATGCATGAAAGTGAAAAGTTAAAGTGAAGTCGCTGAGTCGTCTCTGACTCTTTGCGACCCCATGGACCACAGCCTACCAGGCTCCTCCATCCATGGGATTTTCCAGGCAAGAGTACTGGAGTGGGGTGCCATTGCCTTCTCTGAAAGAGAATGTTTAGGATAATTTAATATTTAAGGATAAAAGACCCAGTCTGTGCCTCCCTTCTACTCCAGATTAGTGAGGATCAACATTAGTGGAAGTGAGAATAAGAATGGAGGGGTTTCGGAAGCCTAACGCTCTGACTGGTAGAAGCTAGTCCAGAAAAAGGTGAATTGTTGACTCATTTCTTCATGTATCTCAAGATTTATTCTCATGCTACATCTTTTATCATACAGTTAACAAACTTCATGACAAAATATTAACTGAATATGTTTTTTAAAACATATTTTGGAGACTTTGTTCAAGATGACTGTCTAATCTTCTTGCTCCATTCCCTCCCACCGCCCCAACTCAATATCCTGTGTCTTCTTTTAAAAAGCAGACAAATAACTTTTTGTGCACACAGGAAAAGGCAAGAGTGTTCTTCTGCTTTCAGGATAAAGGAAGGGAATTGTAAAGTCTTGACTCAACCTAAAGATGATTTTTCTGGATCTCTTCCTTGAAGGGGAGATATTCCCAGAAAAAGGAGAGAGCTTTTGTTTTGCTTTGGAAAGCCCAGGATGGCCTTTTATTAATAGAGTGAGGACCAGGACCATTAAAAGGACTGGATACTCAGACTTCTGATCACTGCGTTCTGTCCAGTAGATGACCGTGTGGGGGGAGGCAGCCCAATGGGCACGAGCGAGTGAGAGAGTTGGGTGTCCTCATGTCCCGTAGATCAGAGTTCTCTGTTGGAAAAAGCCACCTTCCAATCATCCATTTTCCTTTCCTTTTATTTTTCCATACACTATTATTTATTTTCCTTTTACACAAACAACTTTTTAACTTTTTATTTTATATTGGAATATGGCCAATTAGCAGTGTTGTGATAGTTTCAGGTGCACAGAAAGGGACTCAACCATACACATGCATGCATCCACTCTCCCCCAAACTCCCCTCACATCCAGGCTGCCACATAACATTGAGCAGAGTTCCCTGTGCTGTAGAGTAGGTCCTTGTTGGTTATCCATTTTAAATATAGCAGTTACACAAGCAATTTTAAAGCAAACTGTGTTATAGAAAACATCATCAGAAAATACAGGGAAACAAACAAACAAAAAGATATGCTCCTCATTCTGGATTTGTATAATCTTTCAGGAGGCAAATTTGCTGGTGTTTATTCTGAACCTTAAAAATATGCATGTCCTTTGACCCAGCAAGTGCCTTTCCAGGAACTTACCTTAAGTAATAATTGGATCTTGAGTGAAGGAAAATGTTCAGAGATTATTTCTCTACAGTTATTTATATAATTTGAGAACAACTTAAGACCCATTGGAAGGGGAGTATTGCATCCATGCATACATATTAGTAGCCATTGATAGATATTTGTTAATGTGGAATTACAATATGACAGTTATAAATTAATAGGTAATTAATAATGCTTATGTAATAATAAAGAGAAGACATTTGATCATGCTTCAGCTTAAATATCTTTCATTTCTTTCTTGCATAATTCCTATATTATTTTCAGTTATCACATGACTAAAATTATTTCATGTCATCAAATGACTAATACTGTGTTTCCTATTTGAAAAAAAAGAATATTTTTCTATCTGCTGGCTGCCCTGATGGTCATTGTTATCTTTCTTACTAGCATGGGCAATTATCCAATAGCTTTGCAGGCCTGCAGTACAGGGCTCTGGGATAACTCCTCTGGGACTGCTTCTCTCTCTTCTTTCCAGTAGACACCATAACTTTTCACTACCCAGCACATACTATGCCAGCCCTGGTCTAGTTTAAACCAGTTCACAAAAAGGATATCTGATCCGTCCCTGAGACCACCAGTGAAGGACCTTATGTAATCTTCCAGATCATTCCAACATACAGAAATCCATTTGGACTCTGTTGCTTTCTTTGGATATCTGCATATCCCTTTAAATCCTGTGTCCTTGCTGGTAGAAGGCCCATTCTTCCTCCTGTCTGTGGTCTATAAAGAGCACCCACAATCAAATTGCTCCTTTGACCTTTCAAGTTTCAGGGGAACAAGGGAGACCATTCAGCTAGAATTACCTGAAAATTTGGTCACATCTACATGAATGTAGCATTATGACATGGTATTTTCTACCTTCAGTCCCTGGTGGTGTTTTATTTTGTGGAGGCGTTAGAGAAGAAATTCACCTCGTTGAAGAAAAGGAATTTTAGTGCCTTAAAAATTTCCCTCCACCATATGGGAACCTGAAATCTCATTCATACTCTGTGAAATTGAAGAAATTGGATATTTGGGTTTGGAAATTGGTGGTCCTCCAAGAAATATGGGATCTAAAAGTGTTAAATCCTTTCATAAATAAACCTTGATTCAGACTGGAATGTCTTGGCTTGATTTTAAAGGTGATATTATAGGAGACATATAGTTGTTGACTGGCCTTAAAGATAATTATCAGCACATTCCAGTCTTAGTCCGCCATCAGCAGGGCCTGCCTTGTGATGAAGTCAGTGCTCTTTCCCTTATAAGAATATTACATTTAGACATGCCTTCAACCCCAGGGTGTTTATGAACCACACTCAGCTCACGAACTATGAATGCAAAAGAAATCTCTTAATAGTGGCAAATGTTCTCTTTCAAGCCTTCTAGATTTTCATGCCACATGTCTTGGCAGTTTGGTTTTATTTCTAATGGAACTCTGTCCTGCTGTCTTTGGGATGTGAGATCAATATTTGTGATTTGCTTTTCTAAATTTGCAAATTTAGCTTTCCTTAGACCCAGTAACCTGTTTATTTTTGAATGAAGTTATAAAATGAAGTCAGTTCACATAGTAACTTCCTTGGGGTAGAGAGAGTTAAAAAAGTGAGGGAGGGGAAGGGTGGAAATTCAAAGGAAGTTCCTTGCTGAACCATCAATACCATGAATTCGGGGACTGAATCCTTCATTCCTGGCATAGTGCCAGATGTAATTTTATTGAATTAATGAATTAACTTATAGAGAGTTTAAAACATACTAAACGTGCTACCTTCAACCCACCTAACAGGCCCTAGGAAGCAAAGTACTCTAGAGGTCGTCACACACTCTGGAACCTGACAGCCAGCGTTCAGATCCCAGTTCTTCTACTTACTAGCTGTGCTACTAAGGGCATATTACTGAACCTCTGGGTGCCTAAATTTTCCCACCTCTAAAATGGGAATATAAGTGTCCTAAGAAATAAAAGGAATTATAAACATTTACTCACACTCATGCAGGTTAGATCAGTGCCTGGCCCAGGGTAAATGCCATATAGTTATTAATTAGTATTAATACTTAGTGTTAACTAGTTATTGGGTATTAATGTAGAGCTTAGGAAAATCCTTAGAATATTTGGTTTATCTTTCATTTCAAATGGAGACAGAACAAATATATACATTAACATTTTAATAAAACAGTTTTATAGTGTCTAATAGACTAGCCATTGATTCAATCTAAAAATAATAGCATTTAAAAGAAAACTCTCAGGATACGTAGTGTATATGTACATAAGAGAAAGCGTTCCATAACCAGATGATTCAAATTCCTCAAACATATGAAGTCTTCTCAATATATTTTTCCATGTACATAATTGTCCCAGAGTTTATTTATCATCATTCTTAAGGCAAAGCCTCTGGCCTTTGATCCAAGTGGCTGCCCCTGAGATGCTCAGGGCCCATGCCAAATGTAGCTGCTAGCACACTCCTTCCCATGTCTTCTGAACCCTATCCCTTAGTATTTGGTCCTGGGCTCTTAGTCTCCTTGTTCTGAGAAGCTACTTGTGGTGGGACATAGGCCCCTGTCATCTATGAAATCTACCATCCCTTTAGCTGCTTGAAGTAGAAGCAAAGTCTCTTAATCCAGCAGCTCTCCACTCATCCAAATTCATTCTGACAGTTTGACTTCTTGTACCAAGAATCCAAGTTTTTGGCAGCAAAATCCTTTTACCTCCCTGCTGCTGCTGCTGCTAAGTCACTACAATCGTGTCCAACTCTGTGCGACCCCATAGACGGAAGCCCACCAGGCTCCCCTGTCCCTGGGATTCTCCAGGCAAGTTTACCTCCCTAGGACTCAAACCTGGGCCACCGTCTAGAGCAAGGAAGGAGACCCTAGGCCTTAGTCTTTCTCAATGCACTTAAAGCCAGGGAACATTTCCAGGTGGGTTACCCCACCACATAATTTTGGCACAATTGTTAGAGGCACACAGAACCAAAATACAGCTTTTAAAAGCTCTAGAAGGAGGCAGTTTGGTGGAGTGACTGGGCTTGAGGGTTCTGCATTAGACTAACTACCTGGTCCATGTGCTGGCCCTACAATGTTTAGCTCTTTGACCATGGGCCTGTTTAACTGTTCTGTGCCTGCTCTGTAACATGGAAATAATGTTAAGGCCTGCCTTATTCAATGAATTGATTTGATTGGAGTCTGGACCAAAACCAGGTATTTAGTAAAGTTGGTTGTGCTATTATTTGAATGGCACTTCATCTAGGCATAAAGTCTATGCTTAAGGTCCCTGGTGCCCTCTGCACTGCTCAGGTCAGCTTGTCATCTATGGCTAGTAAAGGTGGTCCGTGGGACAGACCTTGACTGTTTTCCCTCCTGCCGGTGAGCTAGACTGATATCTCCCACAGCCTAGAGCACAGGACGAGGTGTCCCTTGGAAGGGAAATGGCAGCAGTGCTCCTGAATGGTGCAGAAAGGCCTAGAAGGGGGCTAAAAGCTCATCTCATTCAGAAACTCACTTTACAAAAAGGGAAAACAGGCCCAAAGAGAGGAAGAGAGTAACCTGGTAGACTTGCTGTTCTTCTGGCATTTCAAAGTCCTTCCTTCTCCATGCCAGCATGTCCAGACCTATCCTGTCATTCCAGCCCATGTCTCTCCATGAAAGTTTTCTCAAGCTGCCTGCTGTTCCCTGACTCTTCTGTTCCTCATCCTCTCCCTTCTAATCCCAGAGCAGTATTGTGCTCTCCAAACACTCCCTGGCCTTTCCTGTCTCCCTTGCCTTACCTGACTGTTTCCTTGCTAGAATGTTCTCCCCACCACCACTGCTTGATAAAATTCTACCCGTTCTTTAAAAATAAGAGGTCAAAACTGATAGCCAGTAATTCATATGTGGCCCACAAATGTATTTTGTGTACTCAGGTTTTTTTCTCTTTTTTTGTTCAATTGAGGCATCCTTTGAAAACATCAGATATAATGAGAAAACAGCTTCCCAGGTGGCACTAGTAGTAAAGAACCTGTCTGCCAATGCAGGAGAACTGGGTTTGGATCCCTGGGTCAGGAAGATCCCCTGGAAGAGGGCACAGAAACCCACTCCAGTATTCTTGCCTGGAGAATCCCACGGACAGAGGAGCCTGGCGGGCTACAGTCCTTAGACTTACAAGAGTCAGACACGACCAAAGCGACTTAGCACACAGCACGCATGCGATGAGCAGACGTCATGCAATGAGCAGACGTCATGCAATGAGCAGACGTCAGACAGTTTTCTTCTTTTGATAAGAGCATCTTGCTTCATGGAACCTGCATTTTTGCTTGGTAGAGTTAGTGGCTGCTAGGGAGCATTTCCACTGCTTGACCAGCATTGCTACTTGATAATAACTGCTTCACCCTGCCAGCATGTGGGTTTGTGACCTGGTTTTAAGACTTGTTTAAATGCTATCACTTCTGAGGAGCTTCCTCTCCCCTTGTCTTGCTTTTCTGAATGTATCATTTCCTCCTTGTGTATGCCTCTAACATTCCACTTGTGTCTCTTCTCATGGCAGAGATGGAATTCTTTTCTGCTTATTATCGATTTTAGTAAATGATACTTATCATCTTTCAAGGGCTTACTAAGGTCAAGGCACAGAGTTGAGTGTTTCATGGACATTTAAATCTCTAGGCCTCACTACGACCCTGTATGAAGTGTTTTATTATCTCCAATCTACAAATAAATACAGAAGCCCAGAGAGTGTAAGTGGCTTACTCAAGTTCACACAGCTGTTAAGTGACAGAGAAGGAATTTGAGCAGTCATCTACCTAGCCTCAGCATTTGTGTTTCCTCCTGTTTTATACTGATGGTCTCTCCCACTATATTGAGAACAATATCAGAGGCACAGGATTCTGATCCATTTTTGCCAGTTGAACATTTAAGCAATAGTGATAATACGGGTCATGGCAGTGTCTGGAGCACTCACTACATGTTTGATGCTGTGCTGGTCATTTACCTTGCAACCTCACATAATCCCCACAGCCACCCTATGTGGTAGGCATATAATCACATATCCAGCTGAAAAATCAGAGGTCGAGTCAAAGACAAGAGCAAGTGGCCAGGATTTGAATCTGGATCTTTCTTGACTGTGAGTCCTGTACTTTTTCTCCACCCACCTCCCTCATATTTCTGAACCACTTTTCTCATAGAAAAGCTATTAGCTCATTAACAAAGCCAGCAAGCAAAGCCCCCTTGTTTGTTTCTTCCCACCCATACAGGTGACATACTGATTTTTCTGCAGACATTCTGGTGAGAGTGTGCAAGAAGGATGCTGTATGTGTGTTCACGCATGTGTGCACGTGCACACACACACACACACACACACACACACACACTTGCAACTCCAAACTGGGAGCAACAAGCTTGTCTCTTGTTTTCATGTTTGGAAACTGGAGCTGCTTTTGTTACATTGTAAGGGTTTCATCTGGGTAGAAAATGTTCTTTACATACTCACCTTTGCCTTTGAAGAGGTCGTCCATGTTGCCAAACATTGTAGGTAACATCTGAATGGGAATGACTAAATACAGACTGAGTCACAAATTGAAAGTGGAATTTGTATGATTTTAGCTGTTATACTTTTGTCTCTCGCTGAATCAAAACAGAGGATGCCAGGAAGCCAGCTTGTCTCTGTCCACACCTTGATAGTCGTGAGTGCCAAGAAGTTCACGTGGCTGTCTTGTTTAGAGCTGTGTAGCCTCATCCGTTCTCAATCTTCACTGTAGAGTTGCTGCTGCTGCTAAGTCGCTTCAGTCGTGTCCGACTCTGTGCGACCCCATAGACGGCAGCCCACCAGGCCCCACTGTCCCTGGGATTCTCCAGGCAAGAACACTGGAGTGGGTTGCCATTTCCTCCTCCAATGTATGAAAGTGAAAAGTGAAAGTGAAGTCGCTTAGTCGTGTCTGACTCTTAGCAACCCCATGGACTGCAGCCTACCAGGCTCCTCCATCCATGAGATTTTCCAGGCAAGAGTACTGCAGTGGGGTGCCATTGCCTTCTCCTCACTGTAGAGTGAGTGAGAGTTTTTAGAGCTATCCAGTTGAGAACATGTTACTGATGGTTTCTACAGCATTGGGAGTTCCTGCTTTTCTTGGGTCAGGCCTGCTAGAGTTGTAAAAGGAAGCTTTCTGGACATTAACTTTGTAGCAAAAGTGGTGTAATGAGGTTGGTGAAGGAAGAAACATTTCCCCTGTAATAAAAGTGGAATTGTTTAGAGCTGGATAAGACTTTTCTTACTGTTTGGTATTCAGATGAGATTTACTTTGGAAGTCACATCAGCAAATATTATATTTCTTGAGAACCTCGGCTGTGTTTTCAATCACAGGGCATCTTTATTTTGCTTCACTTGCGCAGCAAGTTGTTAGCTTCAACTTGTGTAGTATGTAGATGGCTTCAACTTTGTTTTTTCTTAAACCTACAGGTAGACTCACCATTAAAATATGTTTTTAGTATCTATTTTGGAACCTTAAAAAATGATCTGGGCCAAGGGCAAACATTTTGTGCCATTTGGTCCACACAGTTTCTTTTTGGTGCTTACTCACACAGACACTTAATTTGTTATCATGTATTAGAACATTTCCCTGTCACCTCAGAAACTGTCTCACAGGTCAGGCTTTTAGAACCTGAATTTTTTAAACACAAAACAGGATTATGGATTAATCTCAGGCAGGGAAGTCTCTGGGGGCAGCGTAACCTGACAAGTGAGACTCTGCTCTTGGCAAGACCCCTGTGGGGTCGCCCTCTGTTCCTGTCGTTGACCCATTGGACGAAAGAGTGGATGTGTGTGTGAGTCTAGGCATGACTTCTCTAAAGATCAACATTTGTACACACTGGAGTCACCTTTTATACATAGTGCTACTGACATTAACCAGAGAAGTGGGCCTGACAGCCCTGGCCTCAGAGCCAGCATGAGAGTGGCCCGGCTGTGTGCGCACATTTATCTGAAGGGATTCAGCACAACATTACACAGCCTAATTGTTTTTTGTCCAAAAGGAACTATTGCCCAGATAGAGGCGCCTCTAAGGTTACTGAATGTGACCCATCAAAATGGGGTATTCATTTCCATGTATGTATACTTGCTAGTTATTTTAAATACCCAGTTATTTAAAGTGTTTCTCCTCTCGAAGTTCAGATACCATGATTTTTCTTACAGCGAGTTATACCAGTATTCTTGAAGAAAAGAGAGAGGAAATATTTTTTAATGAAGTAGTTTGAATATTTGAGAAGTTGTAAAAGAGAAGAGAATTGCAGCTGAAGCAGTCAGATCCTTCAGTGAATATTAGGCCTTCCCAAGAGGAAGCCAATGTTCTTCTCAGGAACATTTGTCTTGAGACTGTTTAATAGCAGGGCTGTGTTTGAGTCAGGCTTGTGTTTAATCACTTTATATGGGACTAGACTATGTGCCAAAGAATTGATGCTTTTGAACTGTGGTGCTAGAGAAGACTCTTGAGAGTACCTTGGACTGCAAGGAGATCCAACCAGTCCATTCTAAAGGAGATTACTCCTTGGTGTTCATTGGAAGGACTGATGCTAAAGCTGAAACTCCAATACTTTGGCCACCTCATGCGAAGAGTTGACTCATTGGAAAAGACTCTGATGCTGGGAGGGATTGGGGGCAGGAGGAGAAGGGGACGACAGAGGATGAGATGGCTGGATGGCATCACTGACTCGATGGACATGAATTTGAGTGAATCCTCAGGGACTTGGTGATGGACAGGGAGGCCTGGCATGCTGCAATTCATGGGGTCACAAAGAGTCAAACACGACTGAGCGACTGAACTGAACTGAACTGAGACTATAATCTAATATTGGTACTGAAAATGGGTGATATTTTTTAACCTGAAAAGAACTACTAGGAAAGAAAATCACTTATTTTTAAAACTGAGATCAAAGACATCAGTTGTAGAAAATATCCTTTGTTGGGTACATAGACATCTGCCTCCAAAGCATGATACAAGTATTTGGTGAAGTCTGATGTTTACTATGTGCATATAAATTGTGCCATCTAACACAACTTTTCATCACAATTGTGGGGTTTTGAAGAACAGAGTGTCACATTTTAAGATTTGAGCAGTTTTATCTCTGCTCAGACCACAGTAAATGCTGCCATGCATCATGGTAATTAGGAAAAACAAAAGTTACTGTTTTTAAGTCTGAAAATTATGCTCGGCGGGACTTGTACTTTGGTTGCTTTTATAAGAGTGGACCAAATTTGACCCTTATCATCCACCAGCTCTCTGCCTGATTATCTTAGGGACCAATACACAGTCCTTAGCAGTGGGTCAGGGTCAGTCCATGGTGCAGAGCCAGGTGAGAAGCAGGTCCAGGGAGCTCAGTGTCATAACCCCATTCTCCTTAGCTCAGCTGGATGGCCAGAAAGCCAAATCTCATTCCCTGGAGTGCAAGGAGGATGTTGAACCACTCACTGATGACTGCTGAGATGGGAACAGAGACAGCGTTGAGCGGATCTGTTGTTGTGATCGGGTGGGTATTATTCCGTTTGGAGATGGAAGGAAAGCAGATTCTCTATTCAGCTTGAAAATGCAGTAAGGTTCAGTCTGTCAGCCTAGCTTATGTCTTGTCTCATACTCATCGTCAGTCACTCTGTATGTCTGGAGAACTGACTGGGTGGGCGTCTTTGTTCCGAGTCTTCTTTTTATGAAGCGATATCCCCAAAGTTAACCAATTAAGAATTGTTTTTCTCTGTGTAGCAGTAATCTCTCTGAGAGGAGTGAGCCAAATTGCTGTGGGGGATGCTGTGCCCCAGGGACGCATTTGGGAGGATTTCCTTCTCCTGAAGCCACAGGGTCAACATAAAGCCTCCATAAAAAGTTTTAAATAAAGGAGAAATTGAAGCAGAAGATTTTATTCTGGCACTTCATGTCTCGTTTTTGCTTTCCTCCCACTGAGGAGCTAACCAAACCAGTGATCTGGAGTATGTATTTAGTTTGAGAATAATGAAACTTTACTATGATTAAAAAAAATTTTTTTCCTTACCCGGATTATAATTGTAAAGAAACCAGATCTGCCAGTGATCTTTATGAATTAGGCTTATGATGCCTTTGTAGCTATTGTTAAACATGGCACTTAAAAATGTTTTATTGTATGTATATGTGATTGTTTTATAAAATGGGGATTATGACTATGACATTTCTATCGCTTGACTCAAGGAAGGTGATTTTATGTACTTAGTGAGTAGGTGTCAAGCCATTGATCTAAATGCTGATGGTTTTACCTGGATTTGTAGTTGTCCTTGGGAATGGAAGTCATTTATAGCATGAAAATTCTCTGCTGAAATACTCCTAGCTGAAACATTTTGGAGAGGAGTCTTCCTTAAGAAGATGGAAGTGGCCTCATAGACCTTATGTGAGCATCTCCCTTCTCCAGCATTTGCCCTGGCTGACTATTTCTCGTGGAGGTGAATGCCTATCAGACATGGCGTGCTCTTTAATTTTTTTTTAAGAAATTAAACCTTTTATTTTTAGACTATTGCAGCTTCATCTGCAGTTTTAAGAAATAATAGAGAGAGATTTTGTGTATCCTTCACCAGTTTCCCCCAGTGGTAACATCTTGCAAAACTGTAGGATAGTGTCACAATCAGGATCTTGCCAGTGATACAAACCAGGTACGGAACAGTCCCAGCAGCCATAGGACCCTTCACGTTGCCCTTCATAACTGTACTCAATTCCTCCCCCATTTCCACCTCTTACCCCTGGCAACCAATAATCTGTTCTCCATTTCTATAATTTTATCCTTTTAAGAACATTATATAAATTAAATCATATAGGATATGACTTTTAGGGACTAGCATTTTTCAATTTTATTCACTGGTGGTTCCTCCAAGTTGTTGGATATATCAGTGCTTTGTTCCTCTTCATTGCAGAGTGGATGCCCCTCAATTTATTTACCCATTCACCAG
>NW_011494876.1:10478270-10490580 GCF_000754665.1 Bison bison bison
TTGAAGGACATCCAGGTTGTTTCTAGTTTGGTACTATTGTGAATAAAGCTATTTTGGACATTCCTATACAGGTTTTTGTGTGAACGTAAGTTTTCATTTCTTTGAGATAAAAGACAGAAAGAGTATAGTTACTGGGTCAAGAAACTGCCAAGCTGTTTTCCAGAATGGTTGCATTGTTTTATATTCTGAGTCAGCACTGTATGAGGGATCCAGTTTTTCTGTATCCTCACCAGCATTTGGTATTGCCACTACTTATTATTATAGTCATTGAGATAGGTGTATAGTGATGTTTCATTGTGGTTTTAGTTTGTGGTTCACCAGTGGCTAAAGATATGGAACATGTTTCCGTGTGCTTATTTGCTATGTGTATGTCCTCTTCACCACAATGTCTTCTCATGCTTTATGTCTATTTTCTAATCGTTTTAGGAATTTTACTTGTTGATTTTTGAGAGTTCTTTATATATAGTCTCATACTGGTTGTTTGTCAGATATGTGGTTTGCAAATATTTTCTCCCAGTTGATAGCTTGTCTTGTTATCCACTGAACAAGTTCTTTCACAGAACAAATCTTTTTTTTTCCAGTTTTGATGAGGTCTGGTTTACTAATCTTTACCTTTATGATGTATGATTTTGGTGTCAATTCTTAGAACTCATTGCTTAGCCTTAGATTCAGAAGACTTTTTTTTTTCCAATTGTTTTTCTATAAGGTTTATAGTTGTATGTCTTATATTTAAGATCATGATTCACTTTGTTTTTGTACAAGATATAACATGTAGGTCAGTGTTCTTTTCTTTTTTTCAATCTATGGATGTCCATTTGCTCAGCACCGTTTGTTGAAAAGGCTATCTTTAATCCATTGAATCGTTTTTGCTCTTTTGTCAACCATCACTTGAACAGTTATCTTTTAGATATAATATTGTCACATATATCTATTTCTGTGTTCTATATTCTGTTCTACTGATCTGTGTGGCTATCTCTCTGCCAACATCACATTCTCTTGGTTACTGTAACTACTGTGGGCCCTAATATTGGGTAGAGTGATTCCTCCCATTTTATTCTCTTTTGTCAGAATTGTTGTAGCTATTAATGGACTTGTCCTTTTCCATATAAATTTTATAATAACTTTGTCTATATCTATAAAAAACTTGCTGAGATTTAGATAGAAATTACATTGAAATTACATTGACATGTTTAATATCTTCAGTCTTTTCATCCATGGCTCTCGATGCATTTAAATCTTTGATTTCTTTTATCAGAATTTGAGAAGTTTCAGTGTCCAGATCACATCCATGTTTTAAGTTTATACCTAAATATTTCATTGTTTTTGGAGTGATTATAAATGGCTTTTTGGTTTTGATTTTGGATTCCACATGTTCATTGTTAGTTTATAGAAATGCAGTTGACTTCATGTGTTGATCTTATATCTTGCAACCTTGCTAAACACATTCATTAGTTCTAGGTGTTTTTTGTTGATGTCTACATAAACAGTTATGTCATCTGTAAATAGGGATGGTTTTAATACTTCCTATGGAATTTTTGTGTTTTTTATTCATTTCTTGCCTTATTGCAGCATCTGGAATTTCACATATTATGCTGAATAAGAGGGGGGAAAGCAGATATCCTTGCTTTGCTTCTGATCTTAGAAAGCATTCAAGTTTTTGCTGTAGCTATAGATTTTTCAGTTAAGTGCTTTTTATCAAGTTAATGAAATTCCACTATATTTGGTGTGCACATTTTGAGATGCAGTTTTGTATCTTTAAAAAAGGGAAACTAAACAGTGGAAAGTATTTTGTTTTCATGTCCATTTTCTTCTAGGATCAATAATGTAAAGAAAGCTATTGTTGGCAGAATTGTAAGATGATCTCAAGGTTTCCTCTCTCTGAAGAACATACCCTGTATAATCCCTAGGACTGTGGGTAGGATGCAGTGTCACTCATGTGATTATGGGACAGACTCTCATAAGCATCAGGACTGTGGCTTTAAAGTTTTGAGTGGGCCATGTGGCAAGTAATCAAGATGTCTATAGAAGCTAGGAGTTTTAAGGGCATGGGGACCTCAGATCTATATACAGCTGCAAGGAACTGAATTCTTCTTCAGCCACATGAGCTTAAAAGATGATCCTGGGCTCCAAATGAGAATTCACCATGAAAGTATTTTGATTTCAACCTTGTGAGACTCTGGTTGGAGAACCTTGTAACACTATGATTCTTGCTTGGACTTCCAGCGTACAGAGCTGTGAGCTGCCAAGTTTGTGGTCATTTGTTATATCATCATAGAAACATAATACAAACATATCTTAAATAATTTGGAAAAGTGTTGGAATCAAAGCACATAGTGAATATTCTACTCCAATAAGTTAAGAGGGATTATTCCAAGATTTATTCACTAATTTGTGTTTATCCATAATTTGTGGCTACTGGTTTTATGTTAGATGTTATCTTCAGGCCTGGGCATACTGAGAAGAATGAGCCATGGTTTTCCCTTGCTGTTGAGGAGCTCATGGCCCAGAGTGTCCTCCTAGATCTCTCAGTATATGTAGTTCCTCCAACAATTATCCCATTACGTTTGCATTCAACAATCAGACTCGAATCCGGGTAAAGAGTAAGCCATCTGCAATTATTGGGTAAGTCCCTTACTCTTTTTGAGTTGGAGTTTTCCATCAGTTCAGTGATATGCTTCTTTGTGAGTAAGTGAGGATCAAATGGTGTTTAGGATACCTCATTATTTTAATCAGAGGTAATGATTACCTCTCTTCAGTGTAGCTTCTTTTCTTTTCTTCCTGTCTGCATTCCACCCACAATTCTCCATGGCCGTCTACTGTGTGTTTGTGAAGATACCCCAGTGGACCCATTCAAGGATGCATTTGACTCTGTATATTTATAGCCTAAGGTAGCATACAGGGAGGACACTACCTATTGCTCAAGGTAGATAGAACTGTGATGCTGGGATTCTGAGGGGACCAGGAAAGAGCTTGGGGTCAGGCCTGATTTGGCCTGATTGAAATCTTCCATTATCAACAGGTATCTCCTGCAGAGCTACTCCAGTAGGAGGACTCAGAATAAAAGATGCCTCCTTTTTTCATTTTTCCTCCTTAGAATTGACTCAACTGATCCTCACATCATAGGCAAGAAGTCTATTTGAAAATATTGCCCTGATTTGTTGAATGGGAATGGGTAGATCTTGGTAATATAGAAGTGGTCAAGGGGCATAGACAAACGCTTCTGATTTTGTAGGGCTTGCCAACTCGTTCTGAGTGCTTCAGAATCAATAATAACAATAATAAAAGTAGAAAATGCTAGACAAGCAAGCTGCCAAACTGGGCTTCAAAACCCACAGGAACTTTATGAGGGAGCAAGTTGAAATGAGCAACATTCAGGCACATTGTGGGGCAGGGTAGAGGTGCCAGGAATGGCTGATGACAGCTGTGGAGTCACTAACACTCAGGCACTCCCTGGTGAACCTGGATTATAATCAGCATAAATCTAAGTGACTGTCAAGGGCAAAGAAACCATGCTAGGAAGTGTGGCCTGTCTTAAGATCCTTTTGGCTGACAGTAGTTGCCACCATAACTGCCACCAGAGGGCCCCTCCCTGCTTTATTACTATCCTTTGGAGGTGATGCTCTCCCAGCAACTAATTTTTCCATGGGAGCAGAAGTACTTTCTACCGAGACCTTCTTTTGATGCAATTTAAATTAAAAAAAAAAATTATTGAAGAAGTATAGTTGATTTACAATGTTATGCTAATTTCTAATGTATAGTAGTGATTCAGTTATACATATATGTATGTGTGTGTATATATATATATATCCTTTTTTATATTCTTTTCCATTATGATTTATCACAAGACACCAAATATAGTTTTCTGTGCTATACAGAAGGACCTTGTTGTTTATCCATCCTATATATAATTGTTTGCATCTGCTAATCCCAAACTCCAAGTACTTCACTTTCCTACTTCGTCTCCCCCTTAGCAACCACAAGTCTATTCTCTGTGTCTGTGACTCTCTTTCTGTTTCATAGATATGGTTGCTATTTTTAAAGCTTACACTCTTTTTACATTAATGATTCATAGTTGTATCAAAAAGTACAAAGAAGACTATTATAGATCACCTGAAATCTAACCTCAGAAACAATCATGTCATGTATATTTTGATGCCCTTCCTTCTTCTTTTTTCCTTTGAATATTCATTTAGAAACCCACGTATGATTGGGATGGTATTGTGTTTATCATTTACTAACCTGCTTTTCTCAGGTTTCATTAATATCTTTCTTCTCTGTTAAATGTTTCTAATCTATGACCAACATCTCAACAACTGATGCCTGCAATGTATTATCTGATTTCTTTGTAACACCTATACACACACACAGACACACAAGTTATTTAATTTCTTTGGAAGGTGAGGGTATGTCTGTGTATGTTGGTATAAGTACTTGTATTTATATGTTTCTCTCTATATATGAACATATATATGCATAATTTTTATTCTGAGTTTTATAAACAACAGTATGATGAACACATTTATTATATCTTTAGAATAAATTCCTAGAGGGAAGTCACTGGGTCAAATGCTGATTCTTGGGTTGTGCAGAATTTAAAGGAATTTAAGAGTTTGGAGGGGAACTTCCTTGGCAATCTAGTAGTTAAGACTCTGCACTTCCAATGCAAAGAATTTAGGCTCAATCCCTAGTTTGAAAACTAAAATTCCACATGCAGTGTGGTGTGACCAAATAAACATTTTTCTCATATGCTAAAAAAAAAACTTTCCACAAAAATTGAAAAATTCTTACATGTCACCATTTGACAATAAGTTGTAAAATTCGAATGCTCTCATTCTGTCCAATACAGGAGCCACTAGACATATGGATATTTAAATTTAAATTTTTTTATTAGTTAAGACTAAAAAACAAAAAAACCAGTTCTTCAGTTGTACCAGTCATATTTCCAGTGCTCTATAGCCACATATGGGCTTCACTGGTGGCTCAGAGAGTAAATAATCTGCCTACAATGCGGGAGACCTGGGTTCGATCCCTGGGTTGAGAAGATTCCCTGGAGAAGGGAAAGGCTACCCACTCTAGTATTCTGGCCTGGAGATTTCCGTGGACTGTATAGTCCATGGGGTCACAAAGAGTTGGACAGGACTGAGTGACTTTCACTTTCATAGCCACACATAATTAATGGCATGCGTATTGGAAAGTGCAAATTAGGGCCTTGCCTCATCACAAAGAGTTTTATGGGACCATGCTGCTCTGATATCTTCATGAGTTCCTTTATAATTGTGATTGGAGTTTAGTATATTTTGTAGGTAATTAATTTGGCTTGATATAGATTTCAGACTAAAAAATTTCACTGTTCCATTGAAGATGGAAAATGTTGTCTTTCTGAAAACGTAAAAACATGGAAATTCAACCCTTTGTCTTGCTTCCTCATGCTCTAATAGGCTGAAAAATAAGAGCTGGTGTTAAAACTAACATCACTATTGGTGATAATGTGCTTTCTGTGTGGCAAGTGTGTAATTATTTTAAGTCAGGTATTCTTCACAAGGATTCTGGGAGGTGCAACTGTCACCCACATTTTATAGAGAAAGAAACTGATGTACATGGAGCTCAAGTACTTTTTCCAGGGTCAGTATATGCCTGGTTCCTGACTGGGACCTAAGCCCCCAGCTTCAGAGTCCACACACTTAGCTACTCTTTGTACTGCTTCTCGGGTAACACTAGTGGTAAACAACTCGCCTGGCACTGCAGGGGACATAAGTGATGTGGATTCAATCCCTAGGTTGGGAAGATCCCCTGGAAGAGGGCATGGCAACTCACTCCAGTACTTTTGCCTGGAAAATTCCATGGACAGAGGAGCCTGGAGGGCTACAGTCTATGGAGTCACAAAGATTCGGACATGACTGAAGTGACTTAGCATGCACACACTTCTCCTCGAGAACCTAAGACTCTTAGGGAAAACACTGGCTCTTTCGCAGAGCTGTGCACACATTAAGTAAAAATGTCTCCCAGTTGCTTGAAAAGTAGCTACACCAGACATACACAGAAGTAGATCCACAGCCTTTTTCTAAGGGAGATTCCCCTGAAGAAGTTCGGCCTGGGAAGAAGTTCGGCCTGGGATGATGAATGCTCAGGGGCCTTCCAGAGAAACTGTTACTCATCCATACTCTGACTCAGAATCTGTTCAGTCAGAATGGATGTATTTTACACATTTATTCTCCATCTGTCCTTTACTATGGAGTGAGATTTTGTTAATAAGCTTTGAGAAAGGAGGGGGAAAGGAGGAGTTTAAAGTGCTGTCAAAATCAAAGAGCTGAAGCCCAAACAGCCTCCCTTGATGGGGTATTTGTTTGCAGCTGAAGGATCAGAGGTGACACATTTAGGCAGAGAGAAGTTTAAACTTCAGTGAGGAGAAAACAAGTCCCAAATGCAATCTTGAGGGTAGCCAGGTCCATGCAGAAAACAGTCTGGGGATTTTCAGTTTCAACCTTTTCCAAAAGGTGTCACTCTAAGGCAGCAGTGGGGAGGTGAGAGGGAGGCAGAGATAGAAATATAAGATAAGAGTAATTGGAAAAATAAGATTAGTAGTCCTTGTTCTAACAGATCCTTCAACCCACAGCATCAGTGCCTCAGAAGTTGTTGCTGTTGAGGAGAGAGGGTTTCAGCGTTTATCTCTACCTCCTCATCTTAGCGTGACCTTCTCTGTACCCAGGGCAGAGCTGGGCCAAGTCCCAGCTATTCCCCCAGGACCAATTCACATTCCAGATTTGCTGTAACTTGGGATATGGGCATTTCACTGGCTCTGTGTTTTGGTGCAAACTGAAATGACCATCCTCTTGCGCTTGGGATGCAGTGAGGATGGAAAACTAGGATGGATGGTGAGGGGGGACGGCAGAAGAGCCTGTGTAATTTTAACACATGGTTTTAAAAGCAGTTTAAAAATTCCAAATCATTAACACAAGATAGACACTAAATCAATGCTGACATATAATTTAAGGGAAAAATTGTTTTATCAAAATATTTGAAGATCAGTTCCTGCCAAGTGAGCCTCTTGAAAAGCACTGGATGTTGCCACGTGTCAGAAGAGAGACACAGAGCGGGCAGTTGGGCTCTTGGCAGATAACTGAGAGAGAATCTGGTTTTCAAATATTTAGTTAAACAACACAAATGTATGTGTAAGTTTAAGTCGACACATGTTAATGATTTAAGGTCTTAAACAGGTTTCTTATTTTATTGTTTTAAAGCTCCAATATTCACTTTAAAATTCCGACCATTTCTCCAGAACTGGGTGTTTAAGCATTAGACTCTAGAAATTCATTTGATAGCTTCACTATTCTTAAAGTGTACAGAGTTATGAATTATTCAAATACAGCTGAATAGTCCTGGTAACTTAACCATTTTATAAGAGACTTTTTGTAATCTGTCACGTAGAATAACTAATAAAATCAGAACTGACACACAAACAGTTAGGGATTTTTGTTTTGTTTTGTTTAATTGGTGAGACCAAGAAGTCATCTAATTTGAAGAAACCTTTAATTATTCTAGATATGTAACACCAAAGCAATGTATATTTTAAAATGTAATCTTAGCTTTCTAGATAGAGCATCAGAATGCCAATCTTGCCCTATGTGGGGACCTTTTAGGAAATTTTTAAAACTGGAACATGTTAAATGTTTATAGAAGATTTCTGATGTTGCTGTGATTTCTCTTTTTTCATCACAGATGGCCTTTTAGGAACAAAACAGCCTCTCTAAACTCCACGCCCCCACCCAGGAAATATTATTGTCTGGTGAATTACCAATAGATGAGCTTCCAAAATAAGCAAATGCTGTGTTGAATTGAGACACACTGGTTGCTCTCCTGCTGGATTTTTCAAAAGCATTTATTAGCTCATAATCATTGTGATTCTTCCAGTAGCAGTTCCCAATGAACAGGACCATGGGGCCCTGCAGCCTGGGCTTCCCAGCTTGTATTTCCTCCCTCCTCTTTAGCAGACCACTCCCATTTACCTACCTGGTTTTGGAGACCAGTCATGGGGCCTAGGACAAGATTGGCTTTTAACTGTTGCTCATCACTCAGTTCTTTTCTATATTAGTTTTTTTTTTCATCACTATTGTAATTAAATTTGTTTCATTCAGGGTTGCCCGCCAAACCAGACAGCTTCTGAGGGTGAGCATGTTATGTCTAGCTGAGTGCCTTGCATGCAGGAGATACCCAGGGAGACGAGGTGGTGCAATGGTAGAAGGGCTGCATGTCTCCCAGGTCCCAGCAGAGTGAGTGGAATGCAGAGCGGGATTAAAAGCTGCTTGCTTCTACCCCAGCTCAAGGCCTGGGGTAGCTTTTTTATCAGGCCATCTCGAAACTCTTGGGTTCCTGGGTGCTCTTGATGGCTTCCAGGTGGCCGTGAGCATAGAGTTCCTTCCATTCAGGGGCTGAGTATCCAAGCCCTCTTGTCTCCATAGCAAAGAGAAGGTGCTTGAGGCAAACAGAGAGCAAGAACTTGAAGGGCGTTTGGTGAGGATGGCAAGGGGACCGTTGATTTATGGGGTAGGAAAGTATCAAGTTCGGACTTACACTTCATCCATCATTGCACTAAGAGGGTCAGAGGAGGGTGTTTCAGAATCACATCTTTGCACTCCCTTTCCTCTCATTCCTCAGGTATTTATTGAGTGTGGACACTGGTTCCATGTCAGGAGCTGAAGGGCCTTCCAGAGAGAATGGAGACGTGGTCCTTGCCCTCTGAGGATTACAATCCAGTTGTAGCAACAAAGCACACACATGAAAGGGTTGTGCAGAAACGTGAAATGGTGTTTGATGAGGTGGTAGAAAGTCAGGTGCTGAAGGTAACAACCAAAGGCACTTGGGTGAAAGTAATGCTACCAACAGCCCAGCCTTGGGACAGTAGTAACTGTCACGGCCTGGACACTTGCAGAATGTCTAACAGAGAGGGCTGGATGCTTGAGGTGTATTGTCTCCCTTTGTGCTTGTGCCAACCCTGTGTGGTGACTTCTGTTTCCTCCCCCTATTTTATAGAGGAGGACCTGCGGGCTGAAAGCTCAGTAATGTTCAGGCTTCCCAGTATAGGTTGCAGTTTGCTATCACGTCAGAATCATCTGCTTTTTTAATAAAGTACTAATGCCAGACTCCTACCCTCAGATGTTTTCATTTAATTGGTAGGAGTGTGACTATGGCATCAGGATTTTAATAGTATTTCTAAAGGGTTCAAATGTGCAGCAGAGTTCAGGAAGCATTGGGTTTAGATTGTCCTAAGGTCACAGAGGTTGTATTGATGGAACCCAAACTTGATCAGGTCTGCCTGTTTTCAGAGCTCCAGATTTATATCACTGAACCTATGAAGGAGGCCAGAGCTCTGTGGCAGAGCCTTAAAGGGGAGGGAATTTCAGTAATTGAAGCGGTCACTATAGGGTAGTCTGGGCCTGCCAGGTGGCACCAGTGGTAAAGAACCTGCCTGCCAGTGCAGGAGACTTAAGAGATATGGGCTCGATCCCTGGATCAGGAAGATCCCCTGGAGGAGGGCACGGCAACCCACTCCAGTATTCTTGCCTGGAGAATCCCCTGGACAGGGGAGCCTGGCAGGCTGTGGTCCATAGGGTCGCAAAGAATTGGCCACAATGGAAGCAACTTAGCACAGCACAGCACTATAAGGTAGTCCAGGGGTGTGTGTGCATGTGTGTGTGTGTGTGCTAATGTTGTTGCTGAAGATAGGTGACAGCAAGCACAGAATCTTGAATTCAGTAATAAGCAAACATAAAATGGGTTGAATACTTAAATTGGCCCTGTATTGGCCATGCTTCTATGGCACCAAGTACTTGGGCATTGTTCTTAGTGCATCATACACATTAACCCATTGAATCTTCACCAAACTCCTTTTAGCTGAGTTCCCACATCACAGGGAAGCTGGGTTCAGAAAGGTTTTATAACTGACTCAGAAGGACACAGATAGTAAGTGGTAGGCTAGCTCCTCAGTTCTGTTTGTAACCACTGTGCTGTGCTGTCTCTTCTGTTAAGCATGTCCTGTGTATTTTCATATTTGCTAGTCCCCACGCTAAGAGCTTTACTTTCATTGCTTCACTTAATACCTGAAGTAATTCTAGTGAGACATACTATTGTTACAGATGAAGAAACTCAGACACTTTCCCAAGGCTCTATAATAAATGGTAAGGCAAGTGTTATTAGTGCAGTCTGGTTTCTTAATCCATAATTTTAACCATTCTCCATATATAAAATATTTTAATTATGTATAAATACATAGCTATATATTTACATATATTAAATATCTATTTCTATGTATTTTATATAAAAATATTCAAAATATTTTAAAATAGTTAAAACTGAAAAAATTCAAATTAAATTTTAAGCAAAATGCTGTATAGAAGACAAAGTAGAACAACTCCCTTTGAGTGTGAGACGGTGGATGGAGCTCTCTGCTGATTCACACCCCTCCTCCCACTCCACTGATCTGTTTATTAGCCCCCAGATGCCTCTTTGGAACTCATGGTGGTCTAGGGAACAGAGTTTGAAGACCACAACTGTGGGTAATCAGGAACCCCTTGAGATGTTGGAACCAGACCAGTGATACTTTTGATGAAATATTGATGGTTTAGGCATATTTTCCTGGAAGTAGGGAGGCAAGTTGTAAGAATAAATCCCACGAGACATCTTGGCTCACCCAGTTCAAAGTCACATCCAAAGACACAAAGTCAAAACAGCTGAAAAAAATCAAAAGGAAAGTCTAACCTTCAATCTGTGTCTTTGGAAAACATTGAAGGGACCCCTGGAATAACACCTAGCAACTTTTTCCCCTTCCTCTTTTCTCTTCCTTCTCAGTCATCTTATTCTGCCCTTAAAACAAAACCAAACCTCTGTGTGCCCAGTCTCCAGGCTCATCACTCCTCTTTCCTCTGTCACACCTATCTCCTACTGTTCATCACACAGACGGTCACAGCCTGCCCTTCAAAGTCCTGTGCCTTTGCACTCAGTTTTGTTGGTTCACTCTACTACCTGTTTCCTAAATTCCAGGCACAGTCCTGGCTGAGAGAGAACTCTGACAGCGAAGAAGCTGATCAGGCAAAGCCAAGTTCTTATTTAGGGTTGGGGTAGGAACAAAGGCTGGGAACACACATGTGCACACACACACACACACACACACACACACACTTATTTTCAATCTTGTCAGAAATGTGGGAGGGGAAGGGATTCAAGCTGGAAGCATAAAAAGTAGTGATAGAAAAAGATGATGCTTCAGGAAGTGTTTCCAAAATAGACTTGATGATGAAGAAAAAACAAAGGGGAAAGAGAGGGAAGACACAAATGTGGTTCTTAAACATGAGTCACTGAGAAAAGCTCAGGACACTGGACTAAAGTGTCACCAATGTGTTAGGGAATGGCAGGTATGGAGAGCTGGGGTAGGTGGTAGGGATCTCGTTTAGATAGGTGTGCATGGATCATCCTGAATTCAAAGTGATACTGTGGCATCTAAATGGAAGTAATTACCAAGTGGTTCAGTGTATGTGAAAGATGTTAAGTGAATAAAAGGAGATAAAGTTTGGAAAAGTATTAGAATAGTGGTGAGAGCTATGGAGACAAACCTCAGTCCTCCTCTGAGAAGCCACGTGGATGAGGAAAATGTCTCTGGGATAGAGTCATGAGGGGAAAGGTCCAGTTATGGATGCAGGAAGGTGAAGAGTATGCAAAACAAACAGGGGAAATAAGTTCTCAATCTAAGGAGAGCTTCTGAGAACCCAAGGGAAAGGTTGGCTTATAGGTGAATGGGGAATGGATACAGTCCCACTCACCCATTACACTGTGTTTCACAGAGGCTATCTAATAAGAAGGGGGGCTTTTTAATTTTATATATATATCAGATCAGTCACTCAGTCGTGTCTGACTCTTTGCGACCCCATGAATCGCAGCACGCCAGGCCTCCCTGTCTATCACCAACTCCAGGAGTTCACTCAGACTCACATCCATCGAGTCAGTGATGCCATCCAGCCATCTCATCCTCTGTCGTCCCCTTCTCCTCTTGCCCCCAATCCCTCCCAGCATCAGAGTCTTTTCCAATGAGTCAACTCTTCGCATGAGCTGGCCAAAGTACTGGAGTTTCAGCTTTAGCATCATTCCTTCCAAAGAAATCCCAGGGCTGATCTCCTTCAGAATGGACTGGTTGGATCTCCTTGCAATCCAAGGGACTCTCAAGAGTCTTCTCCTACACCACAGTTCAAAAGCATCAATTCTTCAGCGCTCAGCCTTCTTCACAGTCCAACTCTCACATCCATACATGACCACAGGAAAAACC
>NW_011494876.1:10490680-10490760 GCF_000754665.1 Bison bison bison
GATACATGACCACAGGAAAAACCATAGCCTTGACTAGATGGACCTTTGTTGGCAAAGTAATGTCTCTGCTTTTGAATGTG
>NW_011494876.1:10490860-10491028 GCF_000754665.1 Bison bison bison
TGCTTTTGAATGTGCTATCTAGGTTGGTCATAACTTTCCTTCCAAGGAGTAAGCGTCTTTGAATTTCATGGCTGCAATCACCATCTGCAGTGATTTTGGAGCCCCCAAAAATAAAGTCTGACACTATTTCCACCGTTTCCCCATCTATTTGCCATGAAGTGATGGGAC
>NW_011494876.1:10491128-10499520 GCF_000754665.1 Bison bison bison
TGAAGTGATGGGACCAGATGCCATGATCTTCGTTTTCTGAATGTTGAGCTTTAAGCCAAGTTTTTCTCTCCACTTTCACTTTCATCAAGAGGCTTTTGAGTTCCTCTTCACTTTCTGCCATAAGGGTGGTGTCATCTGCATATCTGAGGTTATTTAAAACAGTTTACAAAATTATACATACATCTCAACTATATGTAATATGTAAAAGAGTAAGAGAGAGATGGAGAAATTAAAATGTTCAGAGTGTTTATCTCCATGTGGTGGTATTTTGGGTAATCTTAGCTAAAGAGAATATCATTATTCTTATATAAAAATTTTTTTTAAATTTTCCTGTCTTTTGGATTCCATATGAGTATACCTTATTTTAAGAGAAAGTGTTATTTTATTGATATTAATTAGAAGAATAAATGATATACAGGCTATGTCATCCGATGTAATGCCCTCAAACATCTAATAGGGATAAACAACATAATTTCCTGTTTCCGGGTAAAGAACCCAAAGCCAAAAGAGATAAAGAAACTTGTGTCAGTCATATAGTAAGTTATGGAGACATGTTTCAAATCTGATCATTTTTAAGGCACAAGTTTCATAGACATAGCCAGCTAAAATATTACTTCCAGTGAGAAGAAGTTGGGGAACCATTCAGCTGTGCAAACTACACATTAAGAAAAGACATATGGCAAGAAGGAGGGTATCGGTGGCCTGCAAGTGTTGGGAGAACAAGAATAAAAAGTACAACCTCTTAATGAGAGGGACCTGGTGGTAGGGAGATGGAAGCAGGTATTATAGGCACTTGATAAGGAGTGTAACAGTTCATCAGTCAAGACAGTCCAAGTCACACTGGAGGTGACAGCCTCTCATCTCATGTTGTAACACAGTGAAGGTGCTGCCTTGCTTATGTGGTATGGTTTGGCCTTTAGCTTCATTGTGATCACTCAGGGACTCAGGCTGAAGGAGACATCATCTGAAACATGGTTCTGAAGTCATTATGGCCAGGAAAAGGGAAGGTTGTGGTTGATTGCTAGTTCTTAAATGCTTCTGCTTGGAAATGACAATGATCTAAGGTGTAATTGTTAAAGCTGGTTTAATATAAAACTAGTTAGTATCTGCCGTACGCAGTCACATGGAAGGTGAACTAAGAGCTTGGAAACCCACAAAGTAGCATTCTGTGTCTGTGGATTGCGAGCGGGCCAGCTCAACTAAGAAGAGATTAAGCAGGTGAGAATCCTGGACACCCTCCCTCTTCTCTGACATTGATAATACATTTGGAATTTTTTTTTAAAAAGTTACGAAAGGAAAGGGAGTCGTGAGGACACAGACCATCCCAAGTAGAGGATCAGGCAGACTGTATCTGAGCTGATGCTTGGAATGACCATAATATTGATCTTTTAAAAAGCAGCACTGCTATTGAATCTATAAAAAATAGGGTAAAACAGACAAAAACACTTCTGCTTCAGCCTCATCAAGTATTGTTTTGTAGAAAGGCTTCTAGTTATATTTATGATATTCGATGAACTTATATGAGAAACTAACAAGTTTGCTTTTTAATATTTAAATTTCGTTTGTTAAAGAATAATGCTGTTTATCCCTGTGTAGTTCTGTGACTTTCATAGGTTATGCTCTATATTCCTTGCTTGTAAAACTGTTTTTGGTTTGGGCTTTTATTTATATTACCTGGTCATCAAGTTTCCTCTTTTTATCAGGGCAAAATGGAGGGTTTTCTGAATTTTAAAAGCCTGTAATTTACCTTGGATGTGAACTATCGTGCTTATTCTGAATAAATTCCGTGTAAAACTGCAGAAATGGTGTAGAAAGTCTTTATGAATTGGAACTTAACATGTCATTGACACGTTTTGAAGGGCGTTCTGTTGACTTTAGTGATAGATGATCCCATTCTGCCAAGTTCAGCTGGAAGGGGTGACTTAGAAATCCAAACATCAACTCTGGAGTCTAGAAACTTCCTGAAACCATGGTTTTAAGTTCTCAGGGTGGATGCAGCCTGTATCTGTGCAAGGGATGGCATTCCACGGAAGGCTCTGGAAAAGAACCATTAAACACCAGCCTTCTTTGTTGTGTGTTGGCTTTTAAAAGTCTCCAATGGTTCGGGAAGGATAAGGCCTTGCCTTGGGGCTCCCTGGTCCAATTTTTTGGGACCTGGCTGAAAACCCTGGATATTTGATAGTCTGGCTTATTTCTATGGTGTATTAGCACCCTATAAAAGTTACATGTCATTTATTTCAAGTTTAGAACCCTCTCAAACTTCAGGGGCAAACCAAACTTGAACCTTTTGTGGCTGGGATTCTGTTTACCTTTGGCCAAACCTTGCTTCCTGAATATGAAACAGGGAGGTGAGGTGAGAGGGGGGCCCCTGAGGCCCCTTGGCCATCAAATTGCTTTTGCCAAACAAGGCTTTGATAGGCTAAAACATGAATGAATTTGAAACACATAGAGTAGCTTCCTGTCAGAATGCTCTGGGGCCTACACACAAAAGTATATTGTGCCGGGCAAAGTGCATTTGAGTGTTGCCTTCAGCCAACTGTGAGGCAGTATCTGAGATTTTTGCCAAACACAGGTTGAAATTGGGTCAAGCCACTCACCTTCCAGTTCTAATAAATACATTAAGTAGTTTCTATAAAAGTTATTGGATAATTCAATTGAATGAGGACCTTGGAGAAATTTGGACATTTCTTGGGTTTGAAATGTTTATTTTTAAGTAGTGACAAAGAAAGAATGGACGCCGGGATACAATGCCCAGCTCAAGAATGGCTTTAATTCCTTTGTGTCTGTTGTCAGAACGCAAGGTACACCTTGTGCTTGAATGGAGGAGAAATAACACACTGCATCCCATGCGCTTTTCAGATAGAAGAACTGATGAATGCGCTGGAGAAGACCAGACAGGAACTGGATGCCACCAAGGCTCGCCTTGCCTCCACGCAGCAGTCCCTGGCTGAGAAAGAAGCACACTTGGCCAACCTCCGGACAGAAAGGAGGAAGCAGCTGGAGGAGATCCTAGAGATGAAGTGAGTGCCCATTTTTGCTTTCTCAGTCTTTCTTTTCTAACTTCTCTGTAGGGATGAGAAAGGGAATGCTAAAGAAGAGGAGGAAAGAGCTTGGAGAGAGAATCATGTAGCTAACACTTGACTAGTTGTTTCTGTGACTGTGCTTCTTATTTTCTCGAATTACAGCTTCCATGTCCCAATGTGCACATTTTTCACATCTGTTATTCAAAAAAGAAAAAAAAAATCCAACATAAGGTCTTGTGACTCTGTGTTTTGTGGACGGCACTAATATTCTTAGATCTGTCTAAAAGGTTTGAGCTGGCCAAGAGACAGAGGCCTTGTTAAGCACAATGGTAATTGAAGTCCTGCTCAGGGTTAAATGGAAACTTTTCTGAGGAGGTATTTCCTAATTGTGACTATAACTTTGCTAATTATATTCTTTTCACTTGTGTACAATGCCTGGCTTGTGTTGGTTTTCATAGTCTCAAGGTTGGCACCTCTTTGTTTAGAAAGCAGGACTCTGATTTGCTGGGCTGATAAAAACAGGCTTGGAAATGCCCCTGCCCCCCTGTCTCATTGGGTAGGTAAGGACTGGATGGGGGTGGGGGTTGGGTAGGGGAGGAGACTGGAACAAATGTCTTTCTTTGATTTAATCAATAAGGTGTGACTGCTTGTCGGGCAGTGGTTGTTCCTGTGGGCCTGTGACACACCCACCTCCACCTAGCTTTTATATTGTTCTCACAGTGAAATAATATCACCATGAAAGAACATAGTAAAGATAATTACTCAAAGATTTTAGAGATAATCAATTGCTATGAATCTATTTCTGAAAAATTAGGCAAGAAGCAGCATCTCTCTAAGTCTTTAAATGAAATAATCACTAAAGTATGATTTAAATCCAGCCTCCTTCCAAAATAAGGGGAAATGTACAGAATTATAGCATCTTAAGCCTGTAATATAGACTTTGAAATTGGTGGCTAGGTATGGAAGAATAACCTTACCCTGACCCTGCAAGTCTTACACATGGTTAGTATTAAACCCAGAAAGCTTAGATCATGGAAAATATGGAATGAAATATTTTGAAGGATTTAATAATGAGGACAAAACATTTATTCCTTGTCAACTACCTCAGTTTCTCCTAGACCAAAGAATAAGTAGTTTTTTTTCCACATATAAACTCCCATTTTTCCTAATAAAAGATGATATAATAAAAACAGATATTATTATCCTCAGTTTCGAGGTGAGGGAACTGAGACTCAGCGAGATTTCAAGTAATTTGCTTAAGGACATCTGGCCAGGATTAAACCCAAAAATCTGTTCAGACTCTGTTTCTACTACCTCATTTTCTCATGCAGTTATGTCAACTCCACCAATTCCAGAACTTTTGTCTGTTTGAATCACTGCAGAAATCATACTGCCTAGAACAGTGCCTGCATATGGTTGGTGCTCGGTAATTGCTCATTGCTGGAATGAATAGATTGAATGCTGGAGACTGGATTTTATGTACTTAGGAAGAAACGTATTTCAAGCATTTGTGACATTATTGATGTGATCAGTAATTTATTAATAATGTCAGTACATTGATTGCATCAGCCTTTATTCGTTCTCTTTCACTTACCCAGCTTCTGCCTCCTTGTGTGTTGCTATGTGTCAGATTCAGGCTAATTTCTCTCATTGTTCTGCAGCTGTTCCCAAGTTAACTCTACACCTCCTGGAGTGATTTATTATGCCATTATAAGGAAACTTTCATTATTTCCTGTTTATAAAAAGAGCATATACTTCCAGTGTTTTCAGAGAACAAGTAATGGTGAAGCATGCTGGTTTGGGAGTTGTCAGAGCTGGGTTGAAATCCTGTTGCGTCCACTTGGTGGTTGTGTGACTTGGGGGAAAATGACCTTAACATTGCTGACCCTATGGTTTCCTCCTGTAATGACTTTCGTGGGGTGGTTGTGAAGAGAAGCACTCAGAGGAGGGCTTGGCACATGGAAAATGAAATATGTGTGTAAATGGCACTATCAGCCAATGAAAATATGTCATTTGTTTAGTATACTTTGTGAAGAGTATCATTTGTCTAAAATTTGGGTTTATTTTTCTAAAACATATAAACCTTTTCCATGTGTATGTTTTCCCACTTAATTTCATGATTTCAGATAGCACCTAACCAAGACCTCTTTGGGTGAATTGCCACATTATTACCGAAGTGCTTAATCTGCTGCCACTGCAAAATAAATAGAAAATTCCTCTTTTAATTCCTTTGGTAAAAGTAACAAAGCTCTGCTTCATTAAGCCCAATATGAACCTCATTCATTCATTAACTGGCCCAGAAGCCCCAATAACAGGGTTCTTCCCAGGACCATGGGGACACAGGTGCAGGGCAGTTAAATTGACTGAGAACCCCAGTTAGATTTACCAGCCTCTTCAGATGTTCTAGTCAACCAAACGGTTTGGTGACTCTTGATTGAGCTGAGTTGACGTGTTGGTTATTGGACAGTAACTGAGTCAGTGTCAGTCAGTGTGAACAGTCAGCTCGGTGTGTCACTGCGTTTACTGCCACTCTGTGCCACTGTTGTTCATGCAACTGACAGGCAAGTCCCCCCAGGACTGGGAAGCCCTGGTACATGGGAAAAGCTGAATGGTGTTAGGAAGGGGGTAGGGCCATGAATCAAGAGAAACAAGATGTGGTCTCATAACTCATCCATAACCTTAAAGGAGGTCACTCTTTGGTTGCCTTTCTTTGGTGACATGGCGGTTGATATTACCTGCCTACCTACTCCATAGAATTGTTACAGTAACAGGGTTTTTAAAAAAATACTGAACTGAAATTAATATAAACTAGCATATGTAAAAGCACTTTGAAACGTAAAAGGGGATTTTGAAATGAGAGATGGTGTCCGTTAAATTTGTTGCAAAATTAAATGACACAGATTTATAGTATTGGAAAACAGCTGAGTGCAGCCTTCCAGCCTATATAAGCCAGACTGCTGTCCACATAATAAGGAATTCACCAGGCCTGGTAAAGACTACTTGCCTTGGAAGCCATGGGCTCATAAGGTGGCGGTTCATGTTTCACGGCTCTTGAAGGTAGCTCCTTCATCCTTATATCGAACTGAAATAGCTTTCCATGTAATTAACGTTACCACTTGTCTTAGTTTTTGTTTCAGAGCTACATAGATTTCAGCTGAGCCCTGTCCACAGGACAGGCAGCCTTTTATTTTTCATAAGTTTACTTTTATTTTATATCTGTTCAGGTAGTACTGTGCATTCTAAAAGGAGAAAAAAAGAAAGAGCAAAATTAAAAAGAAATAAAATTGCGTGTGATCCTACCATGCAGAGATAGATACTAATAGCATTTTGATGTCTACCTTTACAAATGCTCTTTATTTTTTTAACAAAATTAGATTGTACTTTCGTATTTTGTAAATCCTTCTTTTGCTTGCTGAATGGTAAACACTGCTCTGTGCAGCAAACATTGAATTGTATTATTTTTAATTATCTGACATACTATCATACAGATGTCTCCCTTTATCAGAGGCTTATCTTGGTGCCAATATTTTGCTAATATAAAGAATGTCTTGATAAGCATCCTGCTGTGTCAATTTGTTAGCTTATTTTCAATAATTGCAGATTAATATGTAGTTACAAGAAGTAGTACAGAGGATTCTCTTGTACGCTTCACTTGTTTCCCTCAGTGGTAACATCTGGCATAATTACAGCATAGTATTATGCCAGAAAATTGATATTGATACAGCTTACCAACTTTATTTAGATTTCTCCAGTTTTACATGTACTCATGTGTGTATATGTATTTAGTTACATACAATTTTATCACACGTATACATTTGTATAACCACCACCATGGTCAAGATGTAGCACTGTCCATCATTACAAGGCTCCCTCACACTGCCTTTTGATAGCTACACTCCTAACCCAACTGTTTAATTTAACCAGAGTTTTCTTTTGTGTTTTATCATTTTGGGACCTGTGCAACACTGGCCTTCATTTTCCTCTGCTATTTTTCTTGGCCAGGGAGGGAATTGTCCTCTTAGTTTAAATTTAGGCTAAATTTAAAGTGAGAAAAATATTGCTTGATTTAAAGACTTACCTTTAAATGAGTTGGTTAATTTGTTTACAGTGAAATTCCCTTTTAATATTGGATATCTAATGGCAGGCATTCAAAAAGAAAATCACTTATGGTCCTACCATACAGAGATAGACAGTGATGGCATTTTGGTGTATACACATTTACAAATGCTCATTTTTTAAAAGAAGATTAAATTGAACTTCCATATTTTATAAATTCTGCATTTGAGGAATGAATGTCCACTGCTATAAGTGGACAAGCGAAAATGTGTGCCCTTATCAAGTTTTCATTTTAGTAAAATGAGTGATCGAAATGAATGGACAAATAAATAAGCAAACAAACGAATAGTTAGATGAATAAAGTAGCTTCTTGTGGAACCAAAGAAGTTTAGAATCCCACTTAGAAAGTTCTTTCCATTGGTAAGGACCCTCCTGATTATTTGGGAGTAAAGAGGGAAATGCCATGTCACTCCCTATAGTCTGAGAAACCTTCTAGGATCTGAGCCTAGTGGACAGTCTTTGACTCTCTCTTGTGTAGGATTCTTCCCCCGAATAAATATTATTTCCAGTTTAATCTTCATTGGTTAGTATTCTAACTGCCAGTCATTATTCCCGCACTAGAAGGAACTAATGGTTCCCAACCATACATTTTCACAGGAGAACATAATATTCTCTTTCCCTTGTGTATAAGATTATTCTTTTACTTAAAAAATATCTAAAACCTCTTACTAAAACATTTCATAATGGTTTGTCTTTGTTACATTTGCTTCTATTTAAAAGGGATTTCATTAAAATAATATTAAGAACATCATTCTATATGTTTGGTTTTATTAATACCAGTTAATGAGCTTACATTCCAGTAACCAAAGCTCGATTATTTAATTTGTGGCAGGTGAATTTGATATCTGTAGCTAAAAGGAATTGAAGGCCATGAGATACTGTGCTTAAAATCTATCTGTGTGCATTTGCTCAGACAATTTAAACTAGCCTAGTAATTTAATAGGCAGACAGGCAGGCTAACTGATCTGTTCCATTTAGTATTAAATACTGAATGAATAAGGGGGGTTTGAGAGCTGGTTAAAAGTTACATAATGTGAAGTGTGTAGTTTAGACTTTCTGTGGTGATTTCTCATACTTAATGTAAAGATTTTAAAGGAACATCTATACTTTAACTCGTCTGATGACATTGTGAGAGCCACCTTAATTTACTGGGTATTATTACATTCTCGAATCTTCTCCAGATAGCCTCAGAAGCCTTTGTATACACTGGGCTATTTTAGGAAGTTTACAGTGAGGTAAGACAGAGGCTTATT
>NW_011494876.1:10499620-10508085 GCF_000754665.1 Bison bison bison
TTATTCTAAGGCATTATCCTGTTGGCCTCTTTGATCTAGGATCCCTTTTGAGAGAGCCACTCATTAGGTAAGTACCCTTCAAAGGAGAGGCAGGGTGCAGAAAATGATAAAATCAATTTATTCTTTCCTTCATGCCAACATGAGAAAAGACAAATCACATTTCTTTAGGAAGGAATCCTAAGTGCCTGGCAATTTGGACAGGATTAATGGAGCCTGGGAGAGGAGTTTTGAAGGCAACTGTTACTTAAAATTGATAAACTCAGTTGCAAGAGAAGTTATGGGGATTGAATGAAATAATGCATTTATAAGAAACTGATTTATAAGCCACAAAAGGCCATATATGTATCATGGTTCGTGACATATTCTTATGTTAGGTAAACCCACTGTAATTAGCATACCCTGAGCTCATCTTCAAATTCGAGTTGGCCTCACACTTTGAACAGTTTTTTTGTGTGTGGGGTGAGAGGGGGCTACAGTGTAATTTTCTCTGTAAGCCATGGTTATTTAGAAAAACTTTGCCATGTTCACTTTAAAATATATATTAAATACTATCGTAATATGTCCTGGAGTTCCCTGATGGCTCAGATGGTAAAGAATCTGCCTGCAATGCAGGAGACCCAGGTTTGATTCCTGGGTCAGGAAGATCCCCTGGAGAAGGGAATGGCAACCCACTCTGCGATTCTTGCCTGGGAAATTGCATGGACAGAGGAGCCTGGTGGGCTCCAGTCCATGGGGTCACAAAGAGTCAGAGACGACTGAGTGACTTCCACTTGATGTTAATGTGTCCTACAATATCCCAATCTCTCTGTTCTTATTTGTTTCCTTCTAGTTCTAAAAGTAAATTGAGTCAGCTAAAATACTAGTGAAGCTTTTCTTAGCTTCCTAAGTTACCTGTAGTGATTGAAGACAGGTGGCAGAGAGAAGAACTGCTCATTCAGCAATGGTTGTGGTTTGAGCTGCAGACAGTCACATGATGGGCAGTTGTTTATCACTCAGGATTTCTGTATCTCTCTTGTAACCCTGGAGTTGGTGGTTTAGGGCCTTTAGTGAAAGAGAAAAGACTTAATATACATAAAGTTGGTAAATAAAACTGAACTACAATGAAAATAACTTTAGAATAGTGGAATGGTCTAATTAGCTTGAGGCAAGGAACAGAAAACTGCACATTCCAGAGGTTCATGCAAGCAGTGAAGTAACCAGGGACTGGCACTCCATCTGCCTTGATGCTTTGTCATTCTCTGCACATGAGATTCTGCATATGTTTTTCTCTGCACCTCAGGATGCAAGGTGTTTGCCTCAGTTCCAACCATTCTATCCACATTCCTGCTGTCAGACAGGAGAAGGGAACCTCCCTGCCATTTAAGCTGCCCATACCATCCATTGACATCTGAGTCATTTAACAATTTATTTGATAAATAGTTGTTGGGTATCCATTGCTTGCAAAGACTGCTCTAAACCAGAGGCACTCACCACTCTTCTAAGTGGACACAAAGGACAAAGATCTCTCCATTCTAAGTAGGTACAAGAACCAGAGCGGGGAAGAGGCACACTGATCAGTGTTTACAGATGGTCACATGTAGATACAAGAAAGCAGGAAAACCTGGACTTCAGCTGGGTGGCTGTATGTCCGGCTAACTCTCAGGGAGTCTACTACCAAGGAAGGAAAGAGGTGGAGAGGTATTAAGGGCAACTAGCCGTCTTTGCTGAAATGAGAAAAGTATGGAAGAAAAATCAACTAATATTTTATCTCACTGAATATTTAAAAATAACTTTGCAACTACACTTTTAGTGATAGCATTCCTCTCAGATATTTACTTGTGTATATGTGGGTTCAGTAAGTATTTGAGTTCATTTCTGGGTACCAGCATTGGTAAACTATGGGAGAGTCATGTGGTGAGTGAACAGATTGGGAGGTACCTGAAAAATATGTTTATGGTTGGAATAGCTGATGGGTGAGGGGTGTTAGTCTAGAGAAGACCAAGAGACACATTCTCCCTCCAACTATTAAAGGGGTGACAGGAGAGGAAAGAAATGGACTTGATTTATGCTGCCTGAGATGATTGTGCCTGAGCACAGTTATTCTTTAAGAAGACGAAGGCCTTCCTACAGTGCTTTGTAGCAGTCGGAACTCTATGCTCTTTTGAAGTGGTTTCTGAGGTATGTCAGCAAATCCTGGGGGGAAGGGGTGCTATAGAGAGAGTCCCCTTCCCCAGGGACGGGCGGAAGGGTGATCTCCACAGTTCCTTTCAGTGTGTTATTCTACCAGTCATTCTGCTAAATGAGTGATCTGGAACTTGAATACTTAGGAGATGCTGGAATCTTGTTTCTTCTCTTAAGGAACTCTATTTGAAATGCAGAAACTTTTGCCAAAAGCCAAAATGACTGCTTGGTCTAGGACACTGTCCCCTCAATAGGACCACAAGTACAAGACCTATCCTGTACTTGTGTATACTGCATTTATTTTTCATAAGACTCTTTAGATATGACATGCACGAGCCAAGCAGAGATGTGTTTCACAAATCATCACAGAGAAAGAATCAGTAGTTAAATTGTGTGTCAGGTAGAATCAAGACCCCTTCAACTCTCCTTGCCCTACGGAATGTACTATCTCTGATTAAAATGCTTTCAGAGGATTAAACTAGCTCAGGCATATATACTATTCAGTTCATGCAGACTTTGGGTAATGAGATTAATATTACCAGTGAACAGTTCTTAAGTGCTTATTACATGTCAGGCAGGGGCTATTTACTTCACCTGCATATGATTGCCACCTCCTTTGAGATGGGGAGTCTTATGACCCCCAGTGTGTAAATGTAGGAACTGAGGCTCAGACACCTGGAGCTCAAATACAAGTCTGTTTGACACTACAGGCTATGATCGTAACCACTGACAGTTTGTATCACACCTTCTCCTAGTGAAGAAGAGGTTGTCATCTTAAGAATTTTATTTGGTGATGCTGGGATCCAGTTTTGGTTGAATAGTGGATGGCAGCAGGCACATAGGTTCTTCTTTCAACTTGCATTAGGGAAGCAGGAGAGCAAGCCAGGTTGATGGTGGGAGGGAGGGGGCAGGAAGAGAGCTAGTTGGAGGAGGCCTTTGAACTCAGCTTCCTTATCATAAACAAAATAGGGGAGACACTGTCTTCGGCCAAAAACATGCACTAGATGTATAGTTTTAATAGTGAAAAATGTCAGTCAAATGGGTCCCTTGGTTTTTAGTGGAAATACAAACATTTTCAGAGCTAGAGTGGTATAATCTTTCAGCTTAAATAATCATAATCAGCAGTTAAATAATCTAAATGCTCATGAATCTGTAGAGTTGAAAGTATTCCAAGCACCGCACTTCATGTTATCTCTATCTGCGCAGCAGTAGCTCCACGGGGGCTTGGGAAGATCAACCATTAACAAAAGGAAAGAGAATCGTACAAGCCTTCCAACCTCCTAAAATGTGGCAAGTTAAAGGGGGCAATTGTGGTCCTTCTTTCAATCCAAGAGCAGCTTTCTTTTGGAGAAATTTTGTTAACTGCTTGATTGAAGGATGTACAGGATACTGGCAGCTTAAGCCCCAGGAGGCAAGGTATGGGGCAGCTGTATACCAGGAAGAGAAGCCAAGGGGTGGGCACTACAAGCAGGGTCACAGATCAGGTCCTGAAATGATAATTCTCCGGGGCAGTGAGCAGGGCTCTCATGACTTAAGTTCACATCCCGAATCTGCCAAGTGTGACTGAGTGAGCCAAAGCCAGCCTGACCCTCCAACCGTAAACAAGGCTCTGGACTCAGATGACCAGGTTGATAGCTCCTGATTCTCTCAAGCAGTAGTTCTCACCCTGGCCGTAATTTTGCCCCTTAGGGACATTTGGTGAGACTGGAGATGATATTGTTGTCACAGCTCAAGGGAAGATGCTACTGGCAGGTAGTGTGTAGAGACCAGCGATGCCACCAAGCATCCTACAATACGCAGGATCGCCTAACAGTAAAGAAGTAGATGTTTTTTCAGGAATTCTGTTGCTTTTTCAATGATCCAGCAGATGTTGGCAATTTGATCTCTGGTTCCTCTGCCTTTTCTAAATCCAGCTTGAATATCTGGAAGTTCACAGTTCATGTACTATTGAAGCCTGGCTTGAAGAATTTTGAGCATTACTTTGCTAGTGTGTGAGATGAGTGCAATTGTGCAGTAGTTTGAACATGCTGTGGCATTGCCTTTCTTTGGGATTGGAATGAAAATTCACCTTTTCCAGTCCTGTGGCCACTGCTGAGTTTTCCAAATTTGCTGGTGTATTGAGTGCAGCACTTTCACAGCATCATCTTTAGGATTTAAATAGCTCACCTGGAATTCCATCAGCTCCACTAGCTTTGTGTGTAGTGATGCTTCCTAAGGCCCACTTGACTTAGCATTCCAGGATGTCTGGCTCTAGGTGAGTGATCACACCATTGTGATTATCTGGGTCATGAAGATCTTTTTTGTATAGTTCTTCTGTATATTCTTGCCACCTCTTCTTAACATCTTCTACTTCTGTTAGGTCCATACCATTTCTGCCCTTTATTGGGCCCATCTTTGCATGAAATGTTCCCTTGGTATCTCTAATTTTCTTGAAGAGATCTCTAGTCTTTCCCATTCTATTGTTTTCCTCTATTTCTTTGCATTGATTATTGAAGAAGGCTTTCTTACCTCTCCTTGCTATTCTTTGGAACTCTGCATTCAAATGGGTGTAATTTTCCTTTTCTCCCTTGCCTTTAGCTTCTCTTCTTTTCTCAGCTATTTGTAAGGCCTCCTCAGGCAACCATTTTGCCTTATTGCACTTCTTTTTCTTGGGGATGGTCTTGATCCCTGCCTCCTATACAATGTCACCATCCTCCGTCCATAGTTCTTCAGGCAGTCTATCAGATCTAATCCCTTGAATCTATTTGTCACTTCCATTGTATAATCATAAGGGATTTGATTTAGGTCATACCTGAATGGTCTAGTGGTTTTCCCTACTTTCTTCAATTTAAGTCTGAATTTGGCAATAAGGAGTTCATGATCTGAGCCACAGTCAGCTCCCAGTCTTGTTTTTGCTGATTGTATAGAGCTTCTCCATTTTGGCTGCAAAGAATATTATCAATCTGATTTCAGTATTGACCATCTGGTGATGTCCATGTGTAGAGTCTTCTCTTGTGTTGTTGGAAGAGGGTGTTTGTTATGACCAGTGCGTTCTCTTGGCAAAACTCTATTAGCCTTTTCCCGGCTTCATTCTGTACTCCAAGGCCAAATTGGCCTGTTATTCCAGGTATCTCTTGACTTCCTACTTTTGCATTCCAGTCCCCCATAATGAAAAGGACATCTTTTTGGGGTGTTAGTTCTAGAAGGTCTTGTAGGTCTTCATAGAACCGTTCAACTTCAGCTTCTTCAACATTAGTGTTTGGAGCGTATACTTGGATTACTGTGTTGTTGAATGGTGTGCCTTGGAAATAAACAGAGATCATTCTGTAGTTTTTAAGATTGCATCCAAGTATTACATTTCAGACTCTTGTTGACTGTGAGGGCTACTCTATTTCTTCTAAGGGATTCTTGCCCACAGTAGTAGATATAATGGTCATCTGAGTTAAATTCACCCATTCCTGTCCATTTTAGTTCGCTGATTCCTAAAATGTTTATGTTCACTCTTGCCATCTCCTTTTCGACCATGTCCAATTCACCTTGACTCATAGACCTAACATTTCAGGTTCTTGTGCAATACTGCTCTTTACAGCATCAGAATTTATTTCCATCACCAGTCACATCCACAACTGGGAGTTGTTTTTGCTTTGGCTCCATCTCCTCATTCTTTCTGGAGTTCTCCACTGATCTCCAATAGCATATTGGGCACCTACCCACCTGGGTAGTTCATCTTTTAGTGTCATATCTTTTTGCTTTTTCATACTGTTCATGGGGTTCTTCTCAAGGCAAGAATGCTGAAGTGGTTTGCCATTCCTTTTTCCAGGACCACATTTTGTCAGAATTCTTCACCAAAAAGCTATGTTTTTTCCAGCTGAGTGCCAAAGAATTGATGATTTTGAACTGTGGTGCTGGAGAAGACTCTTAAGAGTCCCTTGGACTGCAAGGAGATCAAAGTCCTAAAGGAAATCAGTCCTGAGTGTTCATTGGAAGGACTGATGAAGGTGAAGGTGAAGTTGAAGTCGCTCAGTCATATCCGACTCTTTGCGACCCCATGGACTGTAGCCTACCAGGCTTCTCCATCCATGGGATTCTCCAGGCAAGAATACTGGAGTGGGTTACCATGTCCTTCTCCAGGGGATCTTCCCGATCCAGGGATCGAACCCGGGTCTCCCACATTGGAGGCAGACACTTTAACCTCTGAGCCACTGAAGCTGAAACTCCAATACTTTGGCCCCCTGATGCGAAGAACTGACACATTGGAAAATACCCTAATGCTGGGAAAGATTGAAGGCAGGAGGAGAAGGGGATGACAGAGGATGAAATGGTTGGATGTCATCACTGACTCAATGGACATGAGTTTGAGCAAGCTCCGAGTTGGTGATGGACAGGGGAGCCTGGCATGCTGCAGTCTGTGGGGTCACAAAGAGTCGGACATGACTGAGCGACTGAACTGAACAGCAAAGAATGATCCAGCTCCAAATGCCAGGAGTGCCAAGGCTAAGCAACTCGTTACTTGCCTCCCTTTTTAAAATTGGTGTTTTTTAAATGAGGGGAGAGAGAAAACTTACTAGGTTCTCATCTCTGATTTAGCTTGACTTATTTTCAAAGGGGAAATGTGTTTCCCCCATTCAACATCATGATTTTGGCCCAGAGGGCTTGATGGTCTGGGTTCTTCTTGTGTTTTGTGCAACTCTGACTTGATTCTGGATTGCTTTCCTGGGACTATAGACCCCAGAGAAATTGGCACAAGTCTCAGATCTAAATTCCTAAGAGACTGTGCTCCCTGTAAGATATAAATCCTGGCTAAGATACAAAAGACCTAATCCCCAATGCCTACTGCTCAGTGGACCATGCAGTCCTCTCCAGCTCCAGTGTTCCATCATTCTGTAACTTCTGGATCTCTCTGGTCCTCACTTTGTCCAACTATAAATGAAGGGTATGGGATTGGCCAGTCCTCCAGCCAGGCCTCTAAACTGATGCCCCTTTTACTCTCTCTCTCTCCCCTTGTTCATCCTTTTCCACTTGTTCCTTCTTTCATCACAACCCATTAGGTAGTTAGGTCTTTTCCTAGGAACCATTTCTTGCAATGATTATTTTGAGCAAAAAGGAGAGAAGTAAAATAAGGCCACTGCCAAAGTGGGAGAATGTATTCCAGAGCCGTGGCATCAATGGGACAGACTGTGGTCCAGATGCCAGCTCTTTCCCAGAAGAGAGAGGGCAGGACTTGGGGGAAATCCCAGCTTGAAGGTTTTCTGTCTCCCTGTATCATCTTTGCAAAAGTAAAATAAACTGTAGGTATTATTGTGGGATGCCTCAGCCCTGAGGAGGTAGAGGGGAAACATCAGTAACTGCAGCCCAGTGACAGAGGGCATCATGACAAAGGCTCCAAGTCACTGAAGACCTCCAGGATGAAGCAGAGAGTGGAGGTGAGGAAGGTTTTGGATGTTCTTTATCCCTGGAAAGCACTTAATGAAAGTTTGTGGAAGGAAGGAATGAATGCTGATGGAAATTATGCTCTGCCTATTGCTAGTGGTTTCTCCCTCCCGTCCCTACCTTTTCCATTCTCGCCTTCTCTTCAACCCAATCTCCTCTTTCTTCTTCTTTCCTTTACCTCATGTTCCTCTCTCCTTTCTTTCCTCTCCTTTCCCTACCCCTATTCTGGTGCCCTACAAAGTGAGAGGTGTCAAAATATTTTCTGTACTTTGTTAACAAAAGTTATGACCAACCTAGATAGCATATTGAAAAGCAGAGACATTACTTTGCCAACACAGTTATGGCTAGTCAAGGCTGTGTTTTTTCCTGTGGTCATGTGTGGATGTGAGAGTTAGACTGTGAAGAAGGCTGAGCGCTGAAGAATTGATGCTTTTGAACTGTGGTGTTGGAGAAGACTCTTGAGGGTCCCTTGGACTTCAAGGAGATCCAACCAGTCCATTCTGAAGGAGATCAGCCCTGGGATTTCTTTGGAAGGAATGATGCTAAAGCTGAAACTCCAGTACTTTGGCCAGCTCATTCGAAGAGTTGACTCATTGGAAAAGACTCTGATGCTGGGAGGGATTGGGGGCAGGAGGAGAAGGTGACGACAGAGGATGAGATGGCTGGATGGCATCACTGACGTGATGGACGTGAGTCTGAATGAACTCGAGGAGTTGGTGTTGGACAGGGAGGCCTGGCGTGCTGCGATTTATGGGGTCGCAAAGAGTCAGACACGACTGAGCAACTGAACTGAACTGAACTGAATGATTCCCTTGCTAGATTCTAATTTTAACTATTGAGCAGGAGGCAGACCTGGGAAAGAGTGTGTGTGTGTGTGTGTGTGTGTGACACACATG
>NW_011494876.1:10508185-10508710 GCF_000754665.1 Bison bison bison
GAATGATTCCCTTGCTAGATTCTAATTTTAACTATTGAGCAGGAGGCAGACCTGGGAAAGAGTGTGTGTATGTGTGTGTGTGTGTATGTGTCACACACATGCATGTTGGAGGGCAGAGAAGGGGCTGGCTCTGGCAATCATGCCATGAATGAGATCTTGAGGGGAAGCTGCTCAGTTTCTCAGGAGCAAAGCAATTGAGAGCTAGAGCCTGAAACCAAGTCGCCAGTCAAGAACAGCCAAAGTCTTTTGTTTTCTAGTCATGGAATTTGGGAGCCAATGGATTGTGAAAACTGAAATGCAGTGTTTGACTTGATCTTTGGGTTAAGCCAATATCCCTGGGATCTTCATTTGAACCTGCAGGAGGCTTTGGCCAACTTCTTTGAGAATCTGTTATTACTCACACCCAAGCCTTCACTTCCTTGAAGAGATTTGCAGAGTACACTGCAGCTTGTGCCAGCATGCAGTTATGATAAAAGTTAAATTGTCTTTCTGTTCTGTTTTGAAAATGGTGTTTAGGTGTTTAGG
>NW_011494876.1:10508810-10514877 GCF_000754665.1 Bison bison bison
GGTGTTTAGGTGTTCAGTTTATGAGCCCGGAGCTTGGTGCTTCTTTCTCTTCTTGGCTCTCTCTCTGGATGTTTTCTTGAAAAAGTTCCCTTCAGTGCATTTCTAAGGCTTTACTCTAAGGCAGTATGGTAGGTCCAGTGGTTATTCACTGCTCTGCCCTCCACCTGCCATTCTTTGAGAGGGGAGACTGTGCCCTGGAACGCTGCCCCTGTAGGATGCATTGCAGGGGTTCCTTTGCTGGCTGACTTCTGGTGGGTCCAGGGCCTGAAGCAGGCACTGCAGGAGATGGGAGGGTGCATGCATGACAAGTTGCTTCATTCACGTCACACTCTTATGCTGGAAAGGGTCGCCACGCCCTCCTCCAGGGAATCTTCCTGACCCGGGAGTGAAACCCGTGTCTCTTGTGTCTCCTGCATTGGCACATGGGTTATATACCACTAGTACCACCTGGGAAGCCTGATGAAGTGTGGGAAGAGAAAAAGACTAGAGAATTTCCTCCCTGTTCCTTTCTGGCACTGGGACCACATCTCTGGCAGTAGGGACTTCTCCCATGACTGTAGCTCCTCTTAGCAGTGCCCCATCCATAATTCCCATTGGCACTGGGATTAACTCATATTTCCTGTTGCCCCTTTAGCCCAAGGTGCAGTAATAGCCACCCCCTTGTTGCCATTTCCCCGGTGCCTCAGCACATTTGTTTTATTAATCTTGACCACCTGTCCTCTGTAGTCCTTTCATTGAAGTCTCCTCACTGGACCTGTCTGTGGTGACTTCTGTTTCTGGCCAAGTATAGACCAGTGCAGTGGGGAAGATCATGGTGCTGTAGTCATAGGTGTGAAATTTGTTACAATGGTTTGAGAAAACATTGTTTAAAAATGTTTACACTTCCCATTGTAAGTAATTTTGGAAAAAGAAGCAGAATGCTTGATGCTACAGTCAAAATATTAAAACAAAACTGTCATTCTGTGGTTTTATAAAAATAGTTGGTTTTTAAATTGACCCTTGAATATGAATGACTGCTGCTGTGACAATCCCAGAAAGATGCGAAGCTGATGTTCCCAGAGTCAGCCTCAGTCTTAGGACTAGTGAAAACAGCCCCCTGTTCCTGCCATATACAAGGAATAAATTCCCCTTCCATATTCTTTAGGCCTGGGGGAGTTTGTTTGACTGAACATGGAAGAGTTTTTTGAGATGGAAGGAAAGAGTGCATTCTAGAAGTCCTGGGCTACAGTACAAGACAGCTGCCTCCAGGGCCTGACATCTTTACAGCCAGGCTCAGGGCATTTGGGAGTCCCATAAAGTTAAAGGCATTGCATCTTTGATCAGCAACTGCTCTAATGCAGACCTCCAGACTGAGGTGCAAGCTCAGCATGCCTACTCATTGATTCAGTCACTGTTCAGACATTGACTCGGCTCATTCATGAAACAAGTGATCCAGGAAGTCACAGTTGTTTATTGAGACAATGAATGAACAATTTCATGTCCAGTTATGGGATTAGAAAGTTGAATGTAGAATTGCAGCTGGGATGAGTGTGCAAAAAAGGAAAGATCTTTGGAGAGAGGAGAGCATCCTACAGGTAGTAGAAGGGGTCCTTTAGGATAAACCATGAAGAGTTGAGTGAGTGAGAGTTCACTAAATTGAAGAGGCAGGCTAGGTGAGTGGAGTTAGGTCAGAGAGCACATTCTAGGAGGAGGAGATTCCCTGTGCAAAGGCCCTATGGTAGAAGCGAGCAACATGCTTTTACTTAATTCACAGGAGGCCTGTGTGGTGGAAGCACAGGGACCGAGGGGGAAAGCAGGATTGACTGAGGCTGGAGGGATGGCAGGAGCCAGACTACTCATGGGGGCCGTGGTGAGATTACTGATACTTATCCTAGGAACAAGAACCCACTGTGAGTGAAGTAACATGATCAGATTATGATTTGAAAATAATAAAAAGCAATTACAGTGTACTTACCATGTGCCAGAAACTTTTAAAGACCTTTGTAAATATAAACTTAGTATCTTCACAGCTTCCTCTAAGATAAATACTGCTGTCATTCTCATACTACTTTTGAAGGAAGAGAGACACAAAGAAGTTACCCAGCCCAGGGTCTCAGAGCCCAGGTAGGATTTGAGCCTCTCAGAATCGCCCTGTAGTCTTGCCACATTGCTTGACCACCACAGCACACAGAGGCTTTTGTGTGGAGCATAGATTTGGATGTGGGCATACTACTAGGAAGCTGCTGAAGTTTTTGAGGTGGGAAGAGATTATCCTAGGATGATGGCAGTGGAGATGGAGAGAAATGGAAGTTTTCAAGAGACCTATAGGGAGCTGAGTTTATTGGACTAGGTTTAGATTGACTACTGGAGTGGTGGAGATAGGCATCCCTCTCTTCCCCTTCTTCCTGCCAGCTCTCTGTTCTGTTTCTCTGAAAACTTTCATGCCTTTATGCAAGAGGACTGTGAGGGAATTGTTGTGGCAACTATTGCTCTAGTCCAGAGTTTCTTAATGGCAGCCCTTCTGATGCTGGGCTGGTTAATTCTTTGTTGTGGGAGCTGTCTTATGTTTAATAGCATCTGTGGCCTTTACCTAGTAGATGGTGGGAACAATCCCCCACCTCCATTTGCAACAATCAAAAATTTCCCCAGGTATTTCCGGAAGTCCCCTTGAAGGAAAAATATCCCTTGAATGAGAAGTGCAAGTCTACTCCTAGCCTGTGTATATCTCTAGTTTCTCATCTTGGACTAGCAGCCTACCACCTCCCTGGAATACTGTGAGCCTTGAGCCAGTGTGTTAGTGGTATTAGTGAAGTTTTAAACTGGCCCATGCCCAACATGTAGGCCTTCTGCCTTCTGGAAGCAGGCAGTCCTAGATTGGGTAGATTCAGAAAGTTTAGAAAGGAGCCTTTCCCACTATTTAACAGTGTCATTCATCTTTGTCTTTAGTGGGGTAGCTTAGACACCTGCCTATAATTCAGGGCCATTTTCTTTAGGGACACATAACTCTTTAGTTCTAGGAACTGTTTTCAAGATGAACTTTGTGTAATCTGCTCTCATGTGTGGGCATTGCCTGAATCTTATGTTTCTGGAACAACTGTTTTCTCAATAGCTCCAAAACTTTCCTGTGAAGACTTTGATTTCTTTAGAAGGCCTTTCATACTCTGGTTTCTTTTCAGGCTGCATAAATCTTTCACCTTTTACTAGAGCTTTCCATGGAAAAGGCCTTTCAATGAAGAATATATCAAAGTTAGATAAGCTTCTCATTTGGAATGATAAATTTATCAAGTGCCTGTATTTAGAGAATTTTAAAGAATTTTGCAATGTAAACTAAGAATAACTAAATAAATAGCAATAGAAATTTGTTATTTCACTGAAAAAAAAAAAAAAAAAGAAAATTCCCTACTAAATAATATATTTTTAAAAAGTACCTTGAATAGTCTGCCTTTTAATGTAAAACCCATGCTGGCATATGAGGAGAAATACCCAAATGAAACATGACTCTAAGTTAGTGTTGATGAAAGCTGGGTTTTATCTTTTTTTAAAGGACGGGTGCTTCCATGGAACAGAGAGGTGTATTCCTGTGAGAATCATCTCTTGTCTGTCTAATTGATGGCCCAATGAGCTAGGGTAAATTTCTGTTAGACCTTTTTTTTTTTTTTTAAAGATGTCAATTGCATACAAAAGTAAAATCAAACTCCACTTCCCCTTCACCTAACTTCAGCCATTACTCAACTCATTGGCAGTACTGTTTGCTTCCTATCCCACATTTCCCCACTCCTATGCCTCGGTTATTTTGAAGCAAATCCCAGACGTTATATCATTTCATTCATAAATATTTCAATATAAACATTCTTTTTTTTAGATAAACATTTGTGACAGCAAATTACAAACACTTTAAGGTGGAGGATAATTCTAATGAAGGCTTTCCCCCATAAATTTGAAACTCACCGGAATCCAAATGTGAGAGGTTTAGATTCTGATTTTTTTAAATGTTGCTATAAAACTGCAAAATGGACCATTTAATGGTATTATATAGGGAAATTCAAAAAATTTATACTGCCTGACACATTCTTCAATTGATTTCTGGCTCTATTCACCCTGGCTTATGCTTATGTCTCAATGTTGTCAGAACTGACATGATTACATCATGGTAGACTTTTTGTTACCTCTTGGTGATTATTGACATTTCTACACATGACTGGAAGGACGGGCCTTTCTTGGTCTTATGTCTTTTCAATTTCTTGACTGAATGGTAACTCTTCAAGATTTTGAAGAAAGAAAACAGACAACAACTTTTGTTGAAGGGTGACCATAAACTAATGGTTAGTCTCATCTTTATGCCTAAGGGTTCTTGGGTTTTGATTAATGGTAACTTTTCTACAGAGAATGTAGCTGAGATTAAGCTCTCTTTGTAATAAGATTAAACTCCCAAATCTCTACTGAGGCCTGAACATAACTATTTTGCTTATTGTACTATTTTTGTTGATGATGATCTCTGCTTGTTCCCAAAAGCCCCATTTCCTTGGGAATTTTTTTTTTTTGGATTCAGTTATTCTAGAGCAGCCATCCCAAACCTTTTTGGCACTTGTCACCAGTTTCGTGGAAGATAATTTTCCCATGGACAGGGGTCGGGGAGATAGTTTCAGAATGATTCAAGTACATTACATTTATTGTACACTTTATTATTATTGTATCAGTTCCACTTCAGATCATCAGACATTAGATCGCAAAGGTTGCAGACCCCTGCTCTAGGGTGTTTGTTGTTTAATTAATTCAATCATAGTTCATTGAGCAAGAGGTAGGCTTCTCCCACTGCCCTAGATGCTGATCTCTTCATGGCTCAGACATAGTCCCCATTTTCCCAGAGGTTAACTCCAGTCTTGATGTTTTAATTATTAGGATGGATCTTGTACATCCAACCTGGATGATTTTAGGGAGGAGCAGAATGATTTCCATCTCTAAACATCTTCTTTGCCCTTTTCTCCCTCAACTAGGTTACCAGGGTATATCTTTGGGTTGAGCTAGATGTTTGTCTTGGGCTTGGTATTTCAACCTGGTTGCTCTAGAGGGGAATGATTTAGGAATGCATAACAGGTGGGCCAAGAACTTGGGCAACAGTCTTGCCCCACTTGCAGTAGAAGGTGGATAGAGAAGGTGTCCCAAAAGGATAGGGAAATTTGAAGGTTAGGGTCTCACACCAAAACAGACTTTATATCCATCACATTTTGGTTGACAGTTGGCCTTGAGCCAGGCAAGACTACATGATGATGATTAAGTGTGTCATCATGAAAACTTAGTGTTTCATATCACCTAGCCTGTCCTCTCATCTGGTGATGCTCCCTAAATTGCAACAGCATTTCTGGAAAGAGGTCTTTTAACCTCTGCCCAGCATCAGGGTTGATGAGGAATACATTAGCACAAGAGTCAAGAGACTGGGCTTTGAAAGGAAAGATGACTTGGGTTTATATCTCTGCTTTGCCATTTACTCTTCTTGCACTGTGACACTGACAAATGTATAAATGACATTACCTTGCCTGTGGAGTTTCTCTGATGATTAAATGAGCGAATACATATAAAACACTTAGCACAGATCTATATTTAGCAACTCTTAATAACTCTCTCAGTGTTCTCTCAGAGAACTGTCCCTTAAATGTCTGCCTTTTGTTGCACCGTAATAATTTTATTTGTCATGTCACCCTCTTGCTTTTTTATTATTTTGCATTTTGCTTTTTGGGGCACATAAGTTTAGCCCTTCTTAATGATTCTTGAGTATTTAAGACTGTTCTTCTGTCGTGTCCTATTCTCAGTAGCCCCCATGCTACAGAATCTTCTTATCTCCAAAGTCCCCAGTTCTTCTTTGTCTTCTTCTAACAGGTTTAGAGGACCCTTAATAGTCTAACCCATGTCTGTTAGATATTCTTTGGATTCTTTTTCTGTGTATTCCACAATTAGTCACTGGGCACTTTCTATGGATAGGGCATTGAGTCCAGCCCTATTAACATGCTTCCAACCTAGTGAAACTTATGCACTAATGAGGAAGATGGAGTAAGAACTCTGAAAGAAAAAGAAAAAAAAAAAAAAAGAACTC
>NW_011494876.1:10514977-10523473 GCF_000754665.1 Bison bison bison
GGGGGGTGGGGGGGGGACAGTATTAGGACATTGAATCCAGATTGGAAGGAAGCATGGGGGCTTAAGGAAGCTTCCAGGAGGAATAAAGGTCTGATATGAGACCTAATGGGTGAGAGATGTGAGCCAGGTAATGAAGGGGGATAGGAGGAGTATTTCATATGGGACTTAAAATCAAATACAGTATTTAAATGGCCAACAATTAAATAGATGGGACCCTGCTAAGAACCCAAACAACTCTGGAAGATTCTGCTGAAAAATGTCCACCTCCATAGGGAGAGGGGATCAAAAATGTCATTCCCATAAGTATGCAATAATAGCTAACCTTCTACCACAGCACCCTTGCCTCCTAACCTTATCTTTACCTTAAAACAAATAGTTTCCCCTCCAAGCAGGTTAGAGTGCCCTTTTTCCTGCATTCTCACATTCTTCGTGACATGTGGTCATTGAAAGTTGGCTACTAACCCAAGTCATTTTTCGCAAGCTGCCATTGGAGATGCTATCTACACAATGTATAGTAACACTGTTTACATTCACATTGGCCAGCTGTAACTGGATATGAAATTTTCAGCATTACCTTTCTTGCATGATGGTATCAGAAATAATTTATATGTTTATAATAAGAAAGGATTTTTTAAAAAATAAGGTACACAATGAAAGGGGTTCCCAGAACTGGTCTGGAATTTTTCAAGGAGATATTGAGTGTGGAAAAAATTTAAAACTCCAGCTTGGAGTTTGCTTTTCAATACAACTAATAGCGTATACAGGAAAATCCGTGCCAACAAACTTGAACAGCTTTCTGTTGCATAGCTGAATGTTTTATTTTAATTTTTGAAATAATACAAAAAAAAGAACTACCAAAAGAATATAAAACCTTAGGAAGAAACGATTTGATTCCTGCCAAGGCTGACTTCAACCAAAATGGGCCTCTGCCCTTTAGCATCTCTGAAAACACGCTTTCTTCTTTAAGCTTCATTAACTAAAGACATAATAATGATCACAATAGGATGGTGTTTCTATTGAGTAGCAGCCAATGGAGGACCAGGAGAGCCTTAGCCTCTGATGCCAAAGTCCACAAGGCAAGTGCTCTCTAAAATCAGCTGGGAGAGAAAGAGAGCTGGATTGCTTTTTTTTTTTTTTTTTGCCGACTGAGTGAATTATGCCCCTGTCTCATGAACTGTCTTACCATCATTTCCTTGGGCCTCAGTTGCACCCAGAGCAGAAGTGATTAGCTATAGGCTCAAAAGGTTCTTAAATCCAGCCAAGAAACCAGTTACAGGAATGCAGCAGATGTTCCTGCATCTTAGATGTGGGTTGTATAATCTCTTGCTTGCCACACCTGCAGGGCCAAAGCCTGCCTGTTGGAGATACAGAGTTTAACTCTACACATATATTTGTGTACAGACCACACACATACTCATGCTTCCTGATAAGACCCAGAGGTATACAGGCTACTTCATTTAAAGATTAAGGAACTAGGAAATTCATCTATAATATGTTAAAATGTACACAGGGTCAGTAAGGCAGGAGAGAAGAGGTCATCTGTTATCATGGAAGAGTCAAATGACCCATGGAAGAGTCAAATGAATACAGCAAATTATCTGTACTAGATCTGAAATTCTGTGAGTGTTACATATTTTAACAGAATAATAGATTGGATGATATAGATTCATTGTGTTATTGTTAAAAGTAGTAAATGATATTTTTGTAGGGCTTTGAAATTATAAAAATGCTTTCTCTTGTGTGATGTTTTCAAGTGACTAATAGCATGGATGTTACATCTCTTTTCATATCTGATAAATCAAGAATTACTTATTTCAAATAAGACTTCTTTTAAACAACAGAAATTGAATGTGCATATTGTGAGAATACTGACTAGCATCAGGAAGAAAGTGTTTACCTGAGAAAAAGACTTGATGTTTGGATTTTTTTTCTAATCTCTTTTCCTTTGCATACATTTTGCATAGTCATGATTTTACTGCTACTATTTGCTCTGTTTTTTCTTTTACATGGAACAATGCTTCTTATTCTCCAGTTAGTATAAAAAATTTTTATTAAAAAAATTGAATATGGTAGGAATAGTGCATATACAGTCACTGTGGGGAAAGGGAATCCTTATAGTTTAGTTTGGAACTATGTACAAGGTTTAGCTATTTTCTAAATTTGATTGTAGTGATGGGTTCACAACTGAATATACTACAACTCATTTACTTGTACACTCTAAATGGGTGAATAGTGCAATATGTGAATTATATCTCAATAAAGCTATTAAAAGTGTAGGGCTCTGCACAGTATTAAGAGGTCTCCCTGAGTCAGTGCTAGGAGCTGAAAGCAGACAGAGAAGATTGTATAATTAGGTCATGGCATTATAACTTAGACATGAACTTTTTCAGTGATTCCACAGAGGTGAGAGAGCAATTCATTTAGCCTGTGAGGTAGGGAGGACTTTGAGGAGTGATATTTAAACTAAGTCGTAAAGACTGATAGAAGTCCAGTGGATGAAGGAGTGGAAGTATCATAGGGATGTGGGTAATAAGAACTCAGTAAGGACTTTTTAAATAGGAGTTATAGTGATACTGGTGATAGGGATGTTGGTAGTGATGATGGACGATGATGATAGTAGTGATGATGACGACTGTAAGAGCATCAGGGCAGTCATGGTTGTGGTGATGGAATAACGTTGAAGATAATGATGGTGGCAGCATGATAATAGTAGTGGTAATGGTGGTCATGGAAATGATTTTACAAAGACTGAATTTGAGGAACTTCTCAGGCCACTAAGTGATGTGCTTCTAGGCATCTGCAGCCATTGGTCTTGAGCGGCACATGGCAGGTAGTCAAGAACACCTATCATTGGCTAGTGCCTCACTTTTTGATCAAATATCATCTTTCATCCGGACTTGTAGGAGCTGTTTATCAGCCTATAAAAGAGGAGCTAAACATTTAAGCAGTTAGTCAGTTGCTGCACTTGGACCTGAAATATAGTGGTTCGTACTCTTGCAGTGAGAAACTACTCATGACAATGATTGGCCTGCTGCGGAGGCTACCATGGATCTAAGTGCTGGGTATCACCATGACCCCTTCCATGAAAGTTTTGAGTTAAAAATACTAGGATGAACTACTTGAAATTGCTGTATTTTAGGTCAAAAATAGTTAAATAGCAGCCATTTCATCTGGATTAGGCTATAATCTACCTTGTGCTGATTTATATCCTACCCTCTTCACTAAATGTGTGAAATAGCCAGGAGGAGTCAAAAGCTGATACATGTTATTCTGCCATTATGATAGCATATGCGGCATTGATTCTGTGTGTGTGTGTGCGTTTGCATGCATATTTGCATGCATGTATGTCTGTATGCATGTATGTATGTGTGTATAGAAGAAGTATATAGATCGATACTTTTCAGTGCATTAGCCATGGACCTTCTGTGACTACTGAGCATTTGAAACATGCTTGTCCAAACTGAAGTATGATATGAATGTCAATACACTCCTGATTTCAAAAATTTATTATGAAAAAAAGAATACAGATTATTTCAGTATTAATTTTATATTTATACTGAAATAATATTTTGAATAAATTTGGCTAAATAAAAAGATGAATAATAATTTCAGTTGCTTCTTTTTACCTATTTTTAAAGTGGTTACTTGAAAATTTGGCTTGTATTTCTATTGACAGTGTTGCTACAGACAAAAAGGATTTTTAAAGTCCTTTGCAGTGTAATTTTTTGGCAGATTCAAGAGGAAGACAACTCAAAGTGGCTTTTAGAAATTGCCCTTGGATATCCTGAGCCCAAATCTGCTTCAGTTTCCGCAAAAGAGGAAGGAAAACCAATCTGGTCTCTAAAATCTACATTTTGAAAATGGCCTTATAGACATGTATTCCCTCTGTAATATACAAAATAAATTCTAGCAGCTCATAGTTTTTCCATGTACTTATAGTATTTTCTTTGCTTTTACTTTTTGTTCTCTGTGTTCTTCCTGTCATCACTTTATCAAAATATTGAGGCCCTGGCATCGAGCAAGTAGAGATATTCAAGATACATAAATGCCTCACTTATTCAGTACTGAGTTTATCTGAATCACTTGGGGATTGGCTAAGTGTATAAGCATTCGGGTTTCTCTGAAATTGAGACCATGCCACGCAGTACGGGATTAGTGGAGAGAAAAGTGTGTCAGTCTCCTGGCGCTGACAATTTGAACTGTCAGGGTCAGGGCCCTGTGGTCTCCTTTTGCTCCCCTAATCCTGACTAAGAAGGTATTTAAGTAGAATCCTGGGGTGCTAAATTAAGGAGGCTCTAATGGGAAAATGGGAAGTGGAGGGTTTAAAGGACACCCATTAATGTGCTCACTTCAAGATGTACTCTCATCAGTGCTTCTTAGGAAGGCACATGCTCACCAGTAATGTCTTTTCTTTTTGGAACACAACCAAGGGCACGTATGGAGATTTTTAAACATAATATTTTGGAACCCGAGGGAAGCCAAAATATTGCAGACAGTGATAAAACCACAATTTAGTAATTGTGTTGTGTGATCCTGCAGCATGTGGTAGGGCCGCTAGAATGGGAAGTGTGATGAGTTTGGGCAGCAGACATTCTACATCTCAAGTTGCCATCTAATCCTCCCTTAAATAGGTCCAGGCAGATACACAGGGTGTCCAGAAAACCCTTTTTTCTCTGCAGCCACATCTTCTAGGCCAAAGAGAAATCAGGGTACATATCAACTAGGGATATACTTACCTGCCCTAACAGAAACACTCAAATTGAATAATATTTTTTTAACATAACAGTAAGTCTGCAGGTAGCCAGAAAGTGTACAGTATTTTACTATTGCTGTTCTATTTCATCTTCTGTCATGGCTAGCTTTTCTCTTCATGTTACAAAATTGTTGCTGCAGATTCAGTCATCACATCTGTATTTCATCAGAAGGAAGAATATGTGCTAAACAATGTCACCTATGGGAAAGTATATCCCCTTCCAAGGGGATATCCCTGTATTACTGGCCTGAAACTAGTTACATAACTTCTCCCAGCCAGGGACTCTTGAGCTGGTGAAGATGTAGCTCGAATGTAGGGCCTATAGACCTTGCCACTCTAAGGAAGTTGTGGTAAGGTAAGTAGAGGAAGTTGTAGTCTACATAAGTAGCTCCTAGTTTCGTTCTTGGCACATAGGAAATAATCAATAAAAGAATCATAAACTAATCTCACCTTTATGTTTAAAAGATGAGATCAAGCAACACTCTGACTATATACTCTAGAGAAGTGGTTACTTTGATTAGTGTCTAACACTAACTAAGCATACCCTTTAGGCATGTTTGGCCTGTAAAACACAGGGCCAAACTTTCTTACTCCCTGTAAAAACTTGATGAAGGGACAATCTTCCCAGGTTTCAGAGAAGGAAACTGAGGCTCAACAAAGCTAAGTAAACTTGCCTAAGGTACATACTGATGTGGAAGAGGGCTGGATGCTCACCCTTGCCTTCAGCCTGGGCATTTGTAACCTTTAAGCTCTTATATAAAGTAGAAGACTCTTGGTAGGTTTGCCTGTTGTTAAATCGCTAAGTCATGTCCAGCTGTTTTGTGACCCCCATGGACTTAGCCCACCAGGCTCCTCTGTCCATGGGATTTCCCAGGCAAGAGTACAGGAGTGGCTTTACGATTTCCTTACCTAAGTAACCTACTGATCACATTTGAAGCCTAGAACCAAAGACTGGAATAAATAGCAAAAAGGACTGTGAAAAAAGAAAAAGGATGAACAAATTAGGCTAACTTTGGTGCAACTGAAATAGGTCCCCATATTATGAGCTGTTAAAGGCCTTAATGATGCCAAATTCTGGACTCTCTCAGTCTTAGAATATTTTCCACCAATTCTCCATTGTGGGGTGGGAAGTGGGGGGGGGAGTTTGCCGTGTCCATATGGTAATGGTTTGTCTGGGGTTTTCTCAGGGCATTCTCAGGAACAGTTAGGCCATTTTGTGCTGGGTGCTGTTCTGGAGGAGTGAGAAGGAGCTGTGTGCGTGTCTTGAGATGGAACCAGCCCCGCCAGAGTGGCCCCTGGCTGCCATGAGATCCAGTAGCATGGAAGGAGAGGTAGACTGGAATCGCCTCCAAGGAATGGAGGTTCCCCAAGAATGATGGATCTGCCTTTGATGTCTGGCAGCTTCCAAATAGCACAGAAATGATACAGATACATGCCAAAAGGGGAAAAACAACTTTTGATCTAGTTAGAACTAATTAAACTTTCAATGTGCATGAAAGAAACTTGAGTGCTGGCCAGTTGTTTGCTGCGGATGGATTTTGTCAAAGAGCATAGTTGAAAATAATGTAACTAAAGCAAACCCCTGCCTGCTGTCCTACTTGTGGGGAGTTAATTTTTTGGTCTTTGCTTCTAAAATGTTGAGGATTTCCCCCCTTGCAGGCTGAAATTACCTGCAGTCTCTTTTTTTCCTTTTGTACAGTGATATTAAGAGTGATGTTTTTCTTTAATGTTTTCTCAGAAGGCTCCCCCTTCAAGCCTTCCTTGTTGTCATATCTTGTTTAGTCTAATGTATGTTTTTTGTTAGTGTGTGGACTAAAAAAGGTAATCTAATTAACAGTAGAAGGCAAGAAGCCCTGCAGGATTTTGGCAACAGAGGAGAACGTGGGCTCTGGTATTTGATCAACAGCTTCCACTTAAGGCTCACAACTCTTGCCTCGTTAGCAGGGGACTTTTTCCGCTCTTCATAATCGGGCTTCAGCAGAATATAAAGTGTGTATTTGACAGGACAACAGTCACATCTAAGGGTGGATTTGGAAAATTTAGGTTGCCTTTATTCAGAGCGACTGGCTTAGTAAACGTTTAGAGGGCCCTAATTATGCTTTGGGGGCGATTAAAACATTGTGGATTTATGCTGTTTCACTGAGGAAAAAAGCCTACCCCACATACCAAGAAAGGGGGGAAAAAAAAAAACTAAAAGGGAGGAAAGAAAAGAAAAAGAGGAGGTGGGTTGGGTGATGGGGGGAGCTCACAGGGCCCCAGCTTGGAGAGGCGGCCTCTTGGTAGAGCATATGAATCCACTTACATGTAAATTGCTTGTCGCTATGAATTAAGGGAAGGCTATGAAAGAACTGCTTTGCCGTGTTTACTATAGGATTTTTGACAGACTCTTTCCTCTTTCAAGTAAATTTGGCTTAAGTCCATAGTCAGTCCAGTTTTAAGTAAACTCCTCTTTTGTTACATTAACAAGGTTATAACATCACTGGGGCAGATTTCCAGCTGCAGGAACCGAGGCCTAAGTATGGGGCTGAGGGTATAATTAAAACCTTCGGGTGGGAGAGTTAAACTCTCAAGTAAAATTGGATAAAAGGCTAATTGTCCATAGCAACATAATACATGCTTTAAATATCTGTGAAATGAAGATGAATAGTAGGAGGCTTGGAAACAATCCTTTTCTACTCTGAATCGAGATCTGATTTTTTTTAGCTCAGGATAAAGGGCATTTCTGCACACATGCACATACACCTCAAATTTTGAAAGCTCAATGCTGTCCCTTGTGACTCCTGTGACTTGTCTTCTATCTGTGCTAAAGATCAACCTGCCTTCTTTTGAGGAACTTCTCTTACAAAACGGGGAGTGTTTATAGCTGATAAGTGGGACCTACGTATTTTGGTAGGTCCAAACAGAGTTGTTGTGTAGTTTGTCCACATTTGCCATGGCTTCCTTTAAAGGAGTGGTGGTAATGGGGTGTGAGCGGGTTGGCAGGGAGTCTAGGAGAAAGGTGCACATACCTTTGGTGACCTTCTCAGAGATGACATCCAGCCAAGCAAGATGATACATTACCACAACGCTAAAAAAACAAAACGGCTTGTAATGGCAGCTTGTCCTGAGTGAATGCGTCGGGAAGGTCCATTTGTTATTCATTAGGAGCAGCCCGGCTGGTCTGGCATAGTAGGGAGCCTGGAGACTTAAGGTCATTCTACACCCCTGCCCTAGTGGCACGGACAACAGCGAAGACAGCTTTAGCAGCCCCTACACTTCTAGACTTTGCTGCTGCTGTTTGAAGCTCTGCAGGAACGAAGGTGTTCGAAAACAGTTTAGGGTTACTCTAAGAGGGTGGGAGATGGGGGTGGGGTGGAAGGGAAGAAGAAGAGGGGAAAAATATAATAATTTTGTTGGCAAAATGACTTCATGGAGCTGAGCACAGTGAGCTGAAAAGTCCTTCAGCTTCCCCCCAGCACCCCAGGAAGTGTACCCGCAAAGAGCTGCAGGTCTCTCCATCTGAAGTAGGGACAGTCGGAAGAGAAAGTGTGTGAGGAGCCTGGGGTTTTTGGAGAGTGGTCAGTGTTTGAGGGATTGCTGGGAGAGCTGTATGACCATGCCCAGCTAATAGAGTTGCTGGGTGCAGCATGGTAAGGCACTGAGGGTATCCTGGGCCACCAGGAGGGCAGGCCAGTTCTTTGTGAACCAGAGATGCAGGACTGTGGTTGCAGGGCAGCTGGAGCTGGGCTGTGGGAATGGAAGGG
>NW_011494876.1:10523573-10554843 GCF_000754665.1 Bison bison bison
GAATGGAAGGGCGGTGGAAGGCTGGCAGTTACGGGCATCAGCAAGTGGACTAATTGAGAGTGTTGGTCTTGCCTGCCAAGAAAAGAGGGTCTCGTCCCTGGGCTCTGAAGTACAGAGTGGTCCTGAGGCTTCCCTGTGTGCTTAAGGGAAAAGACCCAGGAATTGCATTTCCGTTATTTTCAGCCCAGTTGTATTGCAGAGTATTTTGTCTCGCTGCATAATATGGATACTTGTGTTTTAAATCAAGAAGTTCCTTCTCACTTTGTAAATTAAGAGTGCTTTAAGATAGGATACACCTACTGCTGGAGCTGGGGATGCTTTCCGTCAGAGCCGAGATAGCTGTGTTCAGTTCCATCATGGTTATTGATGTGCTTTTATGATATGCATTGGAGCCTCCTTGCAATACTTTTTTGCTCAAAGAGTTATTTAGATCACACATTTGCCTCGTGGCTGCTTACTATCAGTAGTGTTTTAAGTATGTTTAAGTATGTCGAAAAAGAGCTTATATTTTAGAGTGTATAAATCCATTTCTGTTGCCAGCATTATAAATTTAAATTCCTTCTTACATGTACTAAATTCATGTAATGCATAAACCAGGTTATAGCTCAGAGTAAGAATGACATTATGAGAACATAAAGTTGAACATGCTGTTTAATAGGAGCCAACTCTTATTAGTTCAGGCTAGTAAAATTTTAGCCATCTTTGCATTTCTTTGTCTTTAAGTAGTGTATGTTTCATTTTTGAAGTAGAGGTTTAGTTATCATGTGTATATACATACATACATATAAGTTAAAGTGGAAAAAAGTACTCCTCTTTCTGTCAGTTATTAATATTTGATGCCAAAATATGGAAAAAATAGTTCTGTTAAATTTTTTGAAGTTATGTACTCTTTGGGAAGCAGAAACTGGGATTTTTTTCTACCTGGATTTGATTGAATGACTGTCCATTTTGTAGAGAACGTGGTTGTGGGGAGGTTCCTGGCCATTTCAGAGACAAATGTCTACATTCTCTATAAGTCAATAAATATTTATAAATCAAATGTTTTGTGATGAGGGAAGAGCTTTCCTACCAGAAGGTTAATCTTACCAGACATCTTCCTCTCCACCCCTCCCCCACCACTTTATCTTCCAGAGGATGCATATCCCTTATGACACAAATATTACCATTATTATCAGTAACCCTTTATTGGATAGAAGAGAAACAAACAGTGATATGAGTACTCTCCATGCTTACCTTTTCTTTTGTAAATTATTTCTCAATTTTGTTTTGTTTTCTGTATTGATGGCCTGACAAAAAGGAGTAGCAGTTTTCAGTTTGGGCAATGAAAAAGTTTTGAAAATAGATGGTGGTGATGGTTACACAATATTGTAAATAGAAATGGCTAAAATGACAATTTTTGTGTTATATATTTTTTGCCACAGTAAAAATGTGATGAGTGATAGAGAATGAGAAAGAAATAATAGGGAGCAAAGTCCCAGGGATCCTTTTGGTTTGTAACCTCATTGTATTCAGATTTCTGTTTCTGTGTCAGCTTATCTGAGAAGGCTTTCCTGATCACATTAGCTAAAATGGCTCCTTTCTTATTACTCTTTGTCTTCCTAACTTTGCTCTAACCTTATTTTTAATGTATTTTTAGAGTTTAAATAAAATTCACATAATAAAATATTTTTAAAATTTAAATAAAATTCACAGAATATAAAATTCACCTTTTTAACTAATTAAAGTTTACAATTCAGTGATTTTTTTTTTTTTTTTTGGTATATATAAAGTGTTGTGCAGTCATCCCCACTATCTAATTCCAGAGTATTTTCACCACCCCATGACATCCTCATACTCATTGACCAGTTACTCTTACCTCTTTTCCCCTGCCCCTGACAGCCACTAATCTGCTTTCTATCTCTGTGAATTTGCCTTTTCTGGGTATTCCAAAAATGAAATCTGTATGTGGCCTTTTATGTTTGGCTTCTTTCATAGCATAGTGCTTTTAAGTCTCATCCATGTTGTAATATGTATTACTCCTTTATTTCTTTTTATTGGCAAATAATATTCCCTTGAGTAGATATACCACATTTTATCCATTAACCAGTTAATAGTCATTTGAGTCATTTCTACTTTTTGGTTATTATGAATAATACTGCTGTGAATATTTGTCTATAAGTTTTTATGTGGATATACATTTTCATTTCTCTAGATATTTTTCTGCATAACACCACCACTATATCCATATGTGTACTGTGTGTGTGTGTGTGTGCACATTCATTGGCCCTGGGTCCACAGTCCCCATTTTAGAAGGTAAATTCTGGAAGAGGCTAGACTATCTTAGTCTCCAGTGCTTAGAACAGTACTGATTGAATGAATGATCTAATGAAGAACGGAGTTCTGTATTAGAGGAGACACAGAATTCTTTCTGAGCCACAGAGTAAGTCATTCTTTTCAGTCATTCTTTGGGTTGTGGTTGGGCAGGGGGGAATACTCAAAGAAGAGAGCTGTTATTCAGTGTCACAGGAGTGTTGGGAGAGTCAACCTAGCCTACTGCCAGGCTGATGTCTAAAGACACAAAAATGGGATGCCTCAACCAACCACCGACCCATGTTATTTATTATGCCAATTACTGCTATCAGAAGAATCAGTTCTTCCTGTGACAGACATTGTCTTATATTTATAATGAAGGCAGAAATAAAATTCTTTTTTAGTAGTGCCAAGAAGAGCAAGATCTTCATCTTTTTCAGAGGTGCAGTGTACATCTCTTCTCTGACAGATATGCCAGAGAGGAAAGAGTGGGATGCTGCCGCCTGGGGGTGAGGGCCAAGTATATTTTTATTCACTAGTTGCATTTAAGAGGCCAGAGACATCTTTTTATATAAAGCCAAAGTAAAACTTCAGTTCCTGTAGAATTTTTGTATACTTCAGCAAGACAGGTATCAGTCTCAGGGGAGAGCAAATGAGGCGTTCTACATTTGCCTGCCTGTCTTCAATGGATTCTGGCAGGTATTATTTTAACTTTTAGGAATTCTACTAGCTCTACCTTTGTTTTCATGAACTATGTAATTTAAAATACTCTTCATGGATTCTATAGGATTTTTATTCTATTTGATTGGTTTTTCTTTGTAGTTAATCTGCCTTTAAACATGTGGAGGAAATGGTTCAATTTTTAAAAACTTCCACAGGATGTGATACATACAGTTTAAATGATAAATCTTTCCCCTAGAAAGAAAATGTCAGGGCACAAGAGCAGACATAGTTATCATACTGTTTATTATTTGACTTGGCTGAAGTCCTAGATTTGGGTTCTAATTTTAATATATTAGAATATACTTTTCTTAGAGGTTTATGTTTGGTAAGTGAGTAGTAGGGTAAATTGAAATTGCATTTGACTAAATTACATTTTCCCATGATTATTAGTTTTTTTCTTTTATCAGTGAGTGAAGAATTTCTCATCTACTGTCTTATAGGTGAGTACATTTCCATCCAAGATGCTTCTGCTAAGGACAAGAGATTTTAGATTTATTGGGATGGTTTATGTCTCCAAGATGCCTTTCAGTCATGGTAGAAATCATCTGTTGTTGCAGTCTAGGTGGAAATGGGCAGTTATCTTCCTCTCATATATTTCCTTGACTAATTCTTATTTTTTTAATGGAAATAAAAATCGGTGGTGGGGTGTGGGAGGACGGTTCAAGAGGGAGGGGACGTATGTATACTTATGGCTGATTCATGTAGTTGTACAACAGGAGCCAACACAACATTATAAAGCAATTATCCTCCAATTAAAAGTAAATCCAATTCAATAAGTAAAAGAGAGAGTAAGGGAAGCTCCCATAGATAATATAGATTACTATGCTTTGAGCACTTGAAGAAAATTGTAAGACTCACATCAAACAATGAAGAGAAGGACCCCATTGTCAGCTGAGCTTCGGGGAGGGACCATCCACTGAAGCAAGGGTGAGTGAGTTATCCCACTACCCCAGCAGCCTCCCCCTGCAGTTTACAGTACGCCAGCCCATAGGAATGTGAATCCCACTTTGGAGCCCATTGTGAATGTGTTTCTGAGTTGTTTAACGTGTTTCTCACAAACAGGACATGACATGTATGGTTTAAATGAAAATAATGGCCTTGCTGCTCGGTGCCAGACCGTCTTTTGTCAAGAGCATCCTGGCAATTGGAAGGGCTCTGCGCTGACGTGGCCCACAGGCCGGGTCCTTAGGGGATCTGGACTTGCTGTGTTTCACACAGAGAAGGCTCTTAAATCAGGGGGCCCCCTGAGGGCCTGCGTCCCTGGTGTATGCATGTGTGCTGTTCTGCAGCATGTGTGTTGTGCAGCCGGCACTAGAGTTGGGCTTGCTGCTGTTGCTTCTGACTGTAAAAGCTTGCCTGTGAATTAAGAGAGAGGGTTTCTTAGGATTCCTTAACTATGGAGTTTGTTTTCAAAACAGAACAAAAGCAATAACCAAAAAAACAGTTATTTTTATTTATTTTCTTTTATTTTTTTTGGTATGAGAGTGTTAAAGTGTATCTAGGTACTTTAGCTTAAGCCTTGTGATAAGGTAAAAAAATTTAATTATTTTGAAAAATTGTAGTAAAACATACACAATGTAAAATTTAACCATTTTTAAGGTACAGATCAGTGGGATTAAATATGTTCACATTGCTATGCAACTATCACCACCATCTGTCTTCAGAACCTTTTCACCTTCTCAAGCTGAAACTCAGTAACCATTAAACAATAACTCATCATTTCCTCCTCCCCCCACTTCCTGGCCACCACCATGCTGCTTTCTGTCTCTATGAATTTGACTACTCTATATACCTCATATAACTGGAATCATATAGCATTTGGTTTGTTGTGATGGGCTTGTTTCACTCAGTATAATGTCTTCAAGGATGATAATGTTTGATACAATATAAGATAAAGGGTGTATTTATTCAGTTTTATTGCTTGAATTTTTTCTGTGTGTATGTTTTATGTATGTATGTTTGTATGTATGTATGTATGTTTCTGTGTGTATGTTCAACTAGTTGATTTATCGGTTTTTTTTTTTTTTTTTTTGATTTATCGTTTTGTGTCCCATGAATGGCATGGGGGCATGGTGTCATCATAGATCAGTCATTCTCAACCAGGGGCTGCTGGGCCCCCAGAAATATTTAACATTAACTGGAAACATTAATTTTGGTAATCACAGGAAGCAGTGGTGTAGGATGGTATGGTACTGGTGTCTAGAGGGCAGAGGCCAGGGGTGCTTCTAAACATTCTACAATGGCCAGGATACCTTCCACAACAAAAAATTATCTAGCCCAATGTCAGTAGGAGAAGAGGATGACAGAAGATGAGATAGTTGAATGGTATCACTGATGCAATGGACATGAGCTTGGGCAAACCCCAAGAGATGGTGAGGGACAGGGAAACCCGGCGTGCTGCATTCCATGGGGTCACAAATAGTCAGAGACGACTTGGCAACTGAACAATGCCAATAGTGCTGAGTTTGATAAATCCTGTCAAGGGTTAATTAATTTGCCAGTTAATAATGGGGAAAAAAATCTCGAGAAAAAATTGCATGACACATTTTCATTGAGTAGTTTTGAAATAAATCTCTGATGTCATCAATTTGTTACTAATTCATTAAAGCATTAAATATTGGAGGTTCAATACAACCTAATGCAGACTGAGTTCCTATCATCATGGAGAGACTTCAGTCATAAAAATTGGAGGATTCAGTATCATCCATCTACTTGTACTTTCATTAATTTTGCTATAGGTTCTTTTGGGAATATTTAAGTCTCTGTGTAGGTAATGAGTTTGGGTGGCTGCACAGAGATGGTGAAGCACGGAGTTGGAGTTAGGAGACCTTGCTCTGGTCCCTGTTCTGTTATTGAGTGGCTGCATGACAATCTGTGTCTTTGACATGAATCTAGTAGAAAATTCTTCAAAATTCTTAAAAAGTGACTTCCTTATGGTTTAATTACTATGAAATACATTCTGCTACAGGCTTTCCCAATAGCTCAGTTGGTAAAGAATCTGCCTGCAATGCAGGAGACCCCAGTTTGATTCCTGGCTCAGATAGATCTGCCGGAGAAGGGATAGGCTACCCACCCCAGTGTTCTTGGGCTTCCCTTGTGGCTCAGCTGGTAAAGAGTCCACCTGCAATGCATGAGACCTGGGTTCAATCCCTGGGTTGGGAAGAGCCCCTGGAGAAGGGAAAGGCCACCCACTCTGGTATTCTGGCCTGGAGAATTCCCATGGGGTCACAAAGGGTTGGACATGACTGAGTGACTTTCACACACTGTATTTTGCTATATTAGTTTTCTTTTTTTTTTTTAAGTGAAAACTGAACATTGCCTTAGTAATAAATGAGTAGGTTAAGCCTTAAGTTGATTGCCAGTAAAGGTACTATGTTCTTTGCAAAAGGCCTGATGAAATCCTGGACTCTTTCTGCTATCATGCCCTCTCTTTATTAGGACAGACTCCCATGGCCAACATTGGATTGACACCTATGTGATCCAGTGGACTCATTTATTTTTTTTTAATGCTATTTTTCATTGAGAGCAGAAGATTTGTCTAGAATATTTAAAAGTTAGGTAGCTGGGAAAAGCAAAAGCTAATAAAACCTATTTTTAATAGGTTTTTATCATATTATATAATATGTTAAACATATAATAACATAACATATAATAACATAATAGAGGTGAGGAACAAGTATCTAAACCAAAGTTATGGAGTCCAATTTTTAACAGCCAAGAAAATTTTATTTCCTTGGAATATGTTATGTGTCTTTTTCCAATGCACTCTTTATAGTTATGTGTGTATGCTTAAATAAAGAGGACTAGAAGAGAATTGATTGTAAAGAGTTCCAACAGATGCCATTACCTGCAGAGAAATTTGTGTGAAGAGCAGCTTGATCGCAGGGAACACTGAAAAGGAAGCCGGGTTCTGAGGAACTTGTGGTTTAGTACTACCTACTGTCCTGTCACCTCGTGAATTCCCATCCTACCACCAGCTCCCATCACTGACTTTGAAAAAAGAAATCGTTATCTAGTATTATTTCTTAGCAGTTGAAGCAAAGTTTCTTCATAAGACCAGAACTTTTCCAAGAATGTGCTGGCAGCCTGTGCAGTCTCTGGATTTCAAAGTCTGATGGTATCTGGATTTTGAGCCTGGGCTTTGGTCTGCCTCTCCTTGCTGTTTGATATGATCCAGTTTTGCTCTGTCAGAGTTGGAAGGTAGTTACAAATCCTAAGAGGAGGCAGGTTGGAAGATAGAATAGGGGTTCACCTTTCAGCAGGAGACAGGAGAAGCCAAACCTCATCTTTATGTTCTCTCCATTTTTCTTATATACTTATTTTTTGTAAAATAGAAAATCCTTAGAACCAGGATGACGAAGAGGTTTCATCCCGAGTGTCACCTTCAACTGATTATGTTAAGTAATCAGTGTTTGGAACACTTGCCACTAGCTTCAGACTCAAAAAGAATTCTGTGATCAGTTAATGATGTTTGCCACGGTTGAGCATAAGTTGCAATGGCACATACGTAACGTATTCTCCAACATTGTCTAGTTAGGGGCTCTTAGATTAACAATGGGATTCTCTAGGAGTGGTCCCGGCTGTTCATTAGCATACTTTGATTCTGGCAAATGCTTCTGTTGCAGTTGGCCCTTGTATGAATAATATGAACTCTTGAGTCAGATCACCTGGATTAAAATCCTAGCTTTGTTTTTTACCTTGTGAAAATTAGTAGATCTTCTATGTCTATCTTTCTTATAAATAAATAGGGGGCATGGTTACATCTTTTAGTTATTGTGAGGATGAAATGAATGAATACACATTGTTTAGAATAATGCCTGACGCATACTAAACTTTCAGTCAGTGTTGCTCAGTTGTGTCCAACTCTTTGCAATCCCATGGACTATATAGTCCATGGAATTCTCCAGGCCAGAATACTGGAGTGGGTGGCCTTTCCCTTCTCTAGGGAATCTTCCCAACTCGGGATCGAGCCCAGGGATCTTCCCAACTAGGGATCTGCATTGTGGGTAGATTCATTACCAGCTGAGTCACAAGGGAAGCCCATGTGGGTTGAATAGTGGCCCCCAGAAGATGTATTCACCAGAACCTCAGAATATGACTTTATTTGGAATAAGACTTTTTGTGGGTGTAATTGAGGTAAAGAGTTCAAGATGAGACCTCTCTGGGTTAGAGTGTACCCTGAATCTGAAGACTGGTGTCCTTGTAAGAGATACAAATGGAAAAGACACACGGCAAAAAAGAAAGGTCATGTGAAAAATGGAGGCAGAGATTGAAATAATTTATCTGAAAGACTAGGATTTATCTTCAAGGCTAAAATTATTAAAGACTGCAGGCCATCACCAGAAACTGAGAGAGAAAAGTGGAACAATTCTGTCCCAGGGTCTTCATATGAAACGACCCTGTTGACCCCTTGGTTCCAGACTTCTGACTTCCTGAACTGTGAGAGAATAAATTTCTGTTGTTTTAAGCCATCAATGCTCAGAAAGGCTTAATTTGAAACCATTAGAATGTACAGAATGAAGAAGAGAGGTAATAAGCATCATTGAGATAGATATAGAGATTGATGGTAGACTAGACAAGCCATCTTCCTGGTATGGATACCAGCTATTACATCAGAATTTGAGAGAAGGCAGGGAGTTGAATTCTAGGCAAAGTGGTCTATGGGACAGAAGCAAATGTGCAAGGAGGATATATTCTCAGAGAGTGGGTGGTACTTGAGTATGCCTAAAGCAAACTGAAATTTTGATAACCTAAGAATACATTGATTACTTTCTCAGATGGGACACTGGGTTTTAGGAGTCATCACTTTCTGCATGTTCAGAACAGTCCAGCTCCTTATGCATTTGTGTGAGAACACTGGTCAGGAGAGGGAGGGAAGGCATGGACCTGGAGGCACACGGCAGTCCAGGGCTGCCACCTCAGATCTGCCATCACTGCCTGATCTCCGGCTAGTTACTTAACCTCTTGGCCTCAGTCTTGACCACACAAAATGGAAGTGACTGTACCTACCACACAGATCATGTTGTGAGAACAGCTTAATATGGACTTTACCTAGCACAGAGCCTGGCAGATAGCAGATGCTCATAGCATTTTTAAAAATGTTCTAAGTGCCTGTGTTAGGAATTTGAGGAGATAAGGGAATAAGAAATACACAGAAAATTGTCTCTGCTCATAAGAGCAACATAATATAAACTCCACATCGTAGTGGAGAAGATCAGGGCACTTAGAATGATGAAATATTGATTGAAAAAAAGGGATAGTTTTTGTTTTGCTGAAGGATAAGCAGGAGCCTCAGAAAGGATTCAATTTGACCTGAATCTTGAAAAATAAGCAGAGTTTTCATAACCAGGAAAGGGCAGGTACGTATACTTTTTAATGGACCAGTGAGACAGAAATATACTTGGTGAGCGTAGAGAATGACAACGCATCCCTGGACAAGCAATTACTTGGGGTTCAAAATGGAGAGGGTTGAATATAGGAGAGATGACGTTGGATGTGCAGATTTGTGCTAATAGATTTGAATGCCACAAATTTGGAGCCAGAGGGAAATACGGAATGCTTTTGAAAGCACAATAGAAGGATGGCTCTGTGGTATGAAGGAAGAATAGGAGCAGAAGTCAGAAACATTGGTGCAAGTTAGGAGGCTGAAGCAATGATCTGAGTGATGGATGATGGAGGCAGAACCTAAGGGAGAAGAAAAATTGGGAGAGAGGGGAAGGAGGGAGACAGAGAAAACCCGAGCTTCATCAAATGCTTATTAAATGTTTGGTGAAAGGGAGATTAATAGGATATGGAAAGAGATTGGCATTGGGGGAAAAGGCAGAAAGAGTAGAAGACGAGATGGCTTGATATGTTTAACGTATAGGATCTTCCTAAGAATGGTGTGATACATGTGAGTCCTAATTGTGCCTGAAATGTTTTCTATTAGTTTCGTTATTTTCAAGTGAAAATTTCCTTTTTAGTGGTAAATAAAAGCATTTTCATTGTAATAACATTGAATAATTCATAAATGTGTAGGAAGTGGTCCCCCAAATTATCACCATGCAGATAATCAACATTAATAACTGATTCTTCCTTTCTCCTTCCCCTTCCATCCTTTCTTCTTTCTTTTTTCATCCAGCCTCCTCCTCCTCTTTCTTTGGATTCTCTCACTTCTCTATTACATATATTTGTGTATATATATATGTACACACACACACTATATATACATGTACTCTTTCATATGAAATGGTTACTTGTTATTATATAGTCTACTTGGTTCCCTAACAACATCTCATTAATCTTAGCACTTGTGAGTGAGTACAGATTTACCTCATTGTAAATCTACTTTATCAGCAGCACTGTGATTTATTTAACTACTCGCTGTAAATGAATGTTGAGCTTGTCTCAGGTCTTGCTAGTAGAGATCACACATTTTTGAGCCCTTGCATATAATTGCATTCATATGAGGTACTTTATTTCTAAACACTTTTGCCAACAGTGGCTTTAGACTTTTTTTTTTTTTTTGGTCTTTTTGATTTGGAAGCCCTTCTGTTCCTCCCAACAAAAAAGGAGGGGGAAATTCCTCATTTTATTTGTTTATTTTAAAATTTATAGTGGAGAAAAGGCTTTGTAGGCTTGATGTTCATTTATCCTTCTTCCTTTGTGAATTGCCTCTTCCTTCACTTTGCCCTTTTTGTTTGATGTGGTAGTTGATAAATTTATTTGTACAATAAAGGTGTATACCTTTTGTTAAAACATTGAAAATATTTTCCCTGTGTGTTTGTTATCGACCAGTTATTTCCTTGTGGCTTCTGGTTTTTAGGTCATGCCTAAAAGACCTTCTGTTACCTCTACCAAGAACAGCTAGAGGTCTGAATTGTTAGGTCTGGCACTTGCTGAGTTGCTGTGCCACTTGCCTCTCAGTCTGCACAAGTTTCTCCTGAGTTTGCTCATGGCCTGGCAGGCGAGGATGTCATTATGAGCTTTGACTATCTTGGAGATGGAAGACTGCCTCCTCTCTGAAATCCCTTCTCTTGACAAAACATGTCATGCAATCATGACCTGAAATCAAATCAGTGCTGAAAGAGAGAACTTGAATCCTTACAAGAAGTCATCTCCAGTGCAAAAGCTGCCCTTCTCCCTGAGAGCTTTGCTCAGTCCTTTCTATCCACAATGATGGTTGATGTTAGTTGACATTTCTATTCCAAATTTATTTGTGTTTGGCACTCAAGAGGCAGCCTGAACTTCATCAGTTGCTTGCATAACCTTTAATGGAGGTGGCTGCTGCATTAAAAAATTAAGTCAGGCTCTTACAGACTGTTACCTCTATCCCTCTATACATAGAGAACCTCCTGAAACCAACATGCTGGTCATTATAAACCCAACAGATTCTGGTTTTCAATGGATAATCCAGATTACAAAAATTATGATGTGGTCTTCTTTTGATCTCCATTGCAAAAGTAGATTCTAAGTAAGTCAAATGGTGATGTGTAAAAGTGAAATTGCTGCTTGGAAGTAAAACAATTGGTGTTGAAGTTTTATATTGTTATCATTTGACCCAAAGGCTGTTAGCAGATTTTCCTAAAAGGTAATGCTTCTTGCTTGTCATTTTTTGCCTATTCTCTGTAGTGTTTATATTTGTCCTTTGATGTAACTTATCCATTTTTAAGAATATCCCCATAGTATTTTTTAGATTCAATGTTTCAAATAGATGGTGGCAACAATCTTTTCTCACATTGTTTTACTTTTGGTATTAGAACACATCTAATGTTTTAGATTCATATATTCTTTAATTTTTCAAAAATTGATGTATAGCATACCTGCATGTAAGTGCTCAGATTGTTAAATGTTTACAAAGTAAATACACCCAGGTAACCAGCACCCAGACAAATAAGTCAGAGCATCTTGTGTACCCTAGAGGTCTTCCATACCTCTCCTAGTCATTATTTATCCCAATGGTGACTATTCTGTCTTCTAACACTATAGATTAATTTTGCCTAGCTTGAACTGTGGTTAATAGAATCATAAAGTATGCATTCTTTTATTCCTGGGTTCTTTTACACAACATTTTATTTGTGAGATTTATCTATATGGTTGTGTGCTTGTGTAGTCAATTCATTCTCATTCTAGTTGAGTATTCATTTTCTCAAGAATACCTCATTTGTTTTTATTCTTCTTGGTCATTTGGGCTGTTTTCACTTGGGGATTATTATGAATAACACTTCTGACATTCTACTAATTTTATTTTGGTGAACATTTGCACACATTTTGTTGCTTATATACTTGGGATTAGAAAGGCTGGTAGAAGGCATATGCAGAATGCATATGTTCAGTCCTTCTGAAGTAGTGGTAGAGAATATGTATGACATTTTGCTTGAAAGTAGACTATGCTACTGTGCGTTTTGATATTTCTGAGGGAATATATTACTATTTAATAGTTGAAAGGAATTGAAAAATGTTCATTTACTTTGGCATGGTTTCCATTATTTGCTTTTATCTGAGAACTCACAAGTTATTCTACAGGTAATATGGTCTGAAGTAAATTGGGTGTAAATGCACAGTCCTTGCCCCATTCCAATTTACCAAGCCCAGAGGAAAACATTTGTTACACTATATTTTTACAATACTTCATTGTGATATGATGAGGCTTCAGGCTTTAAGAAAAGGAAATTGGGAGGAGAGAACTAATATGATCCAGTGTGATTTTAAGATAACAACTAGAATCTTTGCAGAAAAAGGAGCCAACAGGTCTGATATAAGGCATTGGGGCCACACATTTTTGCAGTGGGATTAAGGAAATGGAAAAACTTGTGCTTTTCAGCATCAGAAAGTCCTCTTCCGAAACATTCCACATTTAAAGTGTAATACTCCAAGCCTTTAGAAAGAAGCTGCAACGGAAAATGGAGCTGGCTCAACAACTCGACAACATTTTCTAGATTTTAAGCCTATGACAATAAATCATGCCTTTGATCTCTTCCTGAATTTATGCTGTCTGGCAATTTGAGGAGGTTGTTCCAGAAGAGTCTGTTGCAATGAAATGAGATCCTTCTTTCTATAAGTACAACTTAATACCATTATGCTAATTATCAATCTCATATAATCTGATATATTAGTTAGGATACAGATTAAGCTGCTATAACAAAGAAATCTCCAAATCCAGTGACTTACATAAGATGAAAGTTTATTTCTTCCTATGTCAAAGTCTGTGTAGGTCTCCTAGGACTGTCTTGATGGTTTGACAGTGAAAGAGACGCAGACTCCATCTCACTGTTCTGCCATCCTCAGCACGTGACAGTTTCCATCTCATGGTTCTGGATGGCTGTTCCAGCTCCCTCTGTCCAGGCTATGTGCTTAGTACCAGAAGAGGAGCGAGAGACTAGGGAAGAACATATTCCTTTCCTTTAAGGGCACAATACAGATCCTGTGTACATCACAACCAAACTCATCCCCTTAGGTGAAACTTGGTCATATGGCCACTTCCAGTTGTAGGGCAACTGAAAAATATAGTCCTTAGCCAAGAGGAACACGTCAGCTAAAATTTCATAACTATAGAAGGAGAGAGTGGATATTGGAGAACAACCAGCTGTCTTGTATGGGTTTGGAGCCTTTATAAATATGTCAGATATCTTTATCTATGGCCTCTGATCTCTCTTCTATATTCTCTCACTTCTTGTCTTTCTTACTTGTTTTCCTTCTTGCATATAACTCATCGCTTAAAGTGCCTCAACACACTTTTGATTCCTTGGAGTTTCTCTATTAGCCGGGAAATAGGAGAAGAGCAAACCGTGCAATCCTACCTGTCCTTTCCCAGATATTAATCTGGGGGGAAAAAAAGACCTTTTTCTTTGTTTTATTTAGTCTACCTGTTAATTTCTTTGAGGTTGTTGTGATGGTTCTGAATTCTGAGTCCAAAAACCCTTTGTAAAGTTGAGCTGAAAAAATGTCCATCCTGATTCCTAGCAACCTATATTTAACCAGAGTACTTGTAAGTATGTGTTAGACAGGGAAATAATAGTTATCAGTCTCTAGTGAATTATAAAGAAAATAATTAGTTAACCTTGAGATAGCAGGGGTGCCAGACAGCTGAATAGCAGAACCCCTCCACTCTTCAAGAGGGTTGGGAGCTTGGAATGCATTGTCTTCAGAGACAAGGGAGCTGACCATTCATTGTGTGTCTCTGGAATAGGACACCCACATTCTTTTGTAAACTTGTCTCAGCTCATCTGCAGCCATTCAACACCTCTGAGCCACTTGTGATTGTCTTAGAGGGTGTAATGTTCTGGCAGGCAGATTTTGAGCGTCTCTTTCAGGGTCAAAAGTCATCCAGGAGTTAGTCAACCTGAGTTTGACTTCCATTTTCACCAGTAATCATTTGTTGTGTGGCTTTAGATGAATTTCTTAATCTCCTTTTGAGAATGTCACTTTTTAACATGAAGAAATTTTGCTAGTAACCTTAAGTTAATTCATCTTATTTATTCATGGAGCAGTTATGGTAATGTGAACATCAAGGGAGGATGGGTGTGTGTCCCATATATGTTGTGGAAGCCAGGAAATACGCAATTAAGTGGCACAAGTGTGGCCAGTTTAGGGTGACCATTATGTCTCTGACATGATGTTTCCAATAAAGAATGCAATATAAGGAAGAGCTTGAGCCCTGAAGCAAGACAGATATAGGATGAATCCCTAGCTCTGTGTGGCCCTCTTTGAGTCTCAGTTTTTTCATGGTCTTGTTACCAAGGTGATTGATTCTGGAAGAAACCCCAGCTCTACCCTTTTCTAATTAAATGATTTTAGACAAATTATATAACTATTCTGTATTTCAGATCCCATTTAATAGCCCTGCCTTAGGTTTCTCAAAAGGTGATGTAACACATGAAAAACATTCAGCGAAACATCTTTAACATAATAAATGCTCAGTAAAAGGCAGCTGCAGTATCATCTTGATGGTTGCCAGAGGGTTGTTTTTTTTTTTTTAATTTAAGAATTTACTAGTTGAAATATAACAGCTCTATTTGGGTATGATTGACTTACAGTAAATTGCAGCTATTTAATGTGTAAGACTGTATAACTTTTGGCATATGGATGCACGGGTGAAACAGTGAAGATAATGGACATACCCATTACTTATCCAGATTTCCTCATGCCTCTTTGTAATTCATTCTTCCTTCCTCTTCACAGTCTTTCCACCCCACTCCTCAGGCAAGCACTGATCTGCTTTATGTTGCTATAGATTAATTTTCTATTTCTAGGATTTTGTGTAAATAGTATCATACAGTATGTATTCTTTCTGACTTGCTTATTTTCACTTATCGATATTACATGAATCAGTAAGTCATTCCTTTTCGTTGTTGACTAGTATGCCAATAATCTTGGCACAGGTCCAATCCCTGGTCACAGAACTAAGATTCCAAATGCCACACAGTGCAGCCAAGAAAAAAAAAAAAAAAAGTGAAAGGGGGGAATGTATCATCTTGCCTTTTGTTTCATATTTTCTTTAATCTCTTTTTGCTTCCTTGATAGAGAATTGTAATTGATTCGTTTCTGTCATCTTTGTCAGTATATTCACTGTAGCTCTTTATTTTGTTATTTTGGTGGTTTCTTTAGAATTTATTATAGATGTATCTTATCACATCTACTTTCCCAAATGACATTATTCCTTTTCATGTATAGTATATGAGTTTTACAACATCACATTATATTTCCATTTTTTCCTCCTGATTTTTGCTTTTGCTGTAATACATTTTACTTCTATTTTTTTATAAACCCCAGAATACATTTTTTTTTTTTATTATACCATGCTTGGTTCCAGTGATAGATTGTCTTTAAGAGAAATTTAAATAAGAAAAGTGTTTTTTTTATATTTACTCATATTGTTAACATTTCTGGTGGTCTTTATTCCTTTTTGTACATTGAGATATCCATCTGATACAATATTCTGTGTCCTTGACTATTTCACTTTTTTCTTTTTTTTGTAGAGCAAGTCTGCTGCTGCTGAGTTCTTTGAGCTTTTGTTTATCTAGAGAATTCTTTATTTCATCTTTGTTTTTGAAGGTTTTTTTTTATGGATATAAAATTCTGAGTTAACTGATTTTTTTCCCCATTAACTCTTTAAAGATGTTGCTCCACTGTTTTCCAACGTTGTTCTTTCTCAAAGAAAACTGCTATCATTTTTGTTTCTCTTTAATATGTCTTTGTTTACTTCTGGCTAATTTTCACATTTTTTTTCTTTTATTGATTTTAAGTAGTTTGATTATGATGTGCCTTTCTTTAGTTTTCTTCATGTTCCTTGTGATTGGTGTGATTGTGATTTACTTCTTAGATTTGTGGATTTATACTTTTTGTTATTATTTTAAGCTACCTTGTGACTGGCAGCATATTTAGATCACATAGGTTGTCTCTTTTTGAGTGGGCATTGGTAGTTTGTTTCTTTTAAGGAATTGGTCCATTTTTATCAATATTGTCAGATTTATGGTCATAAAGTTATAATTAGTGTTTCCTTATTACTGTTTTACAGGTTCTAATGGTGGTCTCTTTTCTTTCTTGATATAGGTGATTTCTATCTTTCCTTTTTTCTTTTTGGTCAGCATGCCTAAAGGTTTATCTTCTTTGTTGTTGTTAAGTCTCTAAGTCGTGTCTAACTCTTTTGTGACTCTATGGATTGTAACTTGCCAGGCTCCTCCATCTATGGGATTTCCCAGGTGAGAATACTGGAATGAGTTGCCATTTCCTTCTCTAGGGGATCTTCCTGATCCAGGGGTCAAATCTGCATCTCCTGCATTGGCAAGTGAATTCCTTACCAATGAGCCACCAGGGAAGCTTTCATCTTCCTTAGTGATCTTCTAAGGAACAAACTTTATGTTTCATTGTTTTCTTTTTGTATTTTTTCTGGTTTCAGTTCATCAATTTGACCTTGTTTTCTAACAGTGCAAGTTTTCTCTAATTGCTCCATCATCTGCTTCTTATATAGTTTTATTTGTATTTTTATTTTCATTAAATTAAAAATATTTTCTAATTTCCCTTGTGACTTCCTCTTGAACCCATAGGTTATATAACAGTGTGTTATTTAATTTCCAAATATTTGGTGATATTCTCAGATACCTTTCTGTTGCAGATATCTGATTTTACTCCATTGTGTTCAGAAGAAATTATTTTTATTATCTCTCTTCTTTTAAACTTCTTAAGGTTCATTCTATGGCACAAGTATATTTCATTTTGTTGAATGCTTCGTTTGCACTTGAAAAGAAGATGTATTCTTTTGTTGAGTGGAGTGTTCTATAAATGTCAGGCCAAATTGGTTGCTAGTGCTATACCATTCTTCTATACTTTTATTTTTTCTCTACTTATTCTATTGATTAGTATGAAAGTAGTGTTGAAGTCCTTGTAAGATAATCAGTGATTGGTTCTCCTTTCAATTCTATCAGTTTTTGCTTTGTGCATGTTGAAGCTCTGTTATTAACTGTGCAAAATTTTAATGCTGTTATAACCACCTATCATTTTGTAATGACCTTTTTATTACTAGGAAAACTTTTTTTATTCTTGGTAATATTCTTTGCCTGGAAATTGACTTTATCAGTATTAATATAGCTGCTTCAGTTTTCTTTTCTTTATTTTTTATATGCTATATCCTTTTTGCTTATTATTTTTAATGTATGTATATATTTATTTAAAGTGAGTTTCTTAGCACATAGAAGGTCTTGCTTTTTCAATCCAATATAATAGCGTCTTTCAGTTGCTATATTTAGACTATTTATTATAATGATTGGTATGATTTAATTTAGGTTTCCCATTTTATCATGTGTTTCCTGTTTACCTTATCTAATTTTACCTATTTCTTCTTAAGAACTTTCAGATTATTTGACTATGTTTAATATTCCATTTGACTTTCTCTGTTGGCTTTTTTACTATGTACATTTAATTTTTAAGTGGTTGCTCTAGAGATTTCTGTCTCTGTGTATTTAGTCTTGTGTGGTGTACTTAAAATTAATGTTCTAATACATCCAGTGAAAGAAAGAAACCTCACAACCCTGTCATTGTCTTCAGTTTTCAATTATATGTTGTATTTGTTGCAAACATGTTGCAAACATACATTGAAAACCCCACCAGAAACATTATAATTTTTACGTTTAAAAGAACATGTAATTCATATATAACTTAAAGGTCCAAAGAGGAGGAAATATAGTCTAGCATATTTTCCAGTCATTTCCCATTGCTTTAGAGCTTCCTTCTTTTCTGAATTTCTGGATTTTCTCCTGGTTTAATCTCCCTTAATTTTGAACAGCATTTTTTGGGTCACTTTTTTAGAGCAGATCTGCTGTTGATAAATTCTCTGAATGTATCTTTGTCAGAGAATTTTCTCTTTATTCCTGAAGATTATTTTGCTGGCAACAGAATTCTGGATTGACAGATTTTTTTTTTCCTGTCAAGACTATTAAAAACTTTTTTTTTTTGCTATCATCTGGCCTCCATGATTTCTGGTGAGAGATACACAGTCATGTCATTTATTATTCCCCTTTGTGTAGCATGCCATTTTTCTCTAGACTTTTTTTATCTTTGGCTTTTAGCAGTTTGATTTTGATATAGCTATGGGTAATTTTCTTTGAGTTTCTACTGTTTAAAGTTTGTTCTAGTTCTTTTCATTGTGAATTTATGTCTTTTACCAAATCTCAGAAGTTTCAGTCATTTTTTTCACAATTTTTTTTTTAAACATGAGTCTCTTTTTCTCTTTTGGTAGTATTCCAATAGCACAAACGTTACACATTTTGATATTGTTCCACAGGTTTGTTTATATTTTATTATAAACAAATTATATACTTTGTTTATATTTTATTGAGGATTTTCTTCTCTTATTTTGGATCAGGTGTTTTCTATTGATTTATCTTCAAGTTTCATGTCCCTTTCCATGGTCCTTTTCATTCTGGCATTGAGTCATATGGTGATTTTTAATTTCAGCTATTTTATTTGCATAGCTTTTATCTCTGACGAGAATTTCTTTTTTTCAATTTACTTAAAGTGTATTTAATTCCCTGGTGGCTCAAATGGTTAAAAAAAAACCAAAAATCTGCCTGCAATGCAGGAAACCCAGGATTGATACCTCAATTGAGAAGATCCCCTGGCAAAGGGAATGACTACCCACTGCAATATTCTTGCCTGGAGAATCCCAGGGACAGAGGAGCCTGGGCAGGCTACAATCCATGGGGTCACAAAGAATCAGATGCAACTGAGCAACTATCACACACACACACACACACACACAACGCACACACAATCTTTATATCATGCAGCATAGTTAGAATGTTTGCTTTAAAGTTTTTGTCTGATAATCTGTGTCATGTTGGGGTTGGCATCTGTTGATCATCTTTTTCTTTGCAAATTTGCCATGTATTCCAGATTTTTGTTTGGCAAGTTTTCTTAACATTTTAAATATTGTGTAATGTAGACACTGGGTCCTGCTAAAATTCTTTGGAGAATATAGGATGTTTGGTTTAGCATGCAATATAGTTAAATTCATTGCAAGTTCTGTTTATTCATCTGTGAGTGGTGGTTTCAGTGTTGATTCAGTTTTCAAAGACTTTAGGTCTATTCCATTCATGCACAGCTTAAGGATGAGCCGAGTAGTTTTGCAGGTTCATACACAGAGTATGAGGTGGCTGGATGGCATCACCAATGCAATGGACATAAACTTGGGCAAACTTCAGGAGATGGTGAGGAACAGGGAGGCTTGGTGTGATGCAGTCCATGGAGTTGCAAACAGCTGGACATGACTGGGTGACTGAACAACAACACAGAATTATAGGATTATCTTATTCAGCTCTTTACTCTCCTGGATTCCCTCTACACTCTCCACTTCGCAGGGCTCTCCTCCCCAGTTTTCTGATGAGAAAGGTGGGATTTCTCTGAGAGTTCTGTTTATGTGGGCTGCTGCAGACACTTCACATTTGGGGTCCTTAGGAAGCTGCTTTTATACAGCATTTAGTTATAATCAGTGAGAGAGATGGGGCTGCAGAGGACTACTCCCTTTTGGCCAGCAATGAGAGTCTCAGGACATTGTTTAAAGGGTTAAATGTTACCTGCCATTATGTAATTTCCCCCATGTTCTTTAATAGTTAAGTTCAGAATTTATTCTTTCATGCCTCTTAGCGCTTAAGTGATTTCTCTAAACAGTCACAGTTGGTAGCACAACTGTGATCTGAGTGTTTAAAATGGCTGACAACTTTCCAGGTGGTTTTAATCGATTTGTCTACAGCAAGGGATATACTGAACACAGGCAATGTTGTATGGCTTCCACCATTGCCTCTGAGTGGAACAGGTTTGTGAATGTCTTGAATGACATTCTTTCATGAAGGGCTCTGCATTTATCATGGATTCTGGAACTTCCTGCTGGTGAAGGTTCTTATTCTTGGTCCATGACTCATACAGTTCCCATTGATTCTTGACATTTCTTACAGGCTTTAACCCAGGCTTTGTTGGTGTGGGAGATGAGATATAGAACTCATAGGGACCTATGTACTATGAGAAAGTTAGGATCATGTTTTCAGATAGGGTTTCTGCTCATTATATGAGAATAGACATATTAAAACAACAACATCTTGATTTGCATTATGCCCAAGATTTTTCCATGACAAATTGGCTGTTTACATTTGTGTAGTGATTATTCAGTGAATGTCTTTACCCACATGTGCATTGCATTTATGAATAATCAGATATAGCATTTATAGAAGCAAGAAAGAGTTAATTATCACCATGTGACTATTTATAATTTCTTTTCTTCTTTTTTTTTTTTTTTGCATGCTGAGGGGATGAATAAATGTACTGGAATAAGGCCAGGAATGCCCCTTTACCCAAGAGGGAGTTGTTGCAGGGGAATCCAGAACAATTAGACAGTGTTACTTCCTTTTGTTAAGGCAGTCATCTGGGGTCACAGCTAATGTAAAGAAGGGCATTGTCAGTAACAAGTAAAGTGAGGCTGTTGTTAAAATGAAACAGGCTGTGCTTTGCCCTGTAACCTCTTACTACAACCAGCTCTTCCATGATAGCCATTGGCGCCAAGAAAAATCGGGCAGAATAGTTGGAACCCTTCCCAGTCCAGAATATGCATTACCAGCCCTTCTATTTGAAAGCTATTTTAAATCTTTTTAGAACTATCTAAGTAGTTAGAGATAAAGTTAGAGAATACTTTCATTGCTAGTAGATAAATAAGTTTAATAAAGCCTTTTTACAGAATGAATACAGGAGAGAGAGAAAAACCAAAATGGAAATCAGGAATCTTAGAATTGTTAACTTGAAGTGGTTTAAGGTGCTCTCTGGACTTCAGTTTTAGGCTTTTGTATAATGAGGAGGGGCTACCTAGTAGATCAGACAATAAATGAAAATATTAAACAATGATAAATGTTAGGCTTTGTGCATTACATGGATTATCTCACTTAACCTCACAACAGCTATAAGATACATAATCTCACAACAGCTGTAATATACATGCTATTAAATTTCCTTTTTCCAGGTAATAGGATTGAGGCTGAGGGAAGTTACTTGATTTGCCAAAGTTGAATATTTAGGCTTCAAAGTAATGCATTCTGACTCTAGACTCTGGTGAACTCTTGAAATTATAACTACTCAGTAGTAGAGTTCAACCAGAGCTCTGATTCTGATTGTTTTGTAGGGATTTCCTGGAGCACAGTGTTCATAAACATTTTGAGGCCCATACTGGCCAAGTGCATTAGAATAGTTGCTGAATTGATTATTGGTGTCTGCTGTGGCACAAGAGGACAAAACAAAGGCATATATGCTCAGTGTTTGCTATCCATATCAGGTGGTTACTGAGGGCCCTTCTGACAAAAACACCAGACACAGTACTGCTGCTAACACCAGCACATGGAGCAGTTTTTCAGTCTCCATTATTTTACATTAACTTTAGGAATTTGTAGTGTCACCATAGGTACAGTATTAGTTTTCCAGAGGAGAGCTCTCTTCTCTTTAAAATATCTTTCAAGAGATGTCCTGAATTATCATAGGGCTGAGAGAACCATTGTATATAAATAATGGTCCTAACATAAATTCAGAAGTAACTATATTAGTGAAAAAACAACATGATGCCATAATAAACCACTTGTGGAATCTTTGTTCCTGACCAGAGATCAAACCCTGAGCCTTTGGAGTGGGAGCACTGACTCCAAACTACCAGAGAACTAACCCTAGGGAGTATCAAGTAGTGAGAACCCACACAAAGGAAACCACTTGAATACAAGACCTGGCATCACCCAACCACCAGTAGCACCCTGTGTGGGACACCTCATTGAAACAACAAACAAAACAAAAATACAAACCCAGTAATCAGCAGACAGGAATACCACCTCACTCAGCCTTCCCCATCAGAGGAGAAACAAACAATCAAAAACTCAGCACTAATCTCACCGTATACAAAGCTCACACAAACTACTGGACCAACCTTAGGAGGGCAGAAACAAAAAGGAAGAAAGAATTCAACCTTATTCAAGGAAAGAATTCAACTTTTCTTGAAGCCTTGAAAAAGGAGATCTCAAACACAATAAATTTTTTTTTAAAATGAAAAGACAGAAATACTGCACAAATGAAAGAACAAACTGGAAACACAGAAGTCCAAATAAATGAAGAGGAAATAGGAAAATTACCTGAAAAAGGATTCAGAATAATGATAGTAAAAATGATTAAAAAAAAAAAAAAAAAAACCTTGAAAACAAAATAGAAAAAATGCAAGAATCAATTAGCAAAGACCTAGAAGAATTAAAGAATAAGCATATAGAGACAAGCAACACAATTACTAAAGCTAAAAATACTCTAGAAGGACTCAATAGCAGAATATCTGAGGCAGAAAAATGAATCAATGAGCTGGAAGATAAAATGGTAGAAATAACTTCTGAAGAGCAGAATAAAGTAAAAAGAATAAAAAGAGCTGAGGATAGTTTCAGAGACCTCTGGGACCATATCAAATGCACCAACATTCGAATTATAGGAATCCCAGAAGAAGAAGAGAAAAAGAAAGGGTATGAGAAAATTTTTGAAGAGATTATAGTTGAAAATTTCCCCAAGATGGAAAAGGAAATAGCCAATCAAGTCCAAGAGGCACAAAGAGTCCCATACCAGATAAACCCAAGGAGAAACATGCCAAGATACATACTAATCAAACTAACAAAGAGTAAACACAAAGAAAAAATATTAAAAGCAGCAAGGGAAAAGCAGCAAGTAATATACAAGGGAAATCCCATATACTTAATAGCTGTTCTTTCAGCAGAAACTCTGCAGGCCAGAAGAAAATGGCAGGATATATTTAAAGTACTGAAAGGGAAAAATCTACAACCAAGATTACTGTACCCAGCAAGGATCTCATTTAAAATTGATGAAGAAATAAAAAGCTTTTCAGACAAGCAAAAGTTAAAATAATTCAGTACCACCAAACAGCTTTACAACAAATGTTAAACAGACTTATATAGTCAAGAAATACAAGAGAAGAAAAAAGATCTACAAAATCATCCCCAAACAATTAGAAAATGACAATAGAAACATATATATCAATAATTGCTTTAAATGTAAATGGATTAAATGCTCCAACCAAAAGACACAGATTGGCTGAATGGATACAAAAACAAGACCCATATATATGCTGTCTACAAGAAACCCACTTCAGACCTAAAGACAAATACAGACTGAAAGTGAGAGGATGGAAAAATATATTCCATACAAATGGGAAGCAAAAGAAAACTAGAGTAGCAATCCTCATATCAGACAAAATATACCTTAAAATAAAGAATATTACAAGAGATAAGGAAGGACACTACATAATGATCAAGGGCTCAATCCAATAGGAAGACATAACAATTGTAAATTTCTATGCACCCAACATAGGAGCACCTCAATATATAAGACAAGCACTAACAGACATAAAAGGAGAAATTAACAGTAACACAATAATAGTAGAAGACTTTAACACCCCACTCACACCAATGGACAGATCATCAAAACAGAAAATTAATAAGGAAACACAAGTCTTAAATGATACATTAGATGAGATGGATCTCATTGATATCTTCAGGACATTCCATCCAAATGCAGAAGAATACACCTTATTCTCAAGTGCACATGGAACATTCTCCAGGATAGACCACATCTTGGGTCACAAATAAAACCTCAGTAAATTTAAGAAAATTGAAATTGTTTCATGCATCTTCTCTGACCACAATGCTATGAGACTAAATATCAATTACAAGGAAAAAACTGTAAGAAACACAAACACATGAAGATTGAACAACACATTTCTAAATAACCAATGGGTTACTGAAGAAATCAAAAGGGAAATAAAAAAATTTCTAGAAACAAATGACAATGAAAACATGACAAAGCAAAACCTATAGGATGCACCAAAAGCAGTTCTAAGAGGGAAGTTTGTAGCAATACAACCATACCTCACGAAACAAGAAAAACATCGAATAGACAACCTAACTTTACACCTAAAGCAACTGGAAAAAGAAAAAAAAAACAAACTTAGTAGAAGGAAAGAAATCATAAAGATCTGAGCAGAAATAAATGAAAAAGAAATGAAAGAAACAGTAGTAAAGATTAATAAAACTAAAAGCTTGTCTTTGAGAAGATAAACAAAATTGACAAACCCTTAGCCAGACTCATCAAGAAAAAAAGAAGAATCAAATCAACAAAATTAGAAATGAAAAAGGAGAGGTTACAAGAGACAATGCGGAAATACAAAGGATTATGAGACTATTATGAACAACTATATGACAATAAAAGAGATAACCTGGAAGAAATGGACAGATTCTTAGAAAAGTTCAATCTTCTAAGACTGAACCAGGAAGAAATAGAAATTATGAACAACACAATTACAATCACTGAAATTGAAGCTGTGATCAAAAATCTTCCAAAAACAAAAGCCCAGGACCAGATGGCTTCACAGGAGAATTCTATAAAACATTTAGAGAAGAGCTAATGCCCATCCTTCTAAAACTCTTTAAAAAATTTGCAGAGGAAGGAACATTTCCAAACTCATTCTGTGAGGCCACCATCACCCTGATACCAAAACCAGACAAAGAAAATACACAAAAAAGAAAGCTACAGGCCAATATCACTGATGAACATAGATGCAAAAATCCTCAACAAAATTTTAGCAAACAGAATTCCGCAACATATCAAAAAGCTCATACACCATGATCAAGTTGGGTTTATTGCAGGGATGCAAGGATTCTTCAATATATGGAAATCAATCAGTGTGATACACCATATTAACAAATTGAAAGATAAAAACCATATGATCATCTCAAAAGATACAGAAAAAGCCTTTGACAAAACTCAGCACCTATTTATGATTAAAATTTTTCAAAAAATGGGCATAGAAGGAACCTACCTCAACATAGTAAAGGCCATATATGATAAGCCTACATCAAACATTATTCTCAATGGTGAAAAACTGAAAGCATTCCCTCTAAGAAAAGGAACAAGACAACGGTGTCCATTTTTCCCACTATTATTCAACATAGCTCTGGAGTTCCTAGCTACAGCAATCAGAGTAGAAAAAGAAATAAAGGGAATCCAGATCAGAAAAGAAGAAGTAGAGCTCTCACTGTTTGCACATGACATGGTACTGTACATAGAAAACCCTAAAGACAGTATCAGAAAATTATTAGAGCTAATCAGTGAATTTAACAAAGTTTCAGGGTACAAAATCAATACACAGAAATCACTTGCATTTCTATATACTAACAATGAAAAATCAGAAAGAGCAATTAAGGAATCAATCCCATTCACCATGGCAACAAAAAGAATTAAATATCTAGGAATAAACTTACCTAGGAGACAAAAGAACTGTACAAAGAAAATTATAAGACACTAATGAAAGAAACCAAAGATGACATAAACAGATGGAGAGATACTCCATGTTCCTGGGTAGGAAGAATCAATATTGTGAAAATGACTGTACTACCAAATGCAATCTATGGATTCAATGTGATCCCTATCAAATGACCAATGGCATTTTTCATAGAACTGGAACAAAAGAATTTACAATTCATATGGAAACACAAAAGACCCCAAATAGCCAAAGCAGTCTTGAGAAGAAGAATGGAGCTGGAGGAATCAGCCTTCCTGACTTCAGATTATACTGCAAAGCTACAGTCATCAAGACAGTATGGTACGGGCACAAAAAATGGCAACCCACTCCAGTTCTCTTGCCTGGAAAATCCCATGGATGGAGGAGCCTGGAAGGCTGCAGTCCATGGGGTCGCAAAGAGTCGGACACGACTGAGCGACTTCACTTCACTTCACTTCAGACCTTTGGAACAAGATAGAAAACCCAGAAATAAACTCATGCACCTATGGGTACCTTATTTTTGACAAAGGAGGCAAGAATATTCAATGGGGCAAAGACAGCCTCTTCAATAAATGGTGCTGGGAAAACTGGATAGCTGCATGTAAAAGAATGAAATTAGAACACTTCCAAACACCATGCACAAAGATAAACTCAAAAAGGGTTAAAGACCTACATGTAAGACCAGAAACTGTAAAACTCTTAGAGGAAAATGTAGGCAGAATACTCGATGATGAAAATCAAAGCAAAATCCTCTATGACCCACCTCCTAGAGTAACGGAAATAAAAACACAAGTAAACAAGTGGGACCTGATTAAACTTAAAAGTTTTTGCACAGCAAAGGAAACTATAAGCAAGGTGAAAAGACAACCCTAAGAATGGGAAAAAATAATAGCAAATGAAACAACTGACAAAGGATTAATTTCCAAAATATACAAGCAGCTCATACAACTCAATACCAGAAAAACAAACAACCCAGTGAAAAAGTCGAAAAAAGACCTGAACAGACATTTCTCCAAAGAAGACATACAGATGGATAACAAACACATGAAAAGATGCTCAACATCACTCATTATTAGAGAAATGCAAATCAAAACTACAATGAGATATCACTTCACACTGGTCAGAATGGCCCTCATGAAAAAGTCTACAAACAATAAATACTGGAAAGGGTGTGGAGAAAAGGGAACACTCTTGCACTGTTGGTGGGAATGTAAATTGATACAGCCATTATGGAAGACAGTATGGAGATTCCTTAAAAAACTAGGAAGAAAACCACCTTATGACCCAGCAATCCCACTCCTAGGCATATATCCTGAGGAAACCAAAATTGAAAGAGACACATGTATCCCATTGTTCATTGCAGCACTATTTACAATAGCTAGAACATGAAAGCAACCTAGAAGTCCATCGACAGATGAATGGATAAAGAAGTTGTGGTACATATACCCAATGGAATATTACTCAAGCATAAAAAAGGAATGCATTTGAGTCAGTTCTGATGAGGTGGATGAACCTAGAACCTATTATACAGAGTTAAGTGAGTCAGAAAGAGAAAGATAAATATCATATTCTAATACATATATACAGAATCTAGAAAAATGGTACTGAAGAATTTACTTGCAGATAACAATGGAGAATCAGACACAGAGAATAGACTGATGGACATGGGAAGAGGCGAGGAGAGGGTGAAATGTATGGAAAGAGTAACATGGAAACTTACATTACCATATGTAAAATAGATAGCCAATGGGCATTTGCTGTATAGCTCAGGAACGTCAAACATGGGCTCTGTATCAACCTAGAGGAGTGGGATGGGGAGGGAGATGGGAGGGAGCTTCAAAAGGGAGGGGATATATGTCTACCTATGGCTGATTAATGTTGAGGTTTGACAGATGACACCACCCTTATGGCAGAAAGTGAAGAAGAACTAAAGAGCCTCTTGATGAAAGTGAAAGAGGAGAGTGAAAAAGTTGGCTTAAAGCTCAATATTCAGAAAACAAAGATCATGGCATCCTGTCCCATCACTTCATGGCAAATAGATGGGGAAACAGTGGAAACAGTGACAGACTTTATTTTTTTGGGCTCCAAAATCACTGCAGATGGTGATTGCAGCCATGAAATTAAAAGATGCTTACTCCTTGGAAGGAAAGTTATGACCAACCTAGACAGCATATTAAAAAGCAGAGACATTACTCTGCCAACAAAGATCCATCTAGTCAAGGCTATGGTTTTTCCAGTAATCATGTATGGATGTGAGAGTTGGGCTATAAAGAAAGCTCTGAGCAATGAAGAACTGATGCTTTTGAACTGTGGTGTTGGAGAAGACTCTTGAGAGTTCCTTGGACTGCAAGGAGATCAAACCATTCCATCCTAAAGGAAATCAGTCCTGGGTGTTCATTGGAAGGACTGATGTTTAAGCTGAAACTCCAGTATTTTGGCCACCTCATGCGAAGAGCTGACTCATTTGAAAAGACCCTGACGTTGGGAAAGATTGAAGGCAGGAGGACAAGGGGACGACAGAGGATGAGATAGTTAGATGGCATCACTGACTCGATGGACGTGAGTTTGAGTAAACTCCAGGAGTTGGTGATGAACAGGGAGGCCTGGCGTGCTGCGGTTCATGGGGTCGCAAAGAGTCGGACACGACTGAGTAACTGAACTGAACTGAACTTGACAGAAAACAGCAAAATTCTGTAAAGCAATTATCCTTCAATAAAAAATCAATTAATTTTAAAAAATTATAAATCTAAAAAAGAAAAAAAATGAGAGAGACTTCTCCAGTACCACAATTTGAAAGCATCAGTTCTTCAGTGCTCAACCTTCCTTATGGTCCAACTCTCACATATGTACATGGCCACTGGAAAAACCATAGCTTTGACTATACAGACCTTTGTTAGCAAAAAACAAAGAAACAAACAAACAAAAACCCATGATATGACCTTAAATAATAATTACTAGGGATTTGTAAGATAAATGTTTTTATTCTGAAGAACAGTGATATTATAAATTGTTAACATAGATATACAAAGACACTTTGTGGCAAGTTAACTCTGGAAAAATTTTTTATAAATTATAAAATATATGCAACTATTAGTGATTCAGAATATAGTCTTTAGATAAATGTGATAAATTTTTCATTATATTTCCCAATAACTTTAACCATGGAACCATTTTATTTGTTATCAACTATTAAAATCCTAAGGAACCATTGTCACACTTTGAGAAATGCCAACTCAAGACTCACATACATAAAATGGAGTAGAAGTAGTTTTCAAGGTGACTTATTTCTTCTCTGACTCAGCATGGACCTAAAATTGTGATATTAAGAACTAAGCAACTCTGCTCATACCCTGGAATGAGGACAAAAAGGAGAACTGGTTAAACATCTTTGTCAACTGTAATTTCAATGAAAGTTACTGAGAAAAATCATAATATTAAACAAATGGGAGTTGTAGCTGAGACCTCAATCCAGTGGTAAGTCATCATAAAATAGTGGTGATTAACTAGAAGAAAGAATTATTTGTTTTACCTGGAACAGAGAGGAAATAAAAATGAACATGTTTGATAATTCCATGGAGCAATTCTAAAAACTTACCTCAGTAGCTAATCACATTTAGTCAATAACAGCTTTACTATACCCACTCAGTGTTCATTTTTAAAATTAGAAATAAACCCACTGGGTAAGCCAATGCTTCTGAAATTTTAGTTTGCATTTGAGTGACATATAGGCTTATTAAAAATGCAGTGCTCCCAAATGCACTGGGATTTTGATTAGCAGGTGTGGGTTGAGATCCAAGATTCCATACTTTTACAGCTGTTTGAGAGACACTGATGTAAACCATGTGATAATACTAGAAACGATAAAGTATTTTGAGAGGCCTCAGAATCCTCAACATAAATAATCAGTCCACCTAGGCTGATTTTTGGCAAAATGTCAAAAAATGCTTTGCTCTTCATCTTTCTTCAAGCCAACTAATGCTTTCATGCTTAGACCCCCATGTTTGAGTATAAATGCTCAAACATACAGGAGTTTGTTTCTTGCTCATAGAGTTTATTTTTTCCTCATGTAAATCCAAGCAGAATCTAAGTTAACAGGGTCTAAGTGAAAATGAAAGTGTTAGTCACACAGTCGTGTCTGACTCTGTGATCACAGGGACTGTAGCCTCTGTCCATGGAATTCTCTAGGCAAGAATACTGGAGTGGGTTGCGATTCTCTTCTCCAGGGGATCTTCTCAGCCCAGAGATTGAACCCAGGTCTCCTGTATTGCAGGCAGATTCTTTTCCATCTGAGCCACTAGGGAAGCCAACATATTTGGGGTTGGATCTAAGCTCCCACATAATTGTTCTGGGACCCAGCACCAGCGAGGCTTGACCATCTTCAATCTATGGCTTAGAACATCATTTGGATGTTGATGGCTAGCTGGTGGGTGGAGAGAGAGCCTAGAGAATCATGAATAGTGATATAGTCAGAAGCATGCCCTCCCCTACCAAAAATTCACAAGGGGTACTTCAGTATCTCAGAACGTGGCTGTATTTGAAGTTAGAGAGGTTATGAAATGAGACTTATAGAGTAGGACCTAATTCAGTATGACTGTTGCCTTTATAAGAAAAGAAAACTTGAAGCATCCTATTTAACACCCTTTAACACCATCCATTCCTCCTTCCTTCCAAAACCTGTATAATGCCACTTACTTACTTGCTGCAGCACACACTGCTCAGACTTAATCTGGTGAAACCAACATCTTCAGAAATGATGGTTGTGGTCAGTATGTCCATTGTCCTACCGAGTGGAAAGTACTGCTCATTGCAGCTAGGGAGGCCAGAACAATAATGTCCCTACTGTGAGAAGGATCTGTGTTTGAATTCTGAATCCCCTATCACTTACCAGCTTGTCCAAATTAAAAAGGTTATTTAAGAAAAGAAAAAAAAGAGGAAATTTGGACATAGACATTAGAGATGTATGTGCATAGTGAAAAGACCATGTGAAGACACAGTAAGGATGTGCCAAGGAGAGAGGCCTTAGAAGAAACCAAACCTGCCAACATCTTGGTCCTGAACTTCTAGCCTTCAGGACTGTGAAAAAATAAATTTCTGTTGTCTAAGCCACCCAGTCTGTGTTACGGCAGCCCTAGCAAATACAAATAGGGGCTTAAGGGTTGTCCTGGAAAAGGTGCACATTATTTTCACTCACACTTCACTAACTAAAAGTCAGTCACATGGCTCCCTAATTGCAGTGGGGTCTGGAAGATGCAACCTAGCTGCATGCTGGGAAGAAGATAAAAGAAGTTTAGTAAATAGTGTCTGCCACCACTTTTGCTTCCTCTTTTGAATTTAGACCACTCAAATATGGGTCTACAGAAGCCTCTTAATTCCAGTAGACCAGCTCATCAGCTCCCTTCTCCAGTTCTATCAAAGCTCTTCTTTTGTGGGAGG
>NW_011494876.1:10554943-10569204 GCF_000754665.1 Bison bison bison
ACGCCAGGCCTCCCTGTCCATCACCAACTCCCAGAGTTCACCCAAACTCACGTCCATCGAGTCGGTGATGCCATCCAGCCATCTCATCATCTGTCGTCCCCTTTTCCTCCTGCCCCCAATCCCTCCCATACATTGCTCAAAACCCCAAATGGAAGAATTGTTTCCACAGCAAATCCATTAGCTGCAGTGGTGTGAAAAAAGGGGGGGCTTTTATAATGTTTAACACTAACATACATACAGAAAGAACACAAATCCTAAGTATACAGTATAAGGGATCTTACACAAACTCAGTTTACCCTCGAAACTCACATCCAGATCGTGAAGTAGAGCAAGACCAGCAGCAGCAGCCCATTACACCTTCCCAAGCACTACACTCCCAAGGCTAGTCCCTATCCAGACTAACACCATGGATGAGTTTTGCCAGTTGGACTTTATCTAAATGGGATTGTGCCGTATGTACTGCTTTGTGTCTGTGTCTTGGACTCTACATTATGTTTATGAGATTCATCCATATTATATGCAGCTGGTGTATTTGTTAATTCATTTTTCTGGTTGTATAGTATTTTCTTAGATCACTATCTCCTAGTTCATTTATCCATTCTTTTCTTGATGGGCATTTAATGCTGCTTCCAGTTTGAGGCCATTATAAATAGTGCTGCTATTTGTAGTATGTTTTGTGTGTGTGTGCATGCCTGCATGTTAGTATTGGGAATAGAAGTATTTGGTCATAGGTATGTGTGTTTTCAGTTTTAGTAAATACTGCAAAACAATTTTTCAAAGTAACTGTACCAAAACAGTTTTTTTTTTTTTTTTATTTTATGTACTACTCTGCCCTTTCTGTCCCACTCTGAGACCATCCTTCCTGCTATTTGCCTCTGGGCTTCTTGCTGATCCTGGGACCTGAATTGTTAAGCTTGCCTGTGGGAGGCCTCATTTAGATCTGCCATATGCTCCCCTCTTGTCAACATTTGCCCTGTTACTTGTCTGTTTCACTTGGATCTTTTTTAACTTTGAATAAAATCAATTCCAGAGCATTTAGGAAACAATCTACTAGTTAGTACACTGCAGTTGACAGAAATTCATTGCAAAATAGCATGAGCTAAGAAAGTAATTAGTTGGTCCTTGTAACTGAGAGAAGCCAGAGGGATTAAGGAAGTGCTCAAATAGCCATCAGGGCTTCTGTCCCTCCTGCTGTCCCTCAAGCCTTTTCTCTTCATAGAGAGGCCTTCCTTTCTCCTAGCAGAGATGGGTTTTCTCCATGTGGTGGGTAACAACATCCCTAAATCCTCTTTGCCTCTTACTGGGCACTAGTTGGATTCTGACACATCTCTGAGCCAATTATTTATTGTAGGAGTGAGGAAAAGGAGAGGCACACACTGTGAATGCCCAGCCGGGTAAAATGCCCAGCCAGAGGCAGGGAGGAGCAGGACCCATGCCTGAGGACTTCAGGGCATGATAAGGAGGACACATGCCAAAGTGTGGGGATACTAGACCACCAAAACCAGAGCTGCCTACTATGAAGGCAGCCTGTGCTTCCTCTGGGAGGATATTGGTGTTTTCAAAGAGCATCACGTGTGGTCCAGTTTGAATGATGGGAATTTAAGGCCCTGGGTCATGGTGAACTCTTTGGGGTCACTTCAGATCACTCAGATGGGTGACTGCCCATGACCAGCTTTCTTATGAGGCCAGCTCGATTACAATGGGCATAAAATGTCTCATTAAAATGGACCCAGTTTTGGTCTGCTAACTCAGCACAAAGAGGCCAAGTGACTGCTTCACATCTTTTAAGATGGAAATGAATGGAATTGCACAGTACCTGACCTCATCAGTTTAGCCAAGATGGTACTGGCAAAGCCACGTCTGATTGGTGAGTGAGACAAGGGAGGGAAGGGCTTTCCATGGAGATTTCTGGGCAGCATAATGACTAATAACAATTCCTGCAAGTCAAGAAAAGTCTGTATGATGATAAGAGCCAGTGATGAGGATGAGAAAAACAATTAAACTGGCTCACTAAGAGGGGCACTTAGCCCCTACTTTCACTGCCGTGCAATTCATTTTAAGGCAGAATAATTTAACTCAAGGGATATAACACATTTTGGCTCTAATGGAGTAACTTGAAGATCATGTTATAACAGCATACATTTCACGAACAGACCCACGTGTTAGTTGACCTTAGATTCTTTGTGGAATAAGTGAGGATCTTAAAAGGAAATTATTTTTGGATGACTATCTCTATGCCAAGTTCAACATCTCCTGAGTGACTGCACTATGCCAAGTTCAGATCTCAGGGGATTTTAGAAAGGGCAGCTAAAATGTATTCTTGCATGACTTTATGGTAAGCCAGCACAATAAATGCCCAGCTATTTGATGAAACCAATTAAGCAAAGTGGACTTTTACAGTGGAAATGTCCTCTCAAAAAAAGAAACTATGTTTGAGGTTTTAAGTGAGATCCTGAGAAACATCAAAGGAAATATCATTTTCAAATCATCTCCATGTGCACACTGGCAGCAAAGTGCGAAAGCATCCAAGTGCACAGATTTTGTCTCTGTCCTGCTACTTGCCAGCTAAGATGCTAGGCTTCTCTAAGGCCCAGTCTATGGTATCTACTTCAAAGGGTTACTGTGAGATATTCTCCATCATCAGATAGTCTCCTTAAAGAGCTTTGCACAGTGTGGGGCATATGGAAGCTCTCAATATGTATTAGGTGTTATTAGGTTCATAGGTTCTTAGATTTCTCATGAGGTTTAGTTAATGGCCCCTGAGAAAAAGTTAACATGCACACCAGGTCCGCTCTGGCTATCATGACCATTAGGCTCATCGAGAAACAATGGTTGATTATTTTTAGTCCTGGAGCTCTCACAAGTTTTGTCCACTCTTTAGGGAACATTGTTACTAATCTTCTGTTTTGGTCTGAGACACTTCTCACAGGAATAGGTTAATTGTGCTGTTAAAACATGCTTCCTGGAAGGAAGGTTCGGGAGGGAGGGGACATAGGTGCGCCTATGGCTTATTCTTGATGTATGACAGAAAACCAAAAATTCTGTAAAGCAAATATCCTTCAATTAATAAAGTGGCAAAAAACAAACAAAAAAACATGCTTCAGTAGAAATGACAGCATACAGTTGGTTAGTCAGTAAGGGAATCCATCAGTGGGATTTGCCTTATCAACATTGAGCCACATCACACCAGAGATTCTTCAGGCTCATTGATATGCATTGGATAGACCATCCAGAATGCAGGTAGTCAGAATTAGCCCTTTTTTTGGTCACGGAGGGCTACACTGGGAGCCTGAGTCCCTTTTGGTTTTTAGATTTCAGTGTGAGAACTAACTTTGAAACCTGCCCTTGCCGTTAAAGTAAGAAAGAAGCATCTGGAGGTAGGACAGGGTCTCTTCAACATTCCTCAGTATAATCCTACAGCTTGGTTGGTGTGACTTCTCCTCTTCCCTTATAAGGAATTCATTTTCAGAAGAGAAATTAATTTCCAAGGACTCCTTTTCCCTCATTTTCTTCTGTGTCTCTGGCTCTCGCCCTCCTGTCTCTCACTGCTTTTCTACCTCTCTCCTTTGCTTACTTCCTATTTCCTTCCTTCTTTTTGACTCTCTCCCCCTTTTTTCTCTCCACATTAAAAGAAAAAAAATAAAAAAACAACAACCAGGGAAACTTAAAAAACATTTATCTGACACTAGTGCCAGGAAGACTCTCTCCTTCTCCTGTAAGTAGGAGCCTAGCAGAGTGGTTCAAAGGCAGTACATACTCACAAGTGTTCTTTGAGTTGTTGAATGGATGAATAAATGGATGACCAAATGAGTGAACAAATAAATGGTCTTGGGTCCTGCAGAGCAAATCTTTGACTACCTGATTCTATCATCTCGTTGGAAATTTTTCTCATCTTTAGTGGCAAGCTAGCTTGTGTCCTGGAGCTAGCCTGCCTAGCGTTGAGATCTGGTCACTTGGAGCATGTTACTTCATCTCTCTCTGCCTCAATCTGTCTCCTGTAAAATGGGTATAGTAATTTTTTAAAGTGGTCTGTTAAGAGAATTATCTGAGTACACACACACACACGCTTACACACACACAAACACACTCTTGGGATAATATCCAACACAATAAGCACTCAGTAAGTGTTATTAAAATTTTGAATATTGTAGCTTTATATGAGCTCACATGAGATTTATGTGGAAACAATTTAACTGTAAAGTTCATTGCAAAGTTAACAGAGATTTATTCTTCTCACTGCTTTGCTTTTTTGTCCTACAAAGGACAAGAAAAATCTCTCTTGGAGCTAGTTTTTCTTGAACTGCTCAGTGTCATCAGCCAAGCGCTTTTGCTCCCTTATACCTCAGAGAACCCCGCTGTTGCTCTTGTTCCTTGGTTCTGTTCTAGCTCCATACTAATTTATGGATGCGAGGATTCAGAGAACCCCTAGCCCCACCCTCCATGTGGGGTTCCATTTCTAAACCCCAATAGCACACCTGATGCTTATTCCTGAATGCCCAGCATTCTATTTCATGGAGCTGTATACCCAGATAGCAGTCTGCAATGGAGCATTCTCCTTGGCAGGAACTGTTACCACGTTGTAGGCACAATTATCCACTTGCCCCCTCAAAGTGAGATGGAAATTGCTAATTACACCTGAAAGACCCTAACTGGGAACTCATTCCGTTGCATGCAGCAGAAATGCACCTGCAAATAATTAACTGCAGACACCCAAACTGTGCCCACAAGAAAGGAGAGGGAGCCCAAGCTCAGGCTCCAGCCCCTCTGCAAAGGCTCATGTTTCCCAGGTTTGCAGTTGGACCCTTTGAACATCTCAGAGGGCAGAGAAGGAAGTTTCTGTGCACAGCCACAGAGTCTGTGCTGCGTTCCAGAGCGGCACGTGTCTTTGCAGTCCTAATATCATCATTATCCAATAGATGCTTTCCCACAAGTGGGAAAACAAAAATGGGCTCCAGAGCCTGGCCTTTCTCTTCTCTGTGTGTGTGGTAGGGAATTTCCACTCACCACATGTCCCTCTATTATATCTATATGGTATCTGCCAAAATAAATATTGTAGTCTCTTTATTTTTAGTTGGTACTGCACAGGTCCTTCTCAGATTAAACAGTCAGAGGTCAGCAAAGTTGAGATGAACCATAGGTTTAAAACCATTGTACTGTGTGGAGTTATTTATATAGAGGTTTTCATATATAGACTTGATTAAAAGCCGAGGATATTTGCTCAGCAGAGAGAGGAAAAACCATCATTATCTGATTTTACAAGGAATTCAGTGGCTGCTAATCAAACCCGGGTCTGCATCTGGTTAAGACATACTTGGCACTGGCTTGTCACAAGTAGAGGTTTTGCCATGTCAAGGGGATCTTTCACTCAAAGCAGCGACCCATATTGGACTGAACAAACACATGAGTTTTTAATCGAGAACAATAGTTTAACAAACCACTTCCCAGGACCATCGAAAGAAAAGTATGTGCCCATGGCAGTTCTGGCACCAAAAGATGTTTATTTGAGTGCATTTACTTCAAACCATAGCCCCAAATGCCCAGCAGAGGAGGACCATTAAAAACTAATGCAGAAAACTGAATTTCCATGGGGTGACCCACATTATCTGGCACCAGTGCCAACCTTGAAGTATACGCTTGCCTTTGTGAAAACTGTCCCCTTCCTGTGTGCTCCAGCTGAAGCAGGGGTACTGTGGAACTGCCGAGATAAGTCGTATGCATTGAAAGCTTTCTATTAGAAAATATAAACCTACTATTCCTTTTATAAATCTGTTAGAAGTTTCTGTGCTGAATTTTTGCCAAAAAAAAACAACTACATAGGGAATTTTGAAGCATTGTGATCATAAGAGGCACATCTAATAATTTTTGAACACCAGGTGCTGTGCTAAGTGCTTTAGCTGCCTTGTCACACTTAATGTATGCAGCAGCCCTCTGAAACTGGTGGTCTTGACATTTCATCTTGGAGATGAAAAGAACAAGGCCTGGGTGGTTAGGTCACCTGCTAAGTCACATGAGTAAGAAATAGCCAACCAGAGTTTAAACCTGGATCCATCTGAGCCAAAGATCAGTTTCTGTCTCCTGTCATTTTCTTTGGAAGAAGAAAGATTATTGTACTGTTGTCATATGTGTTGTGTAGAAATTTTATCAATGTCATGACCTTGAAGAATTGTTCTATGTTGGATCCAGAAAGAAACTTTCAGATTGACAGCACTCACCTAGACATAAAAGGTGGTAGAACTGTTTTATCATTCTAATCTTTAGGATTTGCTCTCTCAAGGTCCTGCTCTATGCTGGTAATTTGAAAGTCACTTCCCCATGCTCTCCTCCAGGGCAGGGGCCACACTGATTCAGTTGTGAGGCTCCAGCTCTGAGTGTGGAGCTTGGCACATGGAGTATGTTTCATGAATGTCAGCGTAATGATTTGAAACATTCAAAGTATGGTCTCTTTCCAGGGCAGCTCTCGAAGGCCTGGGCAGTTTTGCCAAAAAGAAAGAGGAATTCCACTCGACAGTCCCATCATGCAGATCTTAAATCTTACTTATGATCCCCCAGAAGTGTGGTGCCCCGTGAATGAGGCGGTGACAAGCAGTCAAATGGCTGACTCAAAAGGTCAACAAGGAGAGGCCAAGTCTGGGGCTTTATCCAGAGAGAAAACTGGAAGGCAGCTCTTGAGACTGTTGCTGCTGTGTCCTCATCAACTGGAAGTTTGCCACTAATAACAAACTGGAAAATAATAAGATGATAATGATGATGATGAGACTAATGTTTATTGAGGACTTGTTATGTTCCAGGCATAGTGCAAAGCTCTCTAGGGGAATGATTTCATTAGATCCTTACAAGAGACCCATGAGCAGATACTGTATAATGGTCTACTTGACAGATGGGGAAACTGAGCTTCAGAATTTTATTGCTTTGCTTCCCAAGCCACTAGGCTAGTAATTGATGGAGTCAAGTAGGTAGACTCAGAAGTTCTTCCGAGCCCAAGGACTTAACCACTGCACATCATGCCTCAACTGAGGTTTGGGAATGGTTGACTTTTGTCTAAATGCATGAGAGTATATTCAGAGTTATTCTTATGACACAATAGGTCTCATTTATCTGCAAACTGAAGTGCTTTCTCGAATGAAAAGGATTTGGTTGAACTTGCTAAGCTGAGGACTGCCTACTCTTTGGATGGCTCCCAGAAGGGCCGATTTGAGAATGCTGTGGCCTAGACTGGGACTCGGAGGAGCAGAGGGATACTTATATGCACTGTCAGAGAGGCTGAACTCTTGGCACCCATCTGAGTGTGAAGTACCAAAAGCTGGGAGATATTTGAAGCAGCGACCAGGGTAGCAAGTCAGACCTGGGTTCAGATCTGAGCTCTTTGTGACTTTAGTTAGGCAACCCACCTAATCTCTGAAAGCCTCACTTTCTTCATCTGTGAAATAGGGATAATATCATATTAATAGCAGAAGATGGTTTGAATAGTGCATAAATGATGTCCAGGGCCTGGAAAATAGAAAACCACACACATATTATAGGCATGGGTAGAAGCCACTCATATCCTACAAATGGTATCCTTGAGAAGTGGGAGTTGAAGCCTTTGGTGCTAAGTGATGCATGTGACTTTAGCCCCAGTATAAATATTCTGAGGAATCCTGCCAAGTTGGAGAGGTAGGTCTCTCATCTAGTACTTCCTCTGTACTGCCACACATACTAGCCACCAGAAAATGTTTCAGGTTCCTTTCATGGTTTGTATAAGGAATTTGCACCTGGCCACCTCTGCTGGCCCATGACAGCCTTCAGGCATTACCCCCAGGCCTATTCAGCTTGCTTGTGGTACAGTATGTTCTATTTGTTGTTGTTCGGTCACTCAGTCATGTCTGACTCTTTGCAACCCCATGGGCTGCAGCACACCAGGCTTCCTTGTTCTTCACTATCTCCTGGAGTTTGGTTAAACTCATGTCCATTGAATTGGTCATGCCATCCAACCATCTCATCCTCTGTCATCCCCTTTTCCTCCTGCCTTCAATCTTTCCCAGCATCGGGATCTTTTCCAATGAGTCTGCTCTTGGCATGAGATGGACAAAGTATTACAGCTTCAGCATCAGTCCTTCCAAAGAATATTTATGATTGATTTCCTTTAGGATTAGCTGGTTTGATCTCCTGGCTATCCAAGGAACTTGCAAGAGTCTTCTCCAACACCACAGTTCAAAAGCATCAATTCTTCGGCCCTCAGCTTTCTTCATGGTGCAATTCTCACATTCATACATGACTACTGGAAAAACTGTAGCTTCGATTAGATGGACCATTGTCAGCAAAGTGATGTCTCTGCTTTTTAATATGTTGTCTAGATTGGTCATAGCCTTTCTTCCAGGGATCAAGGGTCTTTTAATTTCATGGCTGCAGTCACCATCTTCAGTGATTTGGAGCCCAAGAAAATAAAGTCTGTTATTGTTTCCCCATCTATTTTCCATGAAGTGATGGGACTGGATGCCTTGATCTTCGTTTTTTGAATGTTAAGTTTTTAGCGAACTCTTTCACTCTCCTCTTTTACCTTCATGAAGAGGCTTTTTAGTTCCTCTTTGCTTTCTGCCATAAGGGTGGTGTCATCTGCATTTCTGAGATTATTGATATTTCTCCTGGCAATCTTGATTCCAGCTTGAGTTTCCTTCGGCCTGGCATTTTGCATAATGTACTCTGCATATAAGTTGAATGAGCAGGGTGACAATATACAGACTTGACATACTCCTTTCCCGTTTTTGAACCAGTCCATTGACCAACCCAATTTCTTCTTTCCATAGAAAGCTCCCTGAAATCACAGACTTTCATTTCAGGAAGGATAGGATTTTAATTGTCTTGAAACAGTGGGGGTTATCTGGGAGTGAGACTGCATCTGACAGAGGTACAGTTATGCTTCTGCTGAGAAACTAGTTCCTCCGTGTATCTCCCACATCCTCAGAATGTCTTCAGGCACTAGGTTTCACTCTTGTTCTTTGGATTTATTGCCATCATTACTAGTGTATAAGTATAATGCTTTGTATTTATATGTGGCTTTCATTCGAGATGTTAAAGTGGTTAAAGATGTGCACGGTGGTGTGGGGAAAGGCTACTCAGAGCATGGTTGTGATCGGGCTCATGCCTTTATTCACAAAGCGTGCCGCTGGTAAATGCTCACAGTTGACAAGCCTTGACAGCTGATGTAGTAGGGAGTAATGGGGAGGTGAGGTTGTAGGGAGATGTAGTAGGGAGACTAGAAAAGCCTCTGCCATTGGTACAGTCCTAGAATCCCTCCCTTTGAAGTTTGCTATTGAGAAGGTTAAATGATGCCCATCTCTGTAAGTCATCTTTAAGGTGCACAGTAACCCCAAGAGGTCATATTTTAGTCTCCAATGCTTTCTGAGGAATCCATGTATCAGACTGCTTTCTTCTCCTTGAGGAGAGACTGCAAGGAAGGAGGAAATAGAGAAAGGCTGGACTTGCTGGAGAGGTAACACCCCTGCAAGCAGGTGAGAGCGGGAGGATTAGCGCCCTCAGAGACCATGACCAAGGCTCTTTCTCTCAGATTCCCAGAGGTTCCCAACAGGACCAGCCCCCCACCCCCCACCCCACAGTGATGAGCTGCTAGGGAGTGTGTTTTGTATTGGCTTTCTTCCCTCTGTGGGCTCACTTCCTCATTCCTTTACCAGTTTTTGGTGACCATCTCCCCTGTTGAGTCAGACTCTGCCTGGAGGTCTGTTGCTTCTGGAGAAAGCTCCTGTATCAGTTTTCTATTGTTGTCATAACAAATCACCACAAATGCAGCAGCACTGAAAACATCACACCTTTTTTATCTCACAGTTTCTATTGTTTAGAATTCTGGCACAGCAGAGCTGGACTTTCCCAATCAGGGTCTCAGTAGGTTGAAATTCATGTTATCAGTTGGGGCTGCAGTGCTTATCAAGGACTCAGGCTCCTCCCCCAAGCTCACTGGGTTTTGGTAGAATTAACTTCCTCATGCTTTTCACATGCGCCCTGCCCCACCCCGCCCTGCCCCGCCCCACCCCCTCCATCTTCAAGCCAGTGGTGGCCAGCAGTGTTCTGATGTTTCAAATCTCAATGATTTCCACTTTGCCACATTTCTCTGACTTCCTTTTTGTTTTTAAGGGCCCAGAGGCCAACATTAGGTGCACTATGACAATCCATTATAAGCTGCTTATTTTATGGTTAGCTCATCAGTGTCCTTAATTACATCTACAAAGTCCTTTTGCCAAGTAATATTCATGGTGTAACATCAGTACACAAATATTATGGAAGCCACAATTCTTCTTACCACACCCCACTAAGAGATCAGGTGTCTGAGTAGATATCTAAGTGGACATCTCCACCCTATTCAAACCCTGGTTGGAGCTGGAACCACTTGTGTTAGATCATTTGTTTGTTCGTGTATCCATGACATGAACAAAGAAACCTGACTTCAACAAATAGTTGTTCAACAAACACTGCTGATGACCGGTACTGTGTTAGACCTAGTTCCAGTATCTGTAGAATCTGCAGGAGCTCCTAGTCTAGTGGCAAAGGCAGAGTGAGCAGGGGATTAGAAGAGAGTAGGTCTTCCCAGTGAGATGAGATGGGCAACTGCTGTGGGAAGATCAGGAGTGCTGAGGAGTTGAGGGAACCTTCTGGATAGAGTAGCACCTCGAAACATAGACCTAAGGGATGAGAAGTATCTAACTGGACGAGTGGGAAAAGAGAAGAGCCCACTTCTTGGCAAGTCATCATGCCTATTTTAGGTGACTTGCTGTCGTTGCATGGGGTCCACTGAGCTTCAGGTTATACTGTATGTTAGTGTGTTTGAAGGAGAGGAGAGGGCCAGAAAAAATGCTCTCATGTGGGATGTGGAGAAAGGTAAGTAAAACCGTATATTCATCCAGCTTTCATGTAGGCTTGTAAATAAGTAGCCCACATTTACCAGCCCACATATATCTTACGACTTGTCAGATGCTATGTAACAACTTTATAGCAAGATTGACCACATAAGCCAGTTTTTCTGTTTTCTTAGTTATTTCATGCCCTAAGTATGGATTTCAAAGGACTTCTTTACATAACCCTGGCCACTGTAGGATTAAACTGAAAGGGAAGAGTAGAGGATCTGATTCATGCTTCAGAAGGTAAAAATAAAGAAAAGTGCAGCATAGTACAGTAAAAACTCTTTCAGACTTGACAGCAGGAAATCTTAGTTTGATCCTAAATCTCCGATAATTTGCAAGTTTGAGTTATCTTGATTTCTCACCTGCAAGATGAGCACACGATTATTAGCTTTGTGTACCTTGCAGGCTTGTCAAAAAAAATGAAAAAGAAAAAAAATGGACATGACATGATCCTGTCTATGCATGTCTAACAACCAGTAGGCATTTTCCTAACGTACATCTTCCTGAATTTTAGGACACTTGAATAATCCGGTTACTGGAAAGGGCATTTGATTGTGATAGCAAAGATACACTTTTATTTTTGTTTTTCATTCTTTTTCATCTGCAGTTTTCTCATGCTGCTGCATTTGCAAAGATGTCCATAAGTGCTTTCATCTTCCTCTACAAAATTCATACTTTATCCCATCCCTACATTCTTTTCTTCTTGGCCTTGTAGATCCTGTTCCCGCCTCTCACATGCTTTGAAGTGGGTTTTGTAGCATTCACAGTAGCCAAGAGGGTTACATGAGAAGAAATGGAAAAGCGTGTGTTGCCCAAGGCTAGGAGAGCAGTTGACTAAACGAGCAAATGTGGCTTTGATGGAGGAGCTTGCATTTAATAGGAGAAATAATTTTGAAGGAATGATAAAAATTTGGTGTTTATAATAAGGCCAGCTCTTTGAAGGTGTTGCAGCAAGTTTTTATTTTCTCTTATGTAACTATTTACACATGCTGAACATTTCTGTGTTCTGTAAGTTTTACTTTCTCGTTTGTTAGGAAAAATGGTCAGTGCAGAGCACAAGGCTAGTATCAAAAGCTGGCCACCTTGTCAGACAGTCCCAGGTCCCCCCATGTTCTTTCAGTTCAGTGCAGGGCAAATATCAAAGAACTTTCCTGAGCAGTTGAGATTCTGTAAGCAGCATCAACATCAGGAGTCTGTGTTTGGAAAGCTCTGTGGAGTAGTGGAAAGAAGACAGAAGCAGGGAAAGAGTCACCCTGAGCTATGTTTCTGGTTCTGCAGCTGTCTAAGTGAGGGCTGTCTGATAGAATTTTCTGTGATGACAAGTACTACAAAGGCTTTGTAGAAAATTGTCTATCACATATTATATGAATAGTCAAACTTTTTAATTTGGTTTCAGTGATAGCATTACATTACTCATTGATTTGGGAGGTTTTTACTGTGGCCCACTGCATTTGACAAGGTATTTTGTTACTTTCTGATGGTCTCCAGAATGGTGACCACTAGCACTGTATCCTTTTGAGCTCTTGAAATGTGGCTAGTACAACTAGTGCAAGTGAATTTTAAGTTTTACTTAATTTCAATTTATATAGCCACTTGTGGCTAGTAAGATTTGAAACAGCATGGGTAACTAAATGAATAGCTTGAGAAAGTTGCCACATGCAGAGTGGTTTAGAAGATTGCGACTCTAGAGTCACACTGTCTTGATATGAATCCTGACACTCACTTGCACAGAACCATGGCTGGGTACTTGTTTTATCTGTGCCTCAGTTTCTTGGTCTGTAAAATGGGGATAAAGAAAGTTCTTACCTCTTTGGACTATTGTGAGAATTTAAATGAAAAAGTGTAAGATGCATAACAGCATGAAAAGGCAAACAGTATGAAAAGGCAAAAAGATAGGACGCTGAAAGATGAACTCCCTGGGTCTGTAGGTGCCCAGTATGCAACTGGAAATCTGCAGGGAACTAACTCCAGACAGACTGAAGAGACGGAGCCAAAGCAAAAACAACACTCAGCTGTGAATATGACTGGTGATGGAAGTAAAGTCCAATGCTGTTAAGAGCAATATTGCATAGAAACCTGGAATGTTAGGTCCATGAATCAAGGCAAATTGGAAGTGGTCAAACCAGAGATGGCAAGAGTGAACGTCGACATTCTAGAAATTGATGAACTAAAATGGACTGGAATGGGTGAATTTAACTCAGATGGCCACTATATCTACTACTGTGGGTAAGGATCCCTTAGAAGAAATGGAGTACCCTCACAGTCAACAAGAGAGTCCAAAATGCATTACTTAGATGCAATCTCAAAAACGAGAGAATGATCTCTGTTCGTTTCCGAGGCAAACCATTCAATATCACAGTAATCCAAGTCTATGCCCTGACCAGTAATGCTAAAGAAGCTGAAGTTGAATGGTTCTATGAAGACCTACAAGACCTTGTAGAACTAACACCCCAAAATGATGTCCTTTTCATTATAGGGGATTGGAATGCAAACGTAGGAAGTCAAGAAACACCTGGAAAAAGTGAAGTCAGTCAGTCGTGTCTGACTTTTTGTGACCCCATTGACTGTAGCCCACCAGGCTCCTCAGTCCATGGGATTTTTCCAGGCATGAATACTGGAGTGGGTTGCCATTTCCTTCTCCAGGGGATCTTCCCAACCCAGGGATTGAACCCGGGTCTCCCGCATTGTAGGCAAACACTTTACCATCTGAGCTACCAGGGAAACACCTGAGTAACAGGCAGATTTGGCCTTGGAGTACAGAATGAAGCAGGGCAGAGGCTAATAGAGTTTTGCCAAGAGAACGCACTGGTCATAGCAAACACCCTCTTCCAACAACACAAGAGAAGACTATGCATGGACATCACCAGATGGTCTACACTGAAATCAGACTGATTATATTCTTTGCAGCCAAAGATCGAGAAGCTCTATACAGTCAGCAAAAACAAGACCTGGAGCTGACTGTGGCTCAGATCATGAACTCCTTATTGCCAAAGTCAGACTTAAATTGAAGAAAGTAGGGAAAACCACTAGACCACTCAGGTATGATCTAAATCAAATCCCTTATGATTATACAGTGGAAATGAGAAATATATATTCAAGCGATTAGATCTGATAGAGTGCCTGATGAACTATGGACAGAGGTTTGTGACATTGTACAGGAGGCAGGGTTCAAGACCATCCCTAAGAAAAAGAAATGCAAAAAGGCAAATGGTTGCCTGAGGAGGCCTTACAAATAGCTGAGAAAAGAAGAGAAGTGAAAGGCAAAGGAGAAAAGGAAAGATATATCCATCTGAATGCAGAGTTCCAAAGAATAGCAAGGAGAGATAAGAAAGCCTTCCTCAATGATCAGTGTAAAGAAATAGAGGAAAACAA
>NW_011494876.1:10570209-10578662 GCF_000754665.1 Bison bison bison
GTGAAAAATGTGGCTTAAAACTCAGCATTCAGAAAACTAAGATCATGGCATCCAGTCCCATCACTTCATGGCAAATAGATGGGGCAACAGTGAAAACAGTGACAGACTATTTTTTGGTCTCTAAAATCACTGCAGATGGTGACTGCAGCCAGGAAATTAAAAGATGCTTGCTCCTTGGAAGGAAAGTTATGACCATCCTAGACAGCATATTAAAAAGCAGAGACATTACTTTGCCAATAAGGATCTGTCTAGTCAAAGCTATGGTTTTTCCAGTAGTCATGTATGGATGTGAGAGATGGACCATAAGAAAGCTGAGTGCTGAAGAATTGATGCTTTTGAACTGTGTTGATGGAGAAGACTCTTGAGAGTCCCTTGGACTGCAAGGAGATCCAAGCAGTTCATCCTAAAGGAAATCAGTCCTGACTTTCCATTGAAAGGACTGATGCTGAAACTGAAACTCCAATACTTTAGCCACCTGATGCTAAGAACTGACTCATTTGAAAAGACCCTGATGCTGGGAAAGATTGAAGGCGGGAGGAGAAGAGAATGATAGATGATAAGTTGGTTGGATGGTATCACCAACTCAATGGATATGAGTTTAAGTAAACGCCAGGAGTTGGTGATGGACAGGGAAGCCTGGCGTGCTGCAGTCCATAGGATCTCAAAGAGTCGGACACGACTGAGCAACTGAACTGAACTGGAGATGTGCAACAGAGTGGCTGGTATTTATTTTTTTTAATGGACTTCAGGTTTTAAAATTGATTTAACCGTGATATTTGATTCATGATATACTATCCTCATTGGGCTGTGCAGTATGAAAGACACATACACACATATATGTGCACACATACATGCTACTTACACAAACAATTTAATCGTGAATTATAGCCTCCTATCTGTATGAATTGTCACTCCTCCTAACACATGGATTTTGTGTTTGCTCTTACCAGGCTTTTAAGAAAAGGTTTAATCACATATGTATGAATAGTTAAGCTGTTTGTAATTTGATTTTATTTGCTTTACATTACTTGTTGATTCAGGACATTTTTTATTTAGGCCCACTGGATATGAGGAGGCACTTTGCTAGTTATTGATGGCCTTGAGATGTAAAACCGTGATGTGGTTCCTGCCTTGGCAAAGCTTCTGGTTTCAGATAAAGAAACAAATAATTATGATGTGCAAGGAAGAGTATTTTGCCTATGGTGAGAACAGAATGGTGTAGGAGCTTATGAAGGGTGTACATAACCCAGCCCTTGGAGATGCCTGCTGGGAAGTGTTCCTCTAGGAAGTAGGGTGATATCTAAGCTGATTTCTGGACAATAAAGAGAAGGTAGGTGGGCAAAGGAGAAGAAACTAGACCAGGGTCCTGGGCAATGGGAACATCATAGGCAAAGTCTGGGAGGCACAAAATCAATCTTGTGGCTTTGGCAGTACTATATCTGTGTAAGGTTCAGTGATGTAAACCAACTCTGTGAGCAAAGAACAATGGAAGAAAAGTAGAAGATATGGATTCTGGTCACATTTTCCTCTAACTTAGTGGGTGAATTGTTTTTACCTCTCTAAATGCCAGTTTTCTTGATATATGAAGTGGGGAAAAAAATGATCACCCTTCTTTCTTAGAAGATGTAAAGATCACTCAAGGGATTATACATAAAAGCTCTCTGATAGGAAAGACAGTGTTCTTTCAGTCAGTTTAGTCGCTCAGTCATGTCCAGCTCTTTGCGACCCCATGGACTGTAGCACGCCAGGCTTCCTTGTCTATCACCAACTCCTGGAGCTTGCTCAAACTCACGTGCATCAAGCCGGTGATACCATCCAATCGTCTTATCCTCTGTCACCCACTTCTTCTCCTGCCTTCAATCTTTCCCAGCATCAGGGTCTTTTCCAATGAGTCAGTTCTTTACATCAGGTGGCCAAAGTATTGGAGTTTCAACTTCAGCATCTGTCCTTCCAATGAACATTCAGAATTGATTTCCCTTAGGATGGACTGGTTAGATCTCCTTGTAGTCCAGGGGACTCTCAAGAGTCTTCTCCAACACCACAGTTCAAAAGCATCAATTCTTTGGCACTCAGCTTTCTTTATGGTGGCTTCCCTGGTAGCTGAGAGGTTAATACATCTGCCTGCAATGCGGGAGACCTGGGTTTGGGAAGATCCCCTGGAGAAGGAAAAGGCAGCCCATTCTAGTACTTTTGCCTGGAAAATGCCATTGACGGAGAAGCCTGGTAGGCTACAGTCAATGGGATCGCAGAGAGTCGTACACGACTGAACTTCAGTTTCTTTCACAGCTTTCTTTATAGTCCAACAGTATTCTTTAATGTCACAATTATGGATGGTATTCACTAAGAAGAGACATGGTTGATACGCTAAATTCACTCTAAACAGTTAATACTATGGTGATAATCTAGCATCTCTGCTGTTGTGTGGTAGTTGATAGCCACAAATGTTTTTTTTTTTTAATTAAAATTAAAGAAAATTAAAAGTCACTTCCTCACTTGCCATCTTCACATTTCAGATGCTCAGTAGCCCCATGTGGTTAGTGGCTACTGTATCAGATAGTGCAGCTATGGAACATTTCCATATCACAGTGTTCTGTTGAACAGCTCTGAACAATACCCATACTATAACTCAGGAATTGTCAGCTTCTGAAGCCTTTATATTCTTTGGTGTAACATGGTCTTAGACTGTCAACTGGGCAGATATGTAAGGATTTATGTACATGGATGTCCACGTCTATTAAAGAATCCTTTATAATAGATGGGGAAAGTAAACATCCCATTTGTCCAACAGTGGAGGCTGATTAAGTAAATAATGGTGTGTTTGTACACATCCATATTTATACACACTCAGTGGATACATTATAACCATTGAAAGGGATACTACAGATGGGCCTTTATTTTTATTAAAAGTTGCTCTACACTTACCAGTGAGTGAAAAGTCAAGTTAACACGCATAGCATGCATTCATTTTAGAATGAGTATGTCTGTATGTTGTTTATGTAAAGGATAGGGAGGGAAAAACAGAGTGCACGAGAGAAAGACACAGAAATATTTGGAGCAATACTTACCAGTGTCTGAAAATTGTTTTATAGTGGGTGAGATAACAGATTGTTATTTTCTTTTCCTTACCTTTATCTTCTGAGTTTTCTTCTAGCACATAAACTGTGTGTAATGAAAAAGAAGAAAAGAGAAGGGAAAAAAGAGAAAAAAGGACAAAAATATTTACACTTGTCTGAAATGTCAGAATATGAAAACAGGCATAAATGAAAGACCATCGAGATAGGTTTTTGAAAGTACAGTGGTTGCCTGATGATTTGCAGACATGCCCATGAGTTACATATTTTGTGAGGAAAAGGATTTATCCCCTTAAAACCTTGTCATTGTGGGTTATTCACTGTGAAAAACATCTTTGGTCTTTCTGTGGAAACCTTTCTAGTCCCTTTGGCACTAGGCTCAAGAGTTAGCTCAGGCTCTCCTCAACCTGAAATGTCCTTGATTGTAAAATAGTTGATGTGTCTGAAAATGTGTAGAAAAGGTGTGTATGTGCGTTTCCCCTGCAGTTTGGGTGGTCAAAAATTTGGCCAGCACGTTGTTTCAGATTCTGCCTTACCGTAAAACCTCTGTGATTTGAGGCATAAATGCCAAGCAACATACAGGACTTTATATTTTGTTGTGTAGATAAACAAATGGTCATGGTGTCAGCTCCCAGATATTAGATTGTAATCCTAATCATATCTTTCCAAATACCAGGCTATCAAATTTAACAAATATATATATATGCATACACCTACACACACACACACACGTATATATATATTTGCTAGAAGTATTGTAAAATACATGGCTTAAGTGAAAATCAATAACATGTCTTTACAAAGAAGTGACAGCTCATTGAATTTGCGGTCCAGGGCCTTCCTGACTGCTTAAGTGTCAGTGCCATTCTGAGAAAGACAGGGAATAACTGCTTCCAAGACTTGCAGCTCCATAATGAGTGGCAGCTACAGGGAGCTGTGTTGGAATATTTCTTTCTCTGTGTTTAGGGTGTGGCATGAGATGGTTTGGAAGATAAAGAACCTATGCAAAGATACGGGGAAATTGAAAACAGAACAGTGAATTGTGCTTATGAAGATTCCGTAGCATCTCAATTCAGACATAACTAGCAGTCAGTATCTCCTTCCCACATCTTATTTCCAAAGACCACAGAATTTAGTAGGAAAAAAAAAAAAGGAGAGAGACTGCATTGACAGACACAGCTGTCATTATTTGACAGGAACACATGTAAATATCTTAAACCATTCTTTCTTTCGAAAACTGAGTGATGGTAAGAAATCAGTCAAAATTCTGCAGGTTTTATTAGCTCCATGTTTCGTAAGTATTTGTGATTTGGTCATAAAAAATTATTGAAAAAATCAGGTATCCACATTTACCTCTGGATCTTTCCAAAATAGAAAACAAATCCCTAATTTCAAACAAGCAAATAGCAAAATTCATAGTTTTCCCACCCCAAACCATACAGGCATGTTGTTTTTAACTTAGTTTTGATACCTTGAAAGGTTAACCTCTTTGGGCCTCAGTTTTGTCACAGGTGAAATGGGATAATCAGACTAAGCTGGTACTTTGTAAATCCCTTTCAGCTCAGACATCTTGGCAGTGCTACCCCACACACTTCTCCCCATGCTTCAGGCTGATTTATCTCTATTTCGTCATGGTCTGGGGATTATTTAGCGTTGGCTATGGTTAATTTCTAATGAAGGCCAAGTAGCCTAAAATATAGCTGCAGATGTAAATGGATTATGAATGTAAAAAGGATTATCATAATTTTATTTGAAATTCTTTTTGGAAAGAGATGTTCCTAGGACACATTCACCTCAAACTTCCGCAACAAAAACACCTGTAGAGCAAGCCAGAAATAATATGTGCCACCAATGAACTTGTTGGTTCAGATGTTTACAAGAACTCGCTCTTCATCTTACATAAAATTCCTGAAGCCGTCTTCCAGCCAGTATGGCCCGCCTCTGGCAGCAGCCGGGGTTCATTTGCTCTTTCATTGCCTCCTTTATGTGCTCTCTGCCATTACTGAGGAGGCCAGCTGTCTACCTAGAGAAGGCTTTCCAGGAGAACACTGACAGGCATTCAGCAACCTGAATTAGATTATTTGGTAGGTTTTCTGTAAACCTTCCATTTTTGAATGAGTGCTGAGAGTTTAACTCTGGACCCCTTACTGCTACAGCATGGGTTCCCTCCAGCCTGATATCAGTATTACTTCCAAATGCCTCATGTGCAGGGGTCATTTCACCAGAAGACCCTACTTTTACTAGGTTCCTAGGACAGTCTAGATAAACTCAGAGTCCTAAGAAACCCATGTACTAGTTAAGGCAAATCTAAGTTGTAAGGCTCAAAGAATAAATATATTTCTCTCTCTCTCTCTCTCTCTCTCTCATAACAGTTCTAAGGTGAGGGGGGTCCAGGTTGGTAAGGCAGTTCTCTTTAATGCCTTATGTCTTGAACCCAGGTTCCTTCTATCTTGTTGCTCCAATATCCTTTAGCACAAGGGTCAGCATACTGTGGCTTTCATGCTGAATTCATCCATCTACTTTTTTTATATAAAGAAAGTTTGATTGGAATTCAGCCATGCTCACTTGTTATGTATTGTAGCTACTTTTGTGCTTCAACAGAAGAGTTGAGTAATCGACAGAGATCATATGACCCACAAAGCTGAATATATTTACTGTCTGAACCCTTACAGGAAAAACTTTGCCTACCCAGCCCTAGCATGGCTGAAGGTGGGTTGGGCCACATCCCCATTTAATAGCAGTCAGAAAGGAACAAAAATGTCATTGAGAAATATTGTCTTTTGATCTAAATCCCACACCCATAAATTAATGCACTTCTTTTCACATCTTATTGAGAAGAACTTGGTCCATGGCCATATCTAACTGTAAGGTCTCATAGAATGTCTAACTGGGAAGCCAAGTATCCAAGAAGGAGAAAACAGTTTGGTGAACAGTTAGCAGTGTCCACCATATTAACATGATCTCTATTGAAAAATAGAATCTACTGTATACATAGTGGGCCTCTTTAGCATATTCAGGATAGTTCCCATATGGAATGCTTACATTGCACTAGGTACTATAGTAAGGGTCTCACATTTTTTATCTCATTTAATCTGCTCTTCTTTGCTTGAATAACCACTTACCAACCTGTACATATCCAATTAAATGCTGTTTTCCCCAAGAAGCATTCTTTGATCCTCTTGTCTAGAGTAATTTCCTTCTTGGAACTTCTTTCACCCTTAACACATCTCTCCAGTAGTATCTCTTGCTGTTGTGCAGTTGCTAAGTCGTGTCTGACTCTGCAATTCCACGGACTGCAGCAGACCTGTCCCTCACCGTCTCCTGGAATTTGCCCAAGCTCATGTCCATTGAATCAGTGATACCATCCAACAATCTCATCCTCTGTTGTCCCCTTCTCCTCCTGCCTTCAATCTTTTCTAGCATGAGGATCTTTTCCAATGAGTTGACTCTTTGTTGTTTTTTTGTTGTTGTTGTTAAAAAAACTAATTTTATTTATTTATTTTTTACTTTACAATATTGTACTCTTTGCATCACGTGACCAAAGTATTGGAGCTTTAGCTTCAGCATCAGTCCTTCCAATGAGTAGTCAGGGTTGATTTCCATTAGGATTGACTGGTTTAATCTCCTTGCTGGCCTCTTCATTATTACTACTCACTTCTGTGCCTGATTTTCGTGATTAGTTTCATGAGGATGGGGATTATATTCATTTTATCCACTCTAGTATCCTGGGATCTAGCATAGTGCTTGGCACATAGGAGGCCCTCTAATCATATCTGCTGAATGAAGGAGTGGCCATCGTGAGGTAGATGCTACTGGCATTTCCCATTTAACAAATAAACACACTGAAGCTCAGTGAGGACATTTCATCTCCCACTAGGCTACTAAGTAATCATTTGGGATATTTAGGGGAAGAGCTGTTTCCCCATCTATTTCCCATGAAGTGATGGGACTGGATGCCATGATCTTTGTTTTCTGAATGTTGAGCTTTAAGCCAACTTTTTCACTCTCCACTTTCACCTTCATCAAGAGGCTTTTGAGTTCCTCTTCACTTTCTGCCATAAGGGTGGTGTCATCTGCATATCTGAGGTTATTGATATTTCTCCTGGCAATCTTGATTCCAGCTTGTGTTTCTTCCAGCCCAGCGTTTCTCATGATGTACTCTGCATATAAATTAAATAAACAGGGTGACAATATACAGCCTTGACGTACTCCTTTTCCTATTTGGAACCAGTCTGTTGTTCCATGTCCAGTTCTAACTGTTGCTTCCTGACCTGTATACAGATTTCTCAAGAGGCAGATCAGGTGGTCTGGTATTCTCATCTCTTTCAGAATTTTCCATAGTTTATTGTGATCCACACAGTCAAAGGCTTTGGCATAGTCAATAAAGCAGAAATAGATGTTTTTCTGGAACTCTCTTGCTTTTTCCATGATCCAGCAGATGTTAGCATTTTGATCTCTCATTCCTCTGCCTTTTCTAAAACCAGCTTGAACATCAGGAAGTTCACGGTTCACATATTGCTGAAGCCTGGCTTGGAGAATTTTGAGCATTACTTTACCAGCGTGTGAGATGAGTGCAATTGTGCGGTAGTTTGAGCATTCTTTGGCATTGCCTTTCTTTGGGATTGGAATGAAAACGGACCTTTTCCAGTCCTGTGGCCACTGCTGACTTTTCCAAATTTGCTGGCATATTGAGTGCAGCACTTTCACAGCATCATCTTTCCGGATTCCCATCACTTCATGGGAAATAGATGGGGAAACAGTGGAAACAGTGTCAGACTTTATTTTTCTGGGCTCCAAAATCACTGCAGATGGTGACTGCAGCCATGAAATTAAAAGACGCTTACTCCTTGGAAGGAAAGTTATGACCAACCTAGATAGCATATTCAAAAGCAGAGACATTACTTTGCCAACAAAAGTTCGTCTAGTCAAGGCTATGGTTTTTTCCTGTGGTCATGTATGGATGTGAGAGTTGGACTGTGAAGAAAGCTGAGTGCCAAAGAATTGATGCTTTTGAACTGTGGTGTTGGAGAAGACTCTTGAGAGTCCCTTAGACTGCAAGGAGATCCAACCAGTCCATCCTAAAAGAGACCAGTCCTGGGTGTTCATTGGAAGGACTGATGCTGAGGCTGAAACTCCAATACTTTGGTCACCTCATGCGAAGAGTTGACTCATTGGAAAAGACTCTGATGCTGGGAGGGATTGGGGGCAGGAGGAGAAGGGGACGACAGAGGATGAGATGGCTGGATGGCATCACCGACTTGATGCTCATGAGTTTGGGTGAACTCCAGGAATTGGTGATGGGCAGGGAGGCCTTGTGTGCTGCGATTCATGGGGTGGCAAAGGTTGGACATGACTGAGCGACTGAACTGAACTGAACTGAAG
>NW_011494876.1:10578762-10584338 GCF_000754665.1 Bison bison bison
AGTACTTGGGCCAGCTCATGCGAAGAGTTGACTCATTGGAAAAGACTCTGATGCTGGGAGGGATTGGGGACAAGAGGAGAAGGGGACGACAGAGGATGAGATAGCTGGATGGCATCACCGACTCGATGGACATGAGTCTGAGTGAACTCTGGGAGTTGGTGATGGACAGGGAGACCTGGCGTGCTGTGATTCATGGGGCAGCAAAGAGTCGGACACGACTGAGTGACTGATCTGATCTGAGTGGAAGAGCTATTGGGCTTCCGAGCCTGCCAGTGCAGGAGACACGAGACATGGGTTCAGTCCCTGTGTCAGGAAGATTGCCTGCAGAAGGAAGTGGTAAACCAGCTCCAGTATTCTTGCCTGGAAAATTCCACAGACAGAGAAGCCTGGCGAGCTATAGTCCATGGAGTCGCAAAGAGTACGACACGACTAAGCAACTGAGCACAAGCACAGGGAGCACAGCGGGAACTCTAAGCTGTGTCTGTTTGCCTTCAGAGCTTCCGTTCTTTACCATAAGTCAGGCTTCCTCAACTTTGCCACTGTCGACATTTTGGCCTGAATAATTCTTTGTTGGTGGGGGTAAGGGTGGGGGACACAACTGTTCTGTGCATTGTAGAATGCTTAGCAGCATTCCTGGCCTCTACCCACTAGATGTCAGTAGCACCCCCTAGTTGTGACAAATGTCCCCAGACACTTTCAAAAGTCCCCAGTGGGCAGAGACACCCCTTAGTTATGCCAGATGAGAACTCCTAGGCTTAAGTGCTACTGCCTCTGTTTTGTTTTGGACTCCAGGAATCCATAATTACCTTACTTCAGCTTTGTGGTGACTTTGGGTTTTTGTCTTCCTTTGGGTAATGACCCTCTTCTTGAGCCCCCTCCTCTCTGAAATCTTTCCTGATGCAGCCTTCAGTTAACCAAGCTGTCCTTCATGTTGTTTATCACTTTTATGATGCTTCATATTAAATCTAGATGTGTCACTGCCTTTCTCCTCGTAGTAGACTGTCAGTTAAGAACTGGGCTGCATCTTCCCCTGTTACCACCTGTAGGTGACACAGGATAGCCCTGAGTCAGTGTTTGTTGAGTCGAATCATATCCATCTGGATGAGGCAGGGGCTGAAGACTAGGAGGGAAGTAGTGGAGAGTGATTGTGGACAGTCTACTGCAATGTAATCCCACCAGGACCATTTTTTTTTATGGTTTCCTAAATATAAGGAGAGGTTTTCCTAAATCTGAGGGAAGCCTGGCATGCTGCAGTCCATGGAGTTGCAAAGAGTTGGACATAACTGGGCAACTGAACAACAACAAATCTGAGGATATAGCTGCTGTCTCTTGGCTAATCCTTTTTGTTGTTGTTGTTGTGAAGAAGCAATATTTCCAGGATAGCCATGATCAAAGGGTGCCATTATTCCTGTGAAATGCACTGCCAAGTGATATCTTCCTTATACTGCCCCAGCTCTCTGCCTCCTAGTGGGACTGTTCCGTCATTCAAATAGCCGTGAGCCCAGAGTTGGGGTGTTCATGTGGAATTGGGTACACATGACAGAGGACTCAATTCCTAACTCTGTGACCTCAGGCAAGTTATTGAGTCCCACTGAGTGTCCATTTAGTTATTCAGTCAATATTTATCGGGCATTTACCATGTGCCATATACACTATTAGGGACATAGCAGTAGATGAAACAGACTGAAATCAGAACACCCTGTAGAATGGAGATTCTAATGGGGTTGAGCACAACACAGGTAATAAACACATAAAATATGTAGGAGATGACATGGTAATAAAATTAGCCAGAAGATAGTAAAAATATGTACCTGGTATGTTTTTGAAGATTAAAGGAGCTCATGTATGTCACATGAGCATTGGCATGTTGGTGCTTAATTAAGGTTAGTCAAATCTTTCTCTTTTTTTCAATTGTGCACTTGTAAAGTTAAAGTAAAAATATTGCTCCTTTATAAAGGTAAGGGGCCATGAAATTAAAAGACGCTTATTCCTTGGAAGGAAAGTTATGATCAACCTAGACAACATATTGAAAAGCAGAGACATTACTTTGCCAACAAATGTCCATCTAGTCAAGGCTGTGATTTTTCCAGTGGTCATGTATGGATGTGAGAATTGGACTGTGAAGAAAGCTGAGCGCCGAAGAATTGATGCTTTTGAACTGTGGTGTTGGAGAAGACTCTTGAGAGTCCCTTGGACTGCAAGGAGATCCAACCAATACATCCTAAAGGAGATCAGTCCTGAGTGTTCTTTGGAAAGAATGATGCTAAAGCTGAAACTCCAGTACTTGGGCCACCTCATGCGAAGAGTTGACTCATTGGAAAAGATTCTGATACTGGGAGGGATTGGGGGCAGGAGGAAAAGGGGACGACAGAGGATGAGATGGCTGGATGGCATCACCGACTTGATGGACGTGAATCTGAGTGAACTCCGGGAGTTGGTGATGGACAGGGAGGCCTGGCGTGCTGCAATTCATGGGGTCGCAAATAGTCTCTGAACTGAAAGGTAAGGGGGCTAATTATAAGTAATCCTGATACTAATTCACATTGTGTTGCCTGTGGCTTCTAACATTTGTAAAGCTCTCTCACCTACTTTATCTCCAATAAGTTATCACATTTCAAGTGGAAGACTTCTTGAATGAAGCAGAAGGACTGATGCTTTCAGACACCTGGTCCAGGCATGAAGTAGATTGCCTGTCCTCAAAAAACATAAATAAATAACAGGCTCTGACTGAAGCAGCAGAGAGAGTAATGGTGTCTACATTTTGCCAGTTGTTACTGTTGGCTTTTAAGAGCCAGTCCTACTGTGGAAGGGGACCAGATTCTGTTAGTCATCAGTGTTCGGGTGTGGGGTGGGTGATGGGGCAGGGTGCAGAATGGTAGGGAGGCTAAGCACTCTGGCTTTGAAGTCAGTCCTGTGTCCTGGTTGGAGTTGTGTCTCTGTCACTTCTTCACAGTGGGTTATGGAGCAAGAAGCTATCCTTTCTGAGCCTCAATTTTCTTAGGGAACACTGAGAGGATTGAAGGAGATAAGGCAAATAAAACAGGTGTTTGTGTCCACCTAGCGATTGTGTTCACCTAGCAAGCCTGCTGCTGCTGCTGCTGCTAAGTCACTTCAGTTGTGTCAGACTCTATGCGACCCCATGGACAGAAGCCCACCAGGCTCCCCCGTCCCTGGGATTTTCCAGGCAAGAACACTGGAGTGGGTTGCCATTTCCTTCTCCAATGCATTAAAGTGAAAGTGAAGTAGCTCAGTCATGTCCGACTCTTAGTGACCCTATGGACTGCAGCCTACCAGGCTCCTCCGTCCAGCAGACTCCAAATCATTCTCTCTGTCTCTAGGATTGGATGACCATTTATTGTCCAGAGTGTTCCTTCTCAAGGCAAAATGACAGCATCTTACCCCATTGTTTTGATAGTAGAGTCTGTTCTCCTGAGTACCAGCAGGGCCTAAATTAGGAACACAGCATGCTCAATGAGTACAATACCCATTAAATCAAAGCTGTAAATAATTACCCTTAAAGGGTAACCTGGATACAAAGTGAATAACTGGACAATGGTGGCTGCTTTGCTAGACACTTGAGGCAATGACACATTTGATTATTATTGTTTTTGAAATTTATTTGTAATTGTTTTCACTTTTAATCTCTTTGAGAGTGCTATAACACTTTCTAATATTTGAAAATGGGCTTCACATGAAAATATTTCAGAACCACTGCAGGATGTAAGATTTAAACACACAGAAGATAGTTTGAGCTTGTACTTCTTCCAATCAATTGTTAGTGACTTCCAGAGTGCTGTGGTGAGACTGGTGTCAAGGATGGTCTGAGCACTGAAGAAGTTCTGAACGATCCTATCATTTAGTGATGTTGGCAACTGTAGCAGAAAGGGAGGATGGGGACTCAAGTGCAGGTTGAGGTCTCCTGAGATTTACCTGTGTATTTTAAAAGTTGCTGGAAAGAATGAAATTAAATCATTACTGTGTCTCCTGCAATCAACCCCATCATGGAGATGGCCTAACATCTGTTCTCAAAATGAACCAATATTCCATGACTGTGTTTATAGTTTGACACACCACTACAGTTCACAGTTGTTAACTTTATAGATAAATATTTATAAATTGAGCTCTGTGCAGTTTCATTGTGAATTAAAAAATATTGGCAGTTAAACTGATATAAATCAACAGGGGACCAGATACAAAATATTTTTGATCTTTGCTTGAAAAAAAGTGATGCCCTCGTTAAAAAAAAAACAAAAATAACCTCATAGTGAATATTCATCCATTGAAAATGCTTTTGAAGATTTTCATTGGAAACTATGGTTCCCCTTATTTATTATATTATTTTAGAAGTCTAGCATTCTTCAGTAACATTATTCACAGTAAACTCTTGTACATATATTTTCATCTTCTTAGGTATAAATGGGGGATAGAAAAATTCTGGAGAAAAAAATCACTGTTTTCTCATGCGATTAAAATATTTTACAATAGGAATTATTTAATTGTACCAAAAGTACCATAGAAAAGCAATAAATTCAGCTTACAATAGTAGGCAGTTAATTATCAACACTCAAGGCCTGGAGAAAAGAATATATTAGAAATTGCAGACTATTGTTCAGTCAGTTGCTGATCTTTCTTTGAAGCCAGACATGACCTTATCAGATTTGTTTAGTATTGCCAGAGTTCTCATATTTTTCTCTGGCTTCAGAACAATGGAGTTCAGAGGTCAAGAATACCTACATTCCACAGGAGCAAACTTTTCATCCTTTGAAATCATAATGATGAATAGTCAACAGCCAGCCACACTGTATATCCAGGAGGAGAAACCAGAACACTGAAGCTGGAATGGGATCTTATAGGCTGTGAAGCAGGAGGTATTTGTGAAAATAAATTGTCAGTGGCTTTGTGAGACTTGGTTTAATCTTCTTTGTTAAAGATGTCTAACTTTTTGTTAATCCTTCATAAACAAGTAATCCTGGACTTATGAAATTTCTCAACTAATAACTTTGTTATTCCAAGTAGAGTATTTGAAAACTTCTGAAGGTTTTGTCTGTGTTTTTATGCACTGGGTAGTTCAGCACAGGATGGATGTTTTTAATTCTTAATAAACTTTTTATTTATGGCTCAGCAGGTGAAGCATCCACCTGCAATGCAGGAGATATAAAAGACTCGGGTTTGTTTCCTGGGTCAGAAAAATTCTCTGGAGGAAGAAATGACAACCCACCCCAATATTCTTGCCTGGGAAATCCCACGGACAGAAGAGCCTTGTGGGCTACAGTCCAAAGGGTCGCAAAGTGTTGGACATGACTGAATGACTAAGCACAAGCACAAACTTTTTATAGGTCACCACGAAAACCTATTATCTCATCCTTATCTGAAATAAGACCTGTGACACCTCTAAAAGGTAGAGACCTTTTAGAAATCACTCAGTCATGATGCATTTTCTATATCATGTATCAGCTGATCATGGTTTTGTTAAACTATATTTTCTTGATAAGCATGCAGTAGACATATGCTTACTAAAAAAAAAATGATACAGTTTCTCCCTATTTTGTTTTGCTATCTGAGGCAAGGGGGTCTCA
>NW_011494876.1:10584438-10615601 GCF_000754665.1 Bison bison bison
CACTCATCCTTCTCCCTGATACTTGAGATCACTATTGTAAATAATATCCTTGATTATTTATGACCTATTCGTAGATAATGTAAGAGCAAGCACAGTACCCTGGCACATGTCGTTTAGTCGCTAAGCCCTGTCCTACTCTTTTGTGACCGCGTGGACTGTAGCCCGCCAGGCTTCTCTGTCCATGGCATTTCCCAGGCAAGAATACTGGAGTGGGTTGCCATTTCCTTCACGAATCTTCCCAGACCAGGGATCGAACCCATGTCTTCTGCATTAGCAGGTGGATTCTTTACCACTGAGCCACCAGGGAAGCCCCAACCCTGGCCCATAGTAAACATTTAATAAGTATTTGTTGAAAACAGGGCTTATTAAATTTGTATCTACAGATTTATAAATGAGAAAATTGAATTTTTAATAATTTTACAATATATAGTATGATATCCACCGCTTCTATGTTCTCTAGGATAGTGGTTCTCAGAGTGTGGTCCCTGGGCCAGCAGGATGAGCAGCCCCCAGAAATTTGTTAGGAATGCAAATTCCTGGGCTTCATCCCTGGCTTACTGAATCGGAAGCTCTGGGAGTGGGGTACAGCGACCTGCGTGGTAACAAGCTCTCCAGATTGGGCTGGCTTCACAGCCATGTGATTTGTGCAGTCACACAGGACTCTGCTTCTGAGAGAGCCTTGTGCTTGGTTTAATGGTTCTGCTGTCATCATCTTGGAATTCTTAATATTTTCTTAGCAACAGGCCCACATCTTCATTTTGCCCTGAACTCTACCATAATATACCCTGCCCTGATGCCAGGGAATACCCATGTAGACTCAGAGTTTGAGAACCTCCATCTCTGAGACATATTCAGATTCCCTCAGAGTATCTGCTCAGTTGCCCATTTTATTATAAAAGACCACCTATCCAAATTTTTCTAAGCAAGTTGGCCCTGAGACAAGTTACTGCTAAACTGTGTTAATATTTCTCTTAGTTTAGTAATCTAACCTGGGTTTTAGCAAACTTTCAGTCCTCTCCTGGCTTTCCATAGCAACTACCCTGTAGTGGCTGGACGTGGAGAGTTCCTGATTTTCCATGTCCATCTAGAACCTGCTTTTTCCTGGTTACCCAGAAAGTGTTCTCAGAGCAACCTTTTCTGAGCCTGTCACGTACTGCCAAATGATTACCCAGTTTTGTTTCCATGATAAATTACCCAGGTCTCTGGGTTTATGGATGTTTTCAGAAGATCTCTCTATATAGGGGTTGGTTCACAGACATTGTGTTACATAGCAGGGAATCACAGTGAGTGGGTCAGTCAGGGCCTCAATAGAAACAGATATTTCAAATTAAGATAATTCAAGAATCATTTATTTACAAAATAATTAATTCCAAAGGTATGATATGATGTAATGGAGCCATGAAAGTTTGTGCAGGAACCTAGGACTATAGTGACAGAAATGTCACCATTTCTAGGCCCAAAGAGACAAGGGAATGAGAGATTCCCAGAACCTGGCAAAAGAGAGAGTCATAGGGAGCTGCTTTGAGAAGGGTAGTAGCCTTCTGGAGATAACCATGCCACCTCATTCTCCTCACTGCATCCCGTTAGCTTAATTCTGCTAGAAGCCTGAGGGCAGAGAACACACTGATGTGACCTGAATACGTCAACATGTGGGGAAGAAAGCAAGGAGAGAAGAGAGGAGATGGATCCAGAGGAACAGATGGAAAATATCTGGCACGGTTCATTCCATTCACCTCCTGGCATCTACTCTCAACCTTCCTTCACATGAAGTTAGCACCCCCAACACAGGAAATGTGTGAAGTCACCTCAGCTCCTGTGTCATTGTGAGGGCAATGTCTATTAGGTCATGTTCCTATCTAAAACTTGAGTCACCACTAGTCTTGTAAGGTAGCAGAGGGTAAAAGGGAGAAAAGAAATGATTTAGTGAGACAAACATAACTGCTACAGTCCTCATCTCTAAAACTGGCCATGAAGCCTGGTTGGTGTCTGTGGTTTCCTTCTTCCTTTGCCTCTTGTGTGATCCCCTTACTTTCAGCTGGATAGGGTTCATGACTTGGTAGGGTGATCCATATCTTCTTTCCTGCAACATCTAAGTCCTGTTGGCCTTGACCTTGTTGGATTGGCAGTTTATACTTTCATTTAAGGGTATCCCCGTGAATACCTGGGTTCTCCTTCCTTTTACCCATTGCATGGCAGAAATGCTGGCCATCTTCCTGTGGTTCAGTGGAATGCAAAGCTCAATATGGCCAGGAAACAGTCACACCGTGATAATGTTCTTTGATGGGAGCAGTCTTCTTCTAGTGAGTTGTCAGGTGTTGTAATGAGAGAGGCTAGTCCCTCTGCCTCTTCTCAGTTTCCTGATCTGTGTATCCTGACTATGGGGGAGATAACACTATATATTCACCTGTGATTTAAGACATGCTTTATTCCTATAGGACAGTAACCTCTTTTGGTGGTTGTCCCCCATCTGGAACTAAATCAGCATTTCTAGATTTGGGGCCCATTAATGGTGAAGTGTGTTCCATGGTTGGAGGTGATGTTGTGCAGGATATCTTGTGATAAGACATTTTATTTCTGAGAATTGTGATCCTGGAAGAAGTGATGAAGAGAAATTAAAACCATAAACAGAAAATTCTATCCTGTTTATGGATAGAACAAGCACTGACCTGTTCAAAGTCAGAGAAGTCTAATGTCATCATTGTTTCCCTAGGTGGCTTGTTAGTCTACCAGGGCTCAGTATTAGCCTTTGCTGTGGGCAGATTTGATACTTGGCTTGGTGGTAGTTGAATAAGCCTTGGTGAGAAGACTGTGTGACTGAGTTGAGCATGGCTTCTGTCCCTGCCAATGTGACCATTGAATTCTCTTTTCTAAGCAACATACAGGAGATAAAACATATTAACTGTTTTCATCACACTCCTAGTTACAGGTTCTTTTTCAGTACTTTAATTATGCTTTTTTTTTTTTGGATAGATTAGATGTTATTTTTTAAATGTAGGCCATTATAAGCAAAAGTTTATATAAAATTATTTTTTAAATAATGTTCTTTGTTCAGTATTTCTTCTTACATCTCAAACTTTCCTTCTTGATTTACAATTCTTTATAATTTTACAAGTCCTTTTAGTGTAGCTCTGTTGGTGATAAACTCTTCAATTTTTGTTTCTCTGAAAATGTTTTTATTTCACCCTCATTCTTGAATCAACCAATTTCAGATAGAAATTTGTTTTCTCTTAGCAATGCATTATTCCACTAACTTCAGGCTTCTGCTGTTGCTATGGAAATGTGTCTGAGTAATTGCAAGTGACTAGCTTCTCTCTGCGGAGAAGGCAATGGCACCCCACTCCAGTACTTTTGCCTAGAAAATCCCATGGACAGAGGAGCCTGGTAGGCTGCAGTACATGGGGTCGCTAGAGTCGGACACGACTGAGCGACTTCACTTTCACTTTTCACTTTCATGCATTGGAGAAGGAAATGGCAACCCACTCCAGTGTTCTTGCCTGGAGAATCCCAGGGAGGGGAAGCCTGGTTGGCTGCCGTCTATGGGGTCACACAGAGTTGGACATGACTGAAGCGACGCAGCAGCAGCAGCAGCTTCTCTCTGTGATTGTTTTTAGTCTTACTATGATGTACAGATATGAATTTCATTTCTTCTGCTTCCTTTATATATGAATTCATATCTTTTACCAATTCTCTACAGTTCTCAGCCATTCTCTCTTCAAATATTGCCTACACTCTATGTGTCTCTTTATAGGACTCCAGTTACATGTGCAATGTGTGCTAGACTTCCTCCTTCTGTTCTCCATATTGTTTAACATCCCATACTCATTTTCCCTCTTCTAGTCTCTCTGAGCTTCATTCTGGATAATTTCTCTATTTATACTTTCCAGTTCCCCCACTCTCTCTTCACTACTCTCTAATCTGTCACTAAACTCATTCACTAAGTTTTTTAGATTACCTATTTTGTGTGTATGTGTGCTCTGAAGTCCAAAGTTTAATTTGAATTTTTTAAATCTTCTGAGTCTTTTTTTTTTGCATGCTCCTTTTTAATTTAGTTCTTTTATTTATTTCTTTAAGCATTTTGTAACCAGCTAGTTTATAGTCTGTTCATAATTACAATATCTGAAACCATTATATGTGTATATTCAAATTTCCACTTATTTTCAGTTAATTCCACTGTGTTTTACTCACTGGTAATTAGTTTCCTCATATGCTTGGTAATCTTTGGCAATTTATAAATGGCACATATTAGTGAGAATCATGAGTGACTAAAATAGAGATTCTTTTCTCTAGAGAAAATTTATTTTTGCCTCTCCTGTAAGTAGAGGCTGCTACCAATCTAGGATCACTTAGTTCTTTTAATAATACTGGTTTAATCAGGGTTTTCAGGTTAAGCTCCTCCAACTTGCCACTGGATTAGTCTCTCAATTGTACAAGTGACCTTGCTATTTGCTCTGAGAGCAACCCCTTCTAATTATGTGGGCTTTCAGCACACTATTCTGGTTTCAGCTGAGTTTTCAAGTTTTGTTTGTTTATTTTAGTCCTTTAGAGGTTTTCCTTACTTCCCATGAGCCCAACAATGCAATAAAAATTATGTTTTGAAAGGGCCCTTCATAGCGTCTAGTCAGCTGTGATGCTGGAAGCAGAAGTTTCTTATTTCATATGTCCAGTATACACACAATATTATTAGAAATAATTTCTGAAAAATCTTTAAATATTTTAAGTCTGTCAATTTTAATTTTACAGGATTTCTCCATTCTAGGTTTTTCAGGATTTTCAGTTTAATCCACCTCTCAAAAATTTTCAAGTTAAATCCCATTACTGATTCCCATGAATGTGGAAGATGGTTTACCTTTTTTTAACTAAAAAAAAAATTAATTTATTCACATCTTGAAATTAGGAGAAGATTTTATTTGAATTGCTTTATTTTATGTGGATTCCAAGAAAAAGGTAGGTTGGGGCCTGAATTACAGAGAAAATTACCTCCCCTCCCCCCGCCACTTTTTTATAGTAATTAAATACAGTTTCTGAAGATCATATTACTTTAAAAAATAGACTTTATATTTTATAGCAGTTTTAGGTTTACAGGAAAATTGAGTGAAAAGTACAGAAAATATCCACATACCCCCTGCCCTCACGCATACATAGCCTCTTCTATTATCAACATTTTCCACCAGAGTGGCACATTTGTTATAGTTGATGAGCTTACATTGACACATCCTGATCACCCAGAGTCCATAGTTTACAATGAGGTTCATTCTTGGTGTTGTACGCACTTTGGGTTTTGACAAATGTTTCGTGACATGTATCGACCATGAATGCATCATACAGAGTAGTTTCACTGTCCTCGAATCATCTGTGCTCAGCCTGTTCATTCTTGTATCTCCCTAACCCCTGGCAACTACTGATCTTTTCACTGTCTCCATAGTTTTTTCCTTTTCCAGAATATCATATAGTGGAATCATAGATTGTGGGTTTACTTTGCTGCTGTTATTTCATTTAAACATTTATTGAGGGTTACTCTGTTTCAGGGTTGGCAACCTTTTCTTAAAGGGCCAGATAGTAAATATTTTAGACTTTCAGGTCTGTTGCAGCTACTCAATTCTGCTGTTGTAGTGTGAAAGCAGCCATAGAAATACATAAACAAATGAATGTGGCTGTGTTCCAGTGAAACTTTGATTACGGGAATAGGCAATGGGCTCACCAGCTGTAGTTTGCTGAAACCTGATCTAGTTCAAACTCTGTATCGTGTAAAGTTTTTGTTTGTTTTGTTTTTAGCATATTAAATTTTCACTGATATTCACCAAGACTGTTTTGGAAGTTCTCCCTTCTTACACAGTCCACCAAAGACACAGTGGTCCACTTTCTTTCTCAAAACAGACAGATTTTGCTAGGTTAGGACCTTTGCACATCCCATTTCCCTTTCTGGAATGCCCTTCCACATGCCCTGTGTCTGCTTCCTCCACTGTTGCTTCAGGTCATAGCCTAACTGCTTCCTGCTTAAGAGGATTTCCTTGATTTCCCTCTGTAAAACCATTTCTCACCCACTTCTCATCCAGACTTGCCAGAGTTCTATCATTCTGTTTAGAGCATGGATCAAAATTTATAACTATGTATTTTTCATTTGTTTGTTTAGTATGTAACTCCTGGCTAGGCTGAAAGACAGTTTCAAAATGGCAGAATCCATGTATTGATATATTCTCACTGTGTACCTAGAGCCTGGCATAGTTCCTGATAGATAGTAGATACTCTGAGTAATTATTTGCTAAATGAATGAAGTAATTCTATGAAGCAGGTACTGTTACTTGTATCCATCTTTTGCAGAGGAGGAGACTTAGGTTGCATCAAAATAAGTCATTTACCCAAATCATCTTGCTAGTAAGTTGGGCCCCAGATTCAGTCTGAGGTGGGTCTGTCTGATTCCAGGCCCTGGGCTGATCTCCAGTCCTTCAGTGGCCTTTTGATTTCTTGTTATGTGCAGAGTTGAAGAACAAAGTCACCCAGATATTCTTGGAGACCTGTCAAGGGAGTGAGAGGTGGTGGGTGGAGAGGTGGGCTTACAGAAGCCTGGTGTTAGTATCAAATGAACTGACTCAAGTTAAATAGGAAAAGGATCAGTTACTTAATTGCAAACAATCCCACTGTTAAGGTTTAGCTTTATGATTCAGGGGTCAAAACAGTTTTATGCCAGCGGGATCCCAGTATTCTTACGATGGTAAAAGGGAAAGTAAGTAGGAAGGTTCCATTCTCAGTGGAGATCCAGGGCAAAGCAAAGTGCCCCAGCTTATCCAGGAGGTCTGGCAACCATTAAAGAGAAATGACTTCCTAAATTCTAACTGACAGGAGAACTGAATGCATTGTACCATCCAGGAGGCAGAGCCCCCACATTCAGGGAAATGAATATGGTTTAAAAACTCATGGGATCTTTCCGGTCTGTCCCAAGCTTGAGAATTCAATGTGAAACACTTTTTTAAACAACAGTTTGAAAGAAAGTTAATGTACTTTTCTTGGGATTTTTGGAAAGCTATATTTTGCTTATTAGTCAGTGGAAAACCTATATGACTGAAATATGTTTAAATGTAAGCTGGCTAATAGAACAGGCTCAGGGCAGGAAAATAGACCATTTGAAACAAATCAACCATTAATTTCATATGTATTTCTTAAGAAAAAAGAAAACATTGAAGCAAAGTGAAAATGACATGATGGTCCATTTCAAACATTTGGTAAATGTAACATAAATGAATTCTCTACCGTGATTCTGTGAGTTCAGCCAAACCATCAGAGCCAACTTTAAGGGCTTCATGATAACTGTGAGTTTAACAAAGTTTTGCAGAATTATGGTGTTAATTTTCTGAAAGGAATCAACTGTAAATAAGAATATATTACTTTGCCAAAGAAATAATCCATAAACAGAATAAAACTTGCCTGAGTATAACACTGACTAACACTTAACGTGTATAGAAGTGGCTGTACTCAAAGAGAAAGACAAGATATTTATGCTCACACACGTGTATGAAAACTGTCTGTATCAAGAAAAAGCATATCTTTACATCTTCCTAGATCTTTTATTTTTTTTAGCAGTAAACATAATCCATCATACATGTCTGCATATACACACACACGCAGGATGATTCATAAAAAAATAAAGATTGAAAATCAAAACCTTGAAAACCTGGAGGAAGTAACTCTGTTAACCACAAAGTCCATTATAATTACTATGACTGTTCATTACATTTGGCCCTGAACTCCCTGGCAGCCAAGGCAAAAAGGGAAACAAGATAAATTGTACCGTTTTTGTTAGTAGAAAGGAAGAAATGGACAAGTTCCTGAAGATAGAGATTTTCCTGGCACCAGATATTAAAAAGAGTTTCTTGTGTGTGATTTTCTGTAGGAATATTGAACCACGGAATGGATAATGCCCTCAACAGCTCTTTTCAGCAAATGCAGATGTGGTTTTCATAGAGCTCTCTCCTGTAACCACCCCTGTTAAAAGTTGGTGCTATAACATTAATTGCAACTTAGAGAAGATGCATTTTTTGAGAGTACTGCTTTCCCCCCCCATATTGTGAAAGTTGCATGGTTTTGCTTTCAATACATATTTTTTAAGGTCCAGAGAGAAATTCTAATTTGTTTGCCTGTGTTGCAAAGATCTGGCACAATTCCTGGCACTAACTAGGCATTTCTCCATGGGTTTTTACTTGGACATATCACATATTAAACCATTTCCACTCACCACCATCTTCTACAACCACTCACCACCATCTACAAGTTCTGAGCTTGCACCCAGGTTTCTCTGTTAGTCTACCTTTCTCCTTATTCATTAACGATATAGTAAGATTTCAGTAATTTGACTAAGTGCAGACAGAGGCCCTAAATTACATGATTATTCATAGGAAGAATAGTGTTAGCCCTTTCATCAGATTCACTGTAAATTATTTCTGCTTTACCTAGACTTTTCTAATTGTTTTTAACTTTTTATTAACAATATTACTTTATTATCATATTTATATACTCTGTGTCAAACTAACATGACTTGTATAATAAAACACATTTTGGGGGAGGGTCTCCTACCACTCCTTTAAACAGTGAAGGAAAATTTCCCCCTGGCACTGGGGAAAAATACAAAAACATAGCAGGCCCAGTATTTTTTCTGCTCGCTCTTAGGGAAAAATAGTCCTATAGACCTAAAACATAGCCATTTCTATAACTGGAATATTCACCTGAGTTTTTAATTAGCAAGCAATCAACTGAAATGTACTCAAAAGAAGATGTTAAAGATTGGTTGAATCTGTTAGCTTAAAATTATATGGACAGATTCATTTACTGCCCAAGGCAGTAGCACTGCCAAGCATGCTTTGCCCAAGTACCAGTAAGATATGAACTTTTGTTGGTGATGACTTGGCATTTGCCTTTTCTCTCTTATTTCTTAGTTTCCAAAAATGACCCTGCACTTTACATGGTATCCCACAACCCATTCAGCTTTCTAGCCTCTGGGAGACATGGTGGTCCTTAGCAGTACAGAGTTTCATTTGTGGCCATTGGAGAGCTGCCAAGGGCATGGTTCTGCCTTGTCAGCTTTGGGAAGAATCATACACACTCATTTGTTAGCTCATCCTGTATTTTAGGAAATGATAAATGTGAGAAATTGTCTGAGATCCCAATTTGCTTGAGGATGTTGAGTTTTATTCAGGTTTCCATTACTGTTGTTATTGGGCATTGTATATTCATGGGTGTATTTCACTGCTGCGTATAGTGGACAACAAATGGAAATCAAGTTTCTTCAACAAATTTTTATTGGATGCCTACTGTGAACTGAGCACAGGGGCAGATGATTCTGTGTAGGGAAGGAGGTCGGTCAGCACTCTTCATTTTAGCAACATAACAGCGTAAAGAAGACAAACATTTGTCCACAATAAAATTATCTATTAAGAAGAGAGTAGATATCCTAGTACACAGCAACTTTTTAATGTCTAGCTTCAAGAGCTAAACAATACCCTCTCCACCCTCTGCGTTCTTGCCAGCTCTCCTTATTGGAAGAGATGGGGTTTTCTTTTTTGATTGTCCAGAATTTTGCTGAGTTAGCAAAGGCAGTGCAATTTGCCCAGTCTTAACCTCAAAGACTGCAAGGAGAGTCGGTGAAATATTGCCCAGCCCAGCCTTGGGTTAGCCATGAATTATGCATTGTGTATTTAGACTATTCTACTGTTATAGTCTGTTTATCTGTTGACTTCCACCAAGATTTAGGGTTTTGTTGTACTTAATAACTTGCTTTATTTTGTTTGACATGTATTTTATGTCCTCCATGTGCATGGATACATAAGATACACAGTCGTGGGTGAGGGTCTGGAGAGAAAGCCCAGCCCTGGAAGCACTAACTTTGAGAACTCTGGGGGAATGATTTTCACATACTTCTCACTTTTACAAAGTGCTAATCAATATGACAAAGAATCAGAGTTTTCTTCCCTGTGAACCACTCCTGCTTTTGCCACTCTCCAGAAAACAAAACAGTTAAAGGAAGGGAAGGAAAATGAGTTTACGTTTCTCTTATTTTGATTTTTTTTCTTAAAACTGGTCCTTAAATATAGGACATGTCAAAAGATGTTCAGCTAATTTCAAGTTAATGTTCAGTATTGACTCCAACTAAGAATTTCACTGTTTTAGGTCACATTCTAATTGTTGACTCTTATTCTTTTATTAAGTCCTATATTCAAAATTGTGGTCTGGTAGGCTATACAGAATTTGCCATGTCTTAAAAAATAAAAGCAGCAATGTATAGACACAGATAATGCTTGATTTTAGCTTAATTTGAAAAAAAAATCTCAGACATTTCTCAGTTTGTGTTTAGGAATTTTGAAGCTGTTAACAGAGAAAAAGCGAAAACCACACTCAGAGTATTCATATTTAATATGGTTCATTACCAGTCTGAGAGAGATGAATATAGGCATATCTTTTTATGTTTACTTATATTTAGCAATTATCTGTAGGCCTTGAAAACCTATTTTACTTCATTATTTCCATCTTAGTTTTTGGGGAATTTAAATTATCGTTATTGAAACAGAGATGTCAGCCTCTAAAAACTCTCCAAATGGAATTAACTGTTTACCCAGCCCCTATTTTCATCAACTTCCTCTGCCTACCACAAGTGTTTGTGGTATCTAAGGCAAAATCTCTTTCCCGCTATTTTGACCCCAAGAATTACATAAACACCTAAAATGAAGACATTTTTCGTTTGTGTAACTCTCCACAGTTTTACAAAGCTCTGAGTCCTATGAAGACTCCCATTGGACAGAAGAGGAGCAGAGCTCACAAGTCTTACTCCTTACGCCTGCCAAGCCCCTATGTCCAAAGTCACACCTATCACAAATGGAGGATTTCATTTTTTTGATTGAACCCAGGTCTTTTGACTCCAGAGTCTATGCTCTTTGCTAGTCTCAGTCTTCCTTTTAATAGAAAACCAACAATGAAATAAGTGTTCATTGAGCGTTGCACTCCATTTAGTCAAAAAAAACGTTCATCTACTCTGTGCCAGGAATGTGGCAGGCACGGAGGATGCCCACCGACAAATGAGAGACCTCAGTGCTTAGCTTCACTGAGCTCAGTCTGGCTGGGAGATGGGCCGATGTCTCAGGTTGGATTTCCCCAGAAACAGACCTTTAGGCAAGGCTTTGAAAACAAGTAACTTATTGGGGGCCTTCCCTGGTACCTCAGTGGTAAAGAATCCAGCCTGCCAGTTCAGGAGATGCAGGAGCAACCCCTGTGTTGGGAAGATTCACTGGAGGAGGACATGGCAACCCACTCTATTATTCTTGCCTGAAGAATCCCATGAACAGAGGAGTCTGGCAGGCTACAGCCCATGGGTTTGCAAAAAGTCAGATGTGACCTAGTGATTAAGCAACACTACCACCAACTTATCCGGAAGGGGGAGAAAGCTGAGGTATGCAGCTTCCATCTGTGTTCCACCAGTAGCCGAGGAATGTTCCCAGGAGTATGGACTTTTGGTGCTCCAGGTCTGTATGTGCAGGGCAGCTAAGAAGCCCTCAGGTGAGTTGCAGACTTCCGCAGTAGGACTCACGCTGATTCTGTGGTTGTGAGTGCTGAGGGGGTGAGGGTGAGGCACGGGCCAGCACAGCTGCATCAGGGAACCGGACAGCAATCTGTGATTAGTGTGTTGTGGGAGGCTGCAGGGACATTGAAGAGCCATCAAGGAAACATTTTCAGAGAAACCAGCAGTTCCCTGAAACCTGAAAAGAAGCAGAATTAGGCCAGCTGAGGTTGCAGGGAAAGCATTCTAGGTGGATGAAATTATAAGAAGTTCCATATGGCTGGAATATGATGAGAAATGGGTAAGGCAAGATAAACAGAGGTTAATCCCAAGAGACCTGGAAGCCACAGTGGAGAATTTGCACTTTATCCGATAGGCAATAGATGATCACAGGAGGTTTTTAAATGGGGGCATATCATGACTAAGTTTGTATTTGGAGAAGATCCTTCAGGCTTCAGTTCAGAGAATGGAGGGAAGGAGTCACAGTAGGAGACTAGAAACCAGTCAAGAGTATTTTGCAATAGTCCAGGTTTGTGAGGCTAAGTCATTGCCTTAAATCTGGCCAGCCGTACAGCCTCCCTTCAGTTTGACGAGTCCCAACAGTGTCAAGGTTGGCTGCCAAATCAAATCATATTGATGCCAAAAGGTCTCTTGGCCTTGTCAAGGGATGATGGCTCTGGAACTTCTCTTGCCTCTTTGCATCACCAGTAAGCTCATGACCCCCTGTGTTTGATCGTTTGCTTAAATAGGAAAGTTTTTATTTCCTTTTTCAAAAACATTGCTAAAATTGTTAAAACGCTATCCAATTTATTATCCCCAGATTACAACCCTGTGACTTCCTCTCAGACTAACTGTTTGGAAAATGATAGCGGTTTTACCTGAGGTAACCCTGTACAATGCCTTTTACTTACTTCTTGGACATAAATTATTTTGTTTCATTGATACTGAATGATTTTTCTTTAAGCTAGGTTGTGTATTAGGTGTATTGTCTTTGTCTTTATAATTTCTCTATGCATCAGTGTTGTCTTTTCTGCTTAAAAACTCCTAAGGGGCCGGGATCTAATATGTATATATTCCACGGAATAGTTGAAAGTACAAAACATACTGCTCAAATAGCTTTGGTGCTGTTGACAGTTTGTTTTCAGCTTCTCTGAGCTTAAGGCTCCTGAGGACTTAGAACATAGCACCCATGGCCCGAGATGCTGGAAACAAAGACTCTCCTAGACAGTTCATGTGGCTTCTTTTGTTTTTCTGCTTCTGTTTGCAGCGCAGTCATGGTGGATCATGATAGCTCAAAATTGGGGACATTTAATAGTAATCATAGATGTTAAACCCGAGGCTAGGGCTAACACTGTATAGCAACGACAATGGACTACTGTAACCTCCACAACACAGATAAATCTTACCAGCCTGTTGAGTGAAAGAAGCCAGGCCAAGGGAGAAAAGAACATGTGATCCCATTAAGTCCAAGTAAGCAAAACCAATCTGTGGTTTTAGAACTCATGAGAGTGATTACCCCTGTTAGGGAGTGACTGAGAGAGTGCACAGGAAGACTTTTGGGTGCTCATTATGTTCTGTTTCCTGAGATAGTTACTTTTACTTTCTTCTTGCACATAAATTATTTTGTTTCATTGATACTGAATAACATACATTTGTTACATATGTATGATTACTTTGTGAAATGCATGAAGCTGTATATTTACGATGTGTGAAGTTTTCTATATGCATGTTATTCTCTATTGAATACATTTATTTAAAGACAAATTGAAAATGGAAACTTTAGGTCTCAGAACTGAACAGAGCTAACTCTCCTGAACATTTGTTCCAGCCTATATATGTCTGTATCTGTGAAACCAAGACCCAGAAAAAACGTACTGTGTGTTCAAAGCCTTTGGCCAACTACTGAGCTGTGGAAATAATATGGTGCCCAAGGGACACCATATTAGGGTCCAGGGAGACCTAGCCATTGTTCCTGTCTGTGTATCATCCTAGCTACATGATAGATTTGGTATATCCACATGAAAATTGAGGAATCCTTAAGAAAAATAACCTCCAAGACAAAAATCCACAGGACAAAATGATCAAAATACTTTTGTGTTGCTTTTTGTTGTTTACTTTGAATTTTCTCCTGTCCTCCCATTGTAGCTAATGATCATGCTGGGGAGAAACAGAGATTTCATGGGCACTTCCCAGCACATGGCTTGGACTCAAGACACTTTTTAAGGAGTGGCTCCTATGGCTCAGTGTTTAAGGAACTAGGAGATTGTCAGTGGAAATTCTGGACCATCTTTTAAGGTAGACACATGACTCTTCCTCCCATTGTGACTGACCCAACCGCTGACATATTCTCCTTGGCTTTTAGATAAGAGTCTTACTACAGAAAAATTTGACTGAAACAATATGTGAAATAATGGATTTAACTAGGTCTGTGAGGGATTAAGGGCTTGACAGTAGCTCAGCTGGTAAAGAATCCGCCTGTAATGCAGGAGACCTTGGTTCAATTCCTGGGTCAGGAAGATCCCCCCAGGAGAAGGGATAGGCTACCCACTCCAGTATTCTTGGGCTTCCCTGGTAGCTTAGCTGGTAAAGAATCTGTCTGCAATGTGGGAGACCTGGGTTCGATCCCTGGGTTTGGAAGATGCCCTGGAGAAGGGAGTGGCTACCCACTCCAATATTCTGACATGGAGAATTGCATGGACTGCATAGCCCATGGCGTCACAAAGAGTCAAGTACAACTGAGCAATTTTCACTTTCACTTTCATGAGGGATTAGTTGAAGCCTCTCTTCTCCCTTCTACCAGGAAGTTTAATATAGAGGCTGTGGAAACACTGGGCTATTTTTGTGTGGTTCATATAATGAAAGGATTGCAAGAATGAATACGCTCTTGTCTTCATAGTAAGTAATACTTGTGACTGGGGGCTGGGTCCATGTCAAAAATCTCCCAGGTTTGGAAAGGTCTCTTTCATAGACTATTTATCATAGGTCCTAAAAGGTCCTAGGAATTAGAAAGCCTCTGGGTTTCAGAAACCGCTACGAGACTTCTTTGGGCTTGAGTTGTGGTCTCTTCTTGAATATTTGATGCTGAAACTCTTTTGAGCCTGCAGGTGTATTATTGTCAGATGTGTACTGGTAAATCTTCTCCTGTGAGCTCTTATGATTAATAAAGATTTGGCTTGAGTCTTTTTAGATTTACTGGAGAGAGGAATGTTTCTTAGCTCTTTTCTTCATACTCCTCATTTAAAATAAAAAGAAATATCCAATATTTAGTTAAAGATGTTATATGAGGTAAAATGTATACAAAGTTAATAGTGAAGTATTCATATAAGAAATAAGATGCCAAGTCAAGCCCTATTCTGAATGGAGGTGGCTGAGCTTGGCTAACAACAATAAAAATTGTCTTTTAGCAATCAAGCACTGGGCCTTATTCAGCACATTTCTCATAATAACCCTGCGTGCTAAGTCTTATCTGACTCTGTGCGACCCCATGGACTGTAGCCCACCAGGCCCCTCTGTCCATGGGATTTCCCAGGCAAGAATACTGGAGTGGGTTGCCGTTTTCTTCTCTACATAACAACCCTACTAGGTATTAATTGTTGTTCAGTTGCTAAATCGTATCCAACCAGGTATTCATAGGCGTGTACTATTCTTATCTCCATTCTACAAATGAAGGAATTGATGCTCAAGATAAAAATCATAGTTAAGGGAGCTAGTATAAAACCTAGGTCTGTCTGGCCCCATGGTTCATCTTGCATCCATATGTATTCTATAGCATGGACTCAAAGCATTATGTTTTTTCCTGGGAGTGACCTTTCTAAGAGCTGAGTAGATCTTCCCTTTTGGATACAGGACAGGGGCATTTTTCATTTTTTACCATCTTGAGGAACATGCTGCCATTGTCCTTGGGTAGGGCTCATTAAACTCACCCTCTAATTCAGCCACAACCCAAACCTGGAGTACCATTCCCTGGGACTCTGGCTTCACTGTAGACATTCAGAACAGAAAGGCAGGTATTGGTCAAGACTTTGGAGTAGACAGATTTTGGTTCAGATGTCGTCTGTCTTTCTAAGCCTTGGTTTATTCATCCATAATATTGGAATAATGATAGTACTTACTGGAGGAGGGCATGGAAACCCACTCCAGTATTCTTGTGTGGAGAATCCCATGGACAGAGGAGCCTCGTGGGCTACAGACCATAGCGTCTCACAGAGTCAGACACAACTGTAGCAACTTAGCACACACACACCCTCAACATAACAGACTTATTGGGAAAGCTAGTTAACATTTATGTAAAATACTTGGCATAGTGCCTGTCTCATAATAAACCTGACAAAGTTATAGATATGGTTGTTCATAATCGGCAATGACAGCAGGAGAGCCTCATGCACACACCTACATTCACAGTCACACATGTGCAGTTAATCGTGAGGCCAGACTTTATGGATGCAACCCTGGAGACCAAATTCTCTTGTCCCTCTGGAATGGCTTCCATGGGCATGGAACTTGGCATCAAGAAGACATTTGAATATTTCCATGACATTGGATTCAGCATGTAGAGGGCTCTGCAATCCCTTCAAACATTCATGGTAAAGCCATGTCCTGGTTTTCACTAAAGAACTCTACTTAAAGTTCTACCCTACCACCATTCACACACATTCCACAGAAGGACAAGACTTGGCTCATTTTTTTATCAGATTTGCAAAAGAAAATTATTCTACCGTATGTTGGCATATTTGCAAGCTAAATGTGACACAGTATGGAGAGTTTAACTCAGATGATGAAGGAATTAAAAGAAATTCCCACATCTAAAACAGATGTACAGGCAGGATCCATACGTGGTAGTCAGTTCACGAATTAAGAAAGTAAGTGAAAGGATAAGTGCACATTTCAAGATCTAAGTCTTTGTTCAATATTTTAAACACATGGTTGATTTCAAAGTCCTTTTAACCACTGAGTTGGAAAGCACACCACTCAGAAGTAGCTGGCACCTTGGAGGAAAGGATTAGAATTCCTTGTGTCCTTGATATGTTAAAGAAGTGATCAGAAACAATCAGACTGGATTCAGTTCAGTGGAACAGGAGAAAAACAAACTCTTGTGAGCAGAAGGTGGTGGAGAGCGGGCTTTGTATGGATCCAATCAAGACAACCCATTCCAAGTGAGTCATTGCTGAAAGTCAGGGGCACTTCTGGGCAGCATTAATGAGAAGCTGCAGACTGTACATATCTCAGGAGGCATCTCTCCCTACCTCTTCATTGCCACAAGGCAGAGCACTCTTCATGCCATGAGAGATTCACAGAGAAGGAGAGAGTTGAGGATTATGTTAATGCCCTGCAATAGGAGGTCAGGAAGAGAAGAAAAGCAGTCAATGTAAAGACTATGGAAAACAGCCTATGCCCATGAAAACAGGAAGAAGAAATAGGCTCAAAATGATTGCACAGGAATTGAGGTTAGCTTAACGAAGAAACTGAGAAAAGGTGGGAGAAGAAACCTTGAAACTTTACAAGTTTAATACCATATCTTTTTTAGAATAAGTTGCAGTGAGATTTGGTGAGATGACAAAGGATGATGCTGGTTAATTTTGAAACCGTTTTCTGTCATCTGAACACTCAAAGGTTAAACAGAAATATTAAGAAAGTCTTCTGATCCGGACTTATTTTAAGATTCTCTATGTGTATCTTAAAAAATCTCACTTCCAGATGCATCTTCTAGTCATTCTGTTTGGGTCAAATGTTTGTCTGTTTAATTTATGTATAGAAGGCCTAGCTTAAATGACACCTCTTCCAGGAAGTCTTTCCTGAAGCTGAAAGAAACCTTTACCCTTTCTGAAACCCTCATAGCATTGTATTATGGTTCCCTCCCCTGTGATGCTTTCTCACATTAAATCTTTGGTTATGTGCTAACTAGTATATGATGAAAGCCTAAATGAGCAACTCTTTCTTGGCATTTGTGGAAACTAACTTTGGCAGCACCCTCCTCCTAGCCTGCATGCAAAGGGTTGCTGCTGCTGCTGCTGCTAAGTCACTTCAGTCGTGTCCGACTCTGTGCGACCCCATAGACGGCAGCCCATCAGGCTCCACCATCCCTGGGATTCTCCAGGCAAGAACACTGGAGTGGGTTGCCATTTCCTTCTCCAATGCGTGAAAGTGAAAAGTGAAAGTGAAGTCGCTGAGTCATGTCCGACTCTTCGTGACCCCGTGGACTGCAGCCTACCAGGCTCCTCCGTCCATGGGATTTTCCAGGCAAGAGTACTGGAGTGGGGTGCCATTGCCTTCTCCAGTGCAAAGGGTTAACTCCTGACAAATATCAACAGACTAAGGGATGTTTCCCAGTTGGCTTCATGTAGTTGGTGATTGAAGCACAATTTGAAAAAAAACCAAGGAAAACTTCACCTGTGTTATTGTGATTTGTACAGACTTATTGTATTTGAGTAGAACTCACAAAACTTAGAAAAACATGGGAGGGAAAGAGAATAGTAGATGTTAAAACATAAAAAGTGAAGAAGACTCTCCAAGGAGCCATGTTGGAAGAGGGACTTGAAACACTGAACAGACCAGGGAAGGCTTTTTTACTGCCAGGCATAGCTCATGAGTTCCTGGGTTGATATGACTGTTTGGGCCCTATGACTTCACCAGGTAGCGTTTTTTACACAGTTAGATAAGTTTTTGACCAATATGAAGAAATTTGACAAGCTCTACAGAAAGTCTCTTGAAACCTTTTGTTTTTTTCTGAAAAGACAGGAAATGGTGAACAGATTCTATGGCAGATCTCAAATCACAGTTCTCTTTCAATCTTCATTCTGTTCTCCTGTGGAGATAGAGAGAAAAGTCACAAAGATGGGGGGAGACAAATGAGTTATTGAAACAGAAACAGTAAACACCCATGAGCCCAGAAACACAGAATTTTGCCTCTTTTACATAACCTGTGAAAAAATTACTCCTAAAAGACCATGATCTGTTTCAGCCTATGCACAATGAATATTATCTACTATAACAAATAGTTTTCCCCTCTAGAACAAAATCATCCTAGTTTAACATAATATCTTAATCTCATGTAATTTAAAAAACAAGTTTAAAGACATAGAGTGAGGTAATCTGTAGTGATTGGGGGTGAAAGGCAGATATGTCATGGGAGCCAGTATAATTTTGGATATTTGACAGCTAACCCTAGTTTCTTAGTTAATATTGTATCTTTTTAATGGCCACCTCTGGCTTTTAGTGTTGGAACGCCATCTTGGGAATGTGTGTTTGGTTGTAGAGGCAAACTATGATGCTTTGTCAGTACCCAAGACAGATGACTATTCTATGTTCTCAAGGATGGGCCTTCTCCAACCTCAGTAATTCTAAGTGGTAGCCACATCGAGAGAGTGCCATCAGTATTACTTGGAGGTTAACCTGTAGATAATCATGATATTTTTAAATGTCATGGTATTTTTGAAAGTTTTTCTTTAGGGCTGTCATTCTAGGGGAAAGAGAATGAGTCAGTTTAACACTCATGATAAGTGGACTGTTGGTATGACAAAATCAGCATTTATAAAACATTTTTTAAAATAATAATTAATCATTGCTAAGGTATTTATTGGGCTTTCCTGTTAATTCAGATAGTAAAGAATCTGTCTGCAGTGTAAGAGACCCAGGTTAAATCCCTGGTTTGAGAATATCCCCTGGAGAAGGAAATAGCAACCCACTCCAGTATTCTTGCCTGGAGAATCCCATGGACAGAGGAGCCTGGTGGACTATAATTCATGGAGTCACAAAGAGTTGGATATGACTAAAGCAACTTAGCACACACACATACAAAGTATTTACTGGTATTTCAGATATTTGTTCCTTTTTATCCATGGGGAAACTGAGGCTCAGATTCATTATTCAACCATGGAGTGGCCAAGTTGGCACTTGAGCCCAGGCAATTAGCCTTCCAAACCCAAACTCCTTGCTACTGATTATAGTTCCTCATATGAAGTGCAGATATTTATACAAATGTTTGCAAATCCTTCTTTTCATGCTTTGGTGAGTATTCACTGCATCATTCTAGGTTCTGTTGGGTGAGAATCATTTGATGGCAAGAGTGAAAAGAGTGCGCTCTGTGTGGGACACCTCAGTGATTCAGCTGTAGCAAAGTGTTGTAATAGATAGGGTGGCAGAGTGCAGTCCTTAGCAGGAGGCCATCGCTGTGCACCATTACACCCAGCCCACCCCTTACCAGCAGTAGTTACCAAGGGACCATTAGTGGTCCTGCTCAGTCATTGGTTGGCACCACAGTGGGCCCCGCCCACAAGCAACCTCTGGTCAGTGACTGAGTGATAGTAGGGGCGGAGTGAAGTTCCTCAGGTGGAGAGTAAGGTAAAAGGAAGATCCTGTCCTTCTCCCAGGAGCCCTCCAGCTCACCTGGCCTTCAGGGGAGCTGGGAGGCCAGGGAACAGGCTGAAGGCTGTGTCCTGCAGGGCTCCAGATCCCTCAGCAAGGCCATCCCATGTGACCATGTCTCCCATCCCCACCTCTGTAACCTAACTGCTACAGCACTGTGCATAGGACACAGTCTAGGGGACCTGGCCCCTGCCATTTGGGTGTCCTGAAGAGCCTGAGGACTATCGGGCCCTGGGTGCCTGCTTCCCTCAGCAATGACATCTGGACAGGTCTAGGGGCCTGGCCCTGAGGGAGCCGCCATCTGAGATCTGCCTCTTCAGCCAGGACCTGGATCTCAGAGGGCGAAAGTTGTGCCTGGGGACCTTGCCTTTCTTGTCAGAATGGCGAGTGACGTTTGTTTGGTGGAGATTTACAGAAACATTGTTACCTGACCACTGACCTGACCTCAAGAACACAGGGTGTAACACCAGGCAGTTTGTAACAGCTAACCATGCCCCTCCCTTACCTTTCCTACAAAAGGGCTTTGCTGAAAGTTTTCAGGGAGTTTGGGATTTTTTAAGGTGTGAGCCACCCATCTCCCTGCATGGCACTCAATAAACCTTTCTCTGTTCCAAACTCCAGCGGTTTGGTATTGCTTGGCCTCATTGTGTATCAGGCACATGGACTCGTGTTTTGTGGTCTCTGCTGTGGCTGGCCACACCAGCTGTTTCTGACTTTAGAGTCCAAGGTGTAAATTATAACTCTGCCATTTGCTATCTGGATGAACCTCATTTTACTTGTTTTGTAAAATGGAGATAGTCCTACCTCATTGAGTGGAGTGCCAATTAAATGAGTAAACACAAAGAAACTATTTAATCTATTGTTCAAGAAATGGTAGTATTTATTGTGGTTAATATTGTTGTCATAATGTCATGAATATGTGACATTTTAACTGTTGTGGCCTTACGCATACTGCCCAATTAGCATATAGAATGTTCTATTTATTATGTTTATTGAGTACCCTCTGTGTACAAAACAGTGGAAAAATATCTGCAGAAAGACTGGAAGTCTAGAAGAGAGCTTGTGAACCAGCTGGGAGGGCAGACTTCTGCAATGAAACGGAGCCTTGCTTGTGTTTTGCCATTAAATGCTTCTAGTGCACAGGAGACAAATAGTTGTTTTTTTATATAAAAGTACTTAATAAACAATTGTTTCAGTGACTGGATTGTAAATCCAAGAGGTGAAAAGTGTTTTATACATTCCATCAGTATTTCCAGTGGCAATAACGGGCAGTGTACCAGTCAAATACTCATTGGACGTCTCTTAGTTACAGAAGCGAAAAATAATAATGGGGGTGATGAATGTTATTTAAGATGTCATTGGATATTTCCAAGTAGACGGGTAGCTTGGTCTGATTGTATCTGGAAAGGGTGCTTCAGCTGTCTTGTGGAGGGAGGAGAGGACCTCGGAGAGAGAGAGTGGTAGCGGAGGAGCCTCTGCGCCATCAGGAGGCCTTTCCTGATCCCTGCTCGTGACAGTGCCTCTCACCCCCCAGTCCATTTCCCCTCTTGGCTTTTTGTTTTCTTGCTTATTTATGCTGCTATGTTCCCAGGACTTAGAATAGTTCCTGGAACATGGGAGGGACTCAGTATTTATTGAATAAGTAGATAAAAGTGGCTCAGTCAGTAAGGAGCTTATTGGGGTTGTGAGAAGTGACATGGTAGACATCTTCTCAGTGGAAATGGAGAGAAGAATACTGATTTGGGATGAATAAATGGAGTGAACCTGGTGGGTAAGAAAGAGAAGTCAGGGGTCACCTAGTCTGATGGTCTGATTAAATGGCCAGATGATGGTGCCTGTTTCTGAAATGCAAAAGGATGAAGAGGCAAAGGGCAAGAGTGAGAGGAGCTGAAGGTAAGTAGAAAAAGCAATGGGCCTGAACAACCCAAGGCACCTAGGAAAATGCTGTAACTACTCCTTAGGTAAATCACCTGTGGTCTTTTATAGCAGCAGAGGTGTATGTCTGACACAGGCAGACCTTCCTTGGTGGAATGTCCTCCTGGAGAAGTAAGAGCGAAAGGAATTCAGTTGAGGTGTGGGAAAGCCTTAATATACAAGAATGTCTCAGAGTACACAATGGGAACCAATATGAGGTGCCCCTCCCTGAAAGTCCAGTTAGATCTACAGGGGAGCCTGTGGGGAGAGATCAGTGAGAAATGAGGTGTCCTCTCAGATCCCTTCTTTTGACAGCTTGGCCATTCCTGTTTTACATGGAAGCACCATGGAATGCAGGAAGGTCTCCACAAGTTGCTTTTCCAATATGGTCCGTAGTCCTTTGTAGGCCTCTTCCTTGTTTTTTAATATAAGGACCTTTTCTCCTCTTAGACTTTCAAAGAAAAGGGACCAAGGAAACAAGGCTTGACAAAACAGTTTTTTAAAAATTAAATTATATGAACTTGAAAATTCATAGATAACCAAATGGTTCCACCCCCATTTGGAGAAGTCAGGGAATGTTTTCTAAGTACCTATGCTGATAGGAAGGGCTGTGGTTTTTAGGGATATTTTCTTCCCAATGCTTCTCCTTCCAAGAGTTCAAGTGTTACGTTCAGTCTCACATGAAGGACTCTGGAAGAGGTCTCAGGGGCAGGTCTGAACTTGAACCGTAGTGGTAAATATGGGTATCCTTTGCAAAATGTCACAGCCCTGGACATCTCTTTCTGGGCTTTGTTGTGTCTACCTCAGCATTATTGTGACTGTTCACAGAGTACTCAGCTCAGCAAAAGCAAGCTTTCTTGTCCAAGGTCTTTGGCAAGAACCCAAAACAACAGCTATGCCCAAGTGTCCAAATATATGTGGGCGACATACCACAAGTGGAGGTCCTGGAATTCTCTGATGATTTCCTTTAGAGCCTTTTGTTGCCATTCCCCATTTAGAAAATTTTAGTAGATAGTGATGTGGAAAGATTTTTATTCTCAGGAACTCTTCCTGGCATATCATTTACTGACACATAACACAGAACTACAGAACAAGATGCTCCAGACCCAGTGAAGGGAGATATTTGCCATAAAATTTGTGGCCAGGAACATGGAAGATTTGGCTGGATTTGAATTCAGGATTTACTACCTACTAGATTTGTGACCTGGGGTAAAATGGGTATATTTGTAGCATGTCTAAGCTAACAGTAAAGTATTGTTGAGTAGGAAATGAAATAATGCATGTAAGACACTCATCTTCACATAGTAACCGGCACATTACACGTGCAGTGAGTGAAAGTCACTCAGTCGTGAATGACTCTTTGCGACCCCATGGACCGCATACAGTCCATGGAATTCTCCAGGCCAGAATACTAGAGTGGGTAGCCTTTCCCTTCTCCAGGGGTCTTTCCAACCCAGGAACCAAACCAGGGTCTCCTGCATTGCAGGCAGATTCTTTACCAACTGAGCTATCCGGGAAGCACATGCAGTAAATAGTAGTTATGATTCATATGTTCTTTTATATTTTGTTATTTATATTCATTTATTGTATGGCTTTAATTCTAAGTTGCAGATTTTTTTCTATTTTGATATTTTTTTAATTGGAACTTGTTAATTGATTTATGCTTATTCTGTTTTATATACCTATTGGGTGTTATAAATGGAAACTTTTCCCACTGTCTTTTTGAACTGGCAGTGAAAGTTATAGGAGGACTTAGTGCATTTTTTTAACCTGTCACCTTCCTGAATTATTTTGAGTAGTTTTGTAGTTGATTTTTACGTTTTCTGAGTAGATGACCACATGATCCATAAATAATCATGATTTGGCTTCTCTTTTACAATAGCTGTGTTTTAATATCCTCTTCTTGTCTTGTTACTTACTTGGAATATCTGGAACAGTACTAAATACTAGTGACTAGAGTGAATATCCTTGTCTTGTACCTAGTTTTCTTGGGAATGCTGCCAGTAGTTCACCATTATTATGTTCAACATTCAGATGAGATCATCCTTATTAAAGAGGTACACTCTTTATTTTTAGTTTCCTATAAATTTATAATGGGAATTTTTCAATTTTTACCAAATGCCTCCTAAGCATTTTTCTAAGTAGTGGCTCTCAGGAGTATACAAAGGAATTCCCAGAGGGCATTGAAAAAAAAAATTAGGACTTGCTCCAGATATGCTGCAGGATAATTTGCTATGTTAAAAATCAGGCCCATGATGGTGATGTGTACCAAACATTAAATACACCTCATGTACTTAATGATGTGTACTCATTAAGAACGTTTGACTTGGGTGATCACATGCATATTTGGGTCTCTTAAATTACTGATGTGATGATTTATATTATAGAACTCTGAATTTTAAACCATCCTACTTTGCCTGAATAAATCTTACTTGGCCCTGTTTATATTATTCTTTTAATGTGTTACTGGATTTTCTTTGCAAGTGTTATGACTTACAGTTTTTATATCATATTCATAAGTGGAATTAGCCTATAGTTTATTCTTTTATGTATATAAGCCATGACGGTTTTGAAAATTAAATTGTGAAGTGTCTGTATTTCCAAAATTCTTTAAGCGGACAGAGAAAATTGATCTGTTCTTGAAAGTATGAGAGTACCCTGTTAAGGAACCCAAACCCAGGGCCATTTATTTCATGATTATTGAGGTATTATCTTCCTTCTCCCAATGAATTTTATTATTTTTATTTTCCTAGTTTCCATTTCATCCAGATAGAGATCTGTTGTCCTTATTCTGATCTCTTCTTTGTCTGTTATATTCTCTTGGCTTTCAGTCATTCTGTAATTAGTTGAATTCTCCTACCATCCTTTTTTTCTTGATTAGATATCCTAAGAAAGAGGGTTTTGTTGTTTTACTTTTTGTTTTCCTAGTATTTTTGTGTATGAGCATCCTTCCTCCTCACCACACCATTCTGAATGGGTGGAGGGTGGAAGGGATGCCAAAAGTAGACTCTTAAAAAGAGCCATGGTTACCCAAATAATATTTCTAGAGAAGCTGGTTTTCTCTACAGTTAATCATTATCAGTAGCCCTCCTAGGATTTAAGGAACACCTGCACACATATTGATGTACATATATTCATGCCCACATGTATTTGTTTAATTATGCATAAGCATATGCATATACACTTGTGGGTTCTAGTGTAACAAATCTCTTTATTGAAAAATTTAAGATATATTTTTCCCACATGGATATTTGGATTTATTCATTGGAAAAGGGTCACACTGACCATCAATGAAGACTGGTAATCTTATTTAATCAGATGTGAAACATCATCAAGGAAATTTCCTATGCCTTGAAAGTTTTGTTTCTTTTAAGAAACGTGAATAAACTTCATGAACATGATTTTTAACATAATTGCCTCATATAGGAAATAGACAATCATGTCACATTTCACCATGATAAACAATACACTAAATGGGCACAGTATTCTAAAATTCACATGTGGAAGAGAACCACACAAGTATAAAAAGTAAAATTTATATACAGGATTAAGGGTAAAAGTGTATGTTACAGCATGTTTGCCTGATAGTGTATAATTGCTGAGCATTATTTGTCGGTTAGGGGGATCAGCTAAAGCCCAGTGTATAAAAATTCATGCCAGTAGGAAATTTACTATAAATCAAAGTCTAGATTACTCCATAACATTACGTCTTCGAGTTGTAAATTAACTTGCACAAATTTGGTTTTCTGGATAATGAGCAACATTTCCAGTGGAGCTGGAGGCTTTCCATAAATAAGCTCAGATGAGAACAAAGCCTCACTTCCCCGTCTTGTGTCCTGCTAGAGCCTCTGTGTGCCTGCTCTTATTGCCAGACTTCCACCCAGAGGTGGCCTGGGGGTGTGTCCTGGGGTGTGGGCAAAGAACACTCATCTCTAGCCCTGTCTATAGCTCACCACATGAAATTTCATTCTTACTGTAACAAAGCCATAGCTGTTTCCTGCTCTCGCTGGGCACAGTTCCGCCTTTAAGCAAGATGTTGCCCCACAATCTGGTGATGCACGGGTCTTTAGATGGCATACTGAAGCCCCATGCCCCTGCTCCTGGGACACTGACACCACGTGTGAAGCCTGGGGTGCCGAGTGCTTCTGCAAGCAGAGCCATTTGTCCTCAGGGAGAAATGACATGTCACTTTTGGAGATGCTGTGCGTTGTTGTTGTTTTGATGTGTTTTCAAATTCCTTGAGGTGAGAGGACGATGAAGAGGGAGACATTTGGGCCTTGTAAGCAAGTCACAGAAAAGATTGGGCTGAGGAGTCACAGTTATCAGAGTGTTTCTTCAAAACCCACTGGCCAAATGGACTCACATTAAACAGAAAATCTACTATTAATACTAATGCTAAAAATACTGATGGTAACTCTAACCATAGTGCGAAAGTCTAATATTTGTATGTTTTTGCATTTGTGTCAGGTATTGTGGTATTACTCTGCTTTCTCTTTTCTTCTCCCAGCAACTCTATGGGATGGTGCCAGTTATAAGGAACCCAAGGATTAGAGAAGTCTGCGTCAAGCTTCTCTGGTTATCAGCTTCAGCTTATAATCTCTGGAATGCTCTGGAGCCAGTATCCAGAGTCATGTCGGCTAGCCACAGCTTGCCTTTATGCTGCTTTTTGCGTCCTTTTAGGATGCACATGGGAGAAGGAAATGGCAACCCACTCCAGTGTGTTCTTGCTGGAGAATCCCAGGGACGGGGGAGCCTGGTGGGCTGCCGTCTATGGGGTCCAATAGAGTCGGACACGACTGAAGTGACTTAGCAGCAGCAGCAGGATGCACGTCAGAGACTTCTGCTATTTCTGTGTGTAGGAATATTCCCTCTGCTCCAAGGTTCCTCTGGTTTGGAAAATCTGCAGTTGATGTCCCTCGTGACTCTCTGGAATCCTAGTGAATCTCATCCTCGTAGTCCCGCCGTATCCTCTCAGTGACTTCACTGCTCCATCCCTGTTTCACTTGCATCTGTTCTAGCCTTAGTCACATTCTGTGCCTGAAGAATTAAATCACCATTTACGTTCTTATTCCTTAGTCTCCTCCACGAGGACCTCTCCAATTGCCATGTTTATCCTCTCTCTTTGGGACATGACAGGCCTGTATTTGACTTTTCCAGGGCTTAGGGCAAGAAGACAAATGTAGGCCCAGTTTAGCTCACGTATTCTTTGTAATTTCAGTTTACTTGGTCAGTTGCTAAACTTTCAATGACAATGAAATGTCATTGAAATGTTGCAGTAATGGCAACAACTTTTTTAAGAAACCAAAAAGAAAAAGAAAAATTGCATGTGGGTGTTTTGATATGCAGGACCTCAAAGCACGGGCCCAGGCCAGGGGACCCTCTCGCCCAGTCTCAGGATGGAGGGAGTCTTAGTTCTAGCTCAGTGAGGCTGCACTGGGGGACCACCACCAAGCTGTCTTTCTAATCCTTGTTCTCCTCCGGCTCACAGGCTCATTGTCCTTCTTTCCTTTTGAAAGGAAAGTGGATTATGCAGATTATATTGATACACCGACTTCTCCTGAACAAACTTCACACAGAACAAATCACGTTTTATCTGGAAAGTGGCAGAGATTGGCAGAGAAGAGCAGGTTTAAGCTAGTAAATTGTCTGCTACTGTGAATATCAGAAGTTTGGGAAGGGAAAGTATTTTTCTGATCAGATTTTTCCGGTCAAGCTTGGGGAGAGCTCTCTTACTATCTTTTCTGTCTTATTCCCTAGCACATGTTCATGGTATCTCCTGTCTGTCTGTCTGTCTGTCTCTCTCTCACACACAAACACACACAGGCCTTTATTCATCAGGGAGAAGAAAGGAGGAAGGAAGAAAATAGTAAATTAAAGTCAAAGAAGTTCTTTCCCCTGAAGTTTGGTAGATTGGAAGCTGGGTAATGAGATTAAAGGCAGAATGACACATGTGGGCACTTCTGAGGCATTCCAGGCTCCTGCTTTAACTATAAATGCTCCCCCGACCCCCTCTACCAAGGGCTCTGACTCTGTTAAAATGCCCACTGAATTAAAATTTGTTCTCTAGTTGGACCAGGGAGTTAGTGTTGGTGTAAGCAGTGACCTATAACAATTTAAAATTTAATGAGGCAGGAACCAAACTGGGCTTGTGTTTTATGTGTCTAAAGCTTGTAAAACATGCCATTCTCTTAACCACATCAAAATAAATATTAGTAATTAGTTAATATTAATGGATATTTCAATGAAGGTCTTTCTTTTTAAATGGAAAATAAAGCAAATTGACTGGAAGAGAATATTATGTTCCCCCTGGCTGGGCCAGACCATGCTGTTTACCTGGTGGCAGCCACCCAGGCTCAAGGCTCAAGGCAGAGGGTGTGGGGTGGATGAGTGGCTCCAAAAGCCTGGCCTTGTACAAGCAAACCTGCAGAGGGAGGGCTCGTGTCACCGCGTGTGACCCAAGTCTGCGGGAAGCCCCTGGAGCAGGGCAGGGAGAGCCGAACCCACCAAGAGGAGAGCTGAGAGAGAGCGTATCGCCACACCATGAGACTGACAAAAGACCTCTGAGTCTGGGATCCCTGCGTGCTTTGTCATCCTGCTTCAGGCCACAGCTCAGGGAATTTAACTTCCCCAGTGTCTAAATGCATCCTCCGTCCTGAACTTGGGCTGTGGAATTCATCTTAACTTGAGAGAAGAACCAATGTTGACATCATGCCTCCCTGCATGAGATCTCCTGGGCGTTCGTCCCAGCCCGCTAGGTGGTTCCTGGACTACTGGGAACATTGTGGTTCTGTCTCATTGTCTCCTCTTTCCCCAAAGTAAGGACTGTGTTTCACCCAGCCTGGTTCGAGACTGAACATATCACATTAAAACTGTGTGATAAGTGAGGGTGTGCCATGTCTCAAAGGCTGTAGGGCTAATTACTGCCTTGAACTTATGCAGAGCAGCCAAAAGGATGTTGTTTTTTTTTAAAGATTATGATTATGGGACTTCTGGTTAGAATCCTCTGGGTATCAGGCAGAAGTAGCAGCCCAAATTTGGGGGAGAGGAGAATAAAATGACAAGAATCTCAAATTGGATAAATATATATACAAAGGCAGCCTCCTTTCCCTCTGTAATCTCTGTTCCCTTTCAGTATATTCTGGGTGTTCAGTGAACCGAAAAATATACTTAAAGCTTTTCCCACTGCTCTTACAATAAGCCCAGGATACTGTAACCAAAACTGCCTATCCCAGGAACACCTGTCAGCAGTTTGATTTTTTTTTTTTTTTCATTTTAACTGAAACTGAGCCACCATCTTTGTTCATCAGGTGACTATTGATTGGGACATGCTTCCTGCCTATAAGCACTATTATAGGTACTGGAAATGCAATGAACAAAACCAACTGTCATGGAGCTGATGTTCTAGAGGGAGAAAACCAATCAACAAGATAAGTAAGACAAATATTGGGTTGACCCATATCACATTGTCAATTTCATAGGTCCAAAAGTTGGTAATTCCATAAGTTTCAACTTAGCATATGATATTTTGATGATGGTAAGCACTAAGGAGAAAAATACTTAAAGGAGAAAAGGACATATAAGTATGGCACAAACCAACCCAATATTGTAAAGCAATTATCCTTCAATTAAAAATAAATAAACTTAAAAACTGAAAAGCAAAAAAGTTGGGTATGTGAAATGTTGAGGTTAGGGACTTTCAGTTAAAGAATGAGATGGTTGGATGGCATCACCAACTCAGTGGACATGAATTTGAGCAAACTCTGGGAGATAGTAAAGGACAGGGAAGCCTGGGGTGCCACAGTCCATGGGGTTGCAAAGAGTCAGACATGACTGAGTGACTGAACAACAAAACAAAGTAAGGAAAGCCCTCACAGAGAAGCTGAGGTTTGAACAAAGGTTGAAAAGAATAAGGGAGCCAGCCAGATTCGTATCTGGGAGGAAGAACATTCCAGGCAGAGGGAATAGCAAATGCAAAGGCCCTGAGGTGGGGTCAGCAAAGCAGCCTGTGTGTCAGGAATAGAGTAAGTGGGTGAAGGAGAGTGGAATGGTTTTAGAAGAGTAATCAGGAGCCAAGTCAGGCAAGGCTGGTTCCATTGGGATGCCTTTAGCTTGACCCTGAGTAAGATGAGAGGCCTGTGAGATGTTTCTGAGCAGAGGAATGACGTGCTGCAATGTAACGTTTCAGCAGGATCCCTGGCTGCTATGTTGAGCAAAGGCTGCAGGGCTAAGGGCAGAAGCAGGGGCACCAGCAAAGAGACCACTGCAAAGATCCAGGCGATAGACAGCGGTGAGTCAGATGAAGGGGTGACAGCGGGGCGGTTGTGGTGTCCACCTGTGGATCTGCGTTGAAGACAGAGCCAGTTGGAATGCTGAAGGGTCAGATGGTGGAGTATGAGAGAGTGGTGGGTAGAGGGCATGTTTTGGTCAGAGCAATGGAACAACAGAGTTGCCCTGAGCTGAAATGAGGATGACTATAGCAGGAGCTGGTTACACGTTAAGAGACTGTCTCCTCCTTGGCAGATTTTAATCATTCCAGGATGCCAGGCTCAGTTCTGATGAGTGAAAATGCAGAGCAAAGATACAGGAAGGGAAATAACCTTAAGTAGCCTTTTTCAATAATGAAACGGCAATTCGAAGAATATTGACTTTTGATGGTGCACTGGGGGCACCATGTTGAACTTGGGGCATTTTCTTATCTAATACGCATGACAACCCCTCTCATGGGTGGGAATGCTCATAGAGGTGAGGCTCAGAGCCTTTCTGAGTTGTTCCCGGGTTGCTGACGGCTTATTTCACTGCCCCAGAGTGAATGGTTGTGTGTGAGGCTCACCACACTAGGTAAGAGTAGAAGACAGACACAGCTGAGAATTCTGAAAAATGGTAGCCAGCCAGGCGTGCCCCAGAACTCCTAGCCCAGGCTGGGCTGACTCTTAGCCCCCAGCCCGTCCCTGAATACATGTTGAATGACTCCACCTTATCAACAGTGATGGTAAGCTCTTAGGTATAGAAGGAAGACTTCTTAATGGCAGGAGGATAGATCATATGTATACAGAGAGCAGATGGTAATTCAGTATATACTTACTGTGTGTCCGGCCCTGGGCAGTGTTCCAAGGGGGATAGCAGTGAACAGTGCAGACAGGCTCACTGTGGCCCTCGAGCTGAGCCTGGTGTGTCATGGACGGATGTTAGAGTTTCAGAGACAAAAGAACTTTCCAACCCATGTGGTCCAACACTCCCATTTTATAGACCAGGAAGCTATGGTCCTCCTTTTATCCCAGCTCTGTAGTCCATCCTCACAGCAGGCAGAGGACAGATCTTAGTGCACAAGTTAGATCATGTCTGCTTCCTGCAC
>NW_011494876.1:10615858-10616454 GCF_000754665.1 Bison bison bison
AGCACAAAAATACAGTAAAACCCCAGTCCCTTACTAGGATGTACAGCCTTTGTCCATTGCATGCCTTCCCAAATCCATCTGCTATCATCTTCCTCTCATCTCTAAGCTCCAACCCCTCTGGCTCGGTCTTTAAAGCTCATTCTTGTCTTAGAGCTTTTACACTTCTTGTTTTCCCTGCTGGATATGCTCTTCCCTCTAATGTGCCTATATCCATCCTCTGGAAATCAGTTCAGGTGTCTCCTTCACAGAGGTGAGCCTCACTGAAGACTACCCTCTCTAACTATCACTTTTCTTTATCTGAAGTTATATGTATTTGTACCAGTTCAATTCAGTTCAGTTGCTCAGTCGTGTCCAACTCTTTGTGACCCCATGGACACAGCACGCAGGCCTCCCTGTCCATCACCAACTCACGGAATTTACTCAGACTCATGTCCATTGAGTCGGTGATGCCATCCAACCATCTCATCCTCTGTCGTTCCCTTCTCCTTTCGCCTTCAGTCTTTCCTCGCATCAGGGTCTTTTCAAATGAGTCAGTTCTTCCCATCAGGTGGCCAAAGTATTAGAGTTTCAGCTTCAGCATCAGTCCTTCCAGTGAA
>NW_011494876.1:10616554-10617212 GCF_000754665.1 Bison bison bison
CAGGACTGATTTCCTTTAGGATGGACTGGTTGGATCTCCTTGCAGTCCAACGGACTCTCAAGAGTCTTCTCCAACACCACAGTTCAAAAGCATCAATTCTTCGGTGCTCAGATTTCTTTACAGTCCAGCTCTCACATCCATACATGACGACTGGAAAAACCATAGCCTTAACTAGACGGACCTTTGTTGGCAAAGTAATGTCTCTGCTTTTTAATATGCTGTCAAGTTTGGTCATGTATTTGTATACTTGTTTATTATTATTCTCTTCTCTAGACTTTGAATTTCAGGAAGGTAAAATCTAGTCCTTTGTGTTCACCACTGTATCCCCAGAACCAAGCACAGTGTCTGTTACAGAATTAATAATCACCAGTTAGTTGTTGACAGAGAAGGCAATGGCACCCCTCTCCAGTACTCTTGCCTGGAAAATCCCATGGACAGAGGAGCCTGGTAGGCTGCAGTCCATAGGGTCGCGAAGAGTCGGATACAACTGAGCGACTTCACTTTGACTTTTCACTTTCACGCACTGGAGAAGGAATGGCCACCCACTTCAGTGTCTTGCCTGGAGAATCTCAGGGACGGGGGAGCCGTGGTGGGCTGGCCATCTGTGGGGTCGCACAAAGTCGGGCATGACTGAAGCGACTTAGCAGCAGCAGCTAGT
>NW_011494876.1:10617562-10617757 GCF_000754665.1 Bison bison bison
AAGCTGAAACTCCAATACTTTGGCCACGTCATGCAAAGAGCTGACTCATTTGAAAAGACCCTGATGCTGGGAAAGATTGAAGGCGAGGGGAGAAGGGGACGACAGAGGATGAGATGGTTGGATGGCATAACCAACTCAACGGACATGAGTTTGAGTAAACTCCAGGAGTTGGTGATGGACAGGGAGGCCTGGTGT
>NW_011494876.1:10617857-10679953 GCF_000754665.1 Bison bison bison
TTTTAAACCTTAGTAAGAGATGATGCTGTGAAAGTCCTGCACTCAATATGCCAGCAAATTTGGACAACTCAGCAGTGGCCACAGGACTGGAAAAGGTCAGTTTTCATTCCAATTCAAAGAAAGGCAATGCCAAAGAATGCTCAAACTACCACACAATTGCACTCATCTCACACACTAGCAAAGTAATGCTCAAAATTTTCCTAACCAGGCTTCAATAGTTACATGAACTGTGAACTTCCAGATATTCAAGCTGGATTTAGAAAAGGCAGAGGAATGAGAGATCAAAATGCCAACATCTGCTGGGTCATCAAAAAAGCAAGAGAGTTCCAGAAAAACATCCATTTCTATTTTATTGACTATGACAAAGCCTTTGACTGTGTGGATCACAATAAACTGTGGAAAATTCTGAAAGAGATGGGAATACCAGACCACCTGACCTGCCTCTTGAGAAATCTGTATACCGGTCAAGAAGCAATAGTTAGAACTGGACATGGAACAACAGACTGGTTCCAAATAGGAAAAGGAGTACATCAAGGCTGTATATTGTCACTCTGCTTATTTAACTTAAATGCAGAGTACATCATGAGAAATGCTGGGTTGGATGAAGCACAAGATGAAATCAAGATCACTGGGAGAAATATCAATAACCTCAGATATGCAGATGACACCACCCATATGGCAGAAAGTGAAGAAGAACTAAAAAGCCTCTTGATGAAAGTGAAAGAGGAGAGTAAAAAAGTTGGCATAAAGCTCAACATTCAGAAAACTAAGATCATGGCATCCGGTCCCATCACTTCATGGCAAATAGATGGAGAAGCAGTGAAAACAGTGTCAGACTTTATTTTTGGGGGCTCCAAAATCACTGCAGATGGTGATTGCAGCCATGAAATGAAAAGACGCTTACTCCTTGGAAGGAAAGTTATGACCGACCTAGACAGCATATTAAAAAGCAGAGACATTACTTTGCCAACAAAGGTCCTTCTAGTCAAGGCTATGGTTTTTCCAGTAATCATGTATGGATGTGAGAGTTGGACTATAAAGAAAGCTGAGTGCTAGAGAATTGATGCTTTTGAGTTATGTTGTTAGAGAAGACTCTTGAGAGTCCCTTGGACTGCAAGGAGATCCAACCAGTCCATCCTAAAGGAAATCATTCCTGAATGTTCATTGGAAGGACTGATGTTGAAGCTGAAACTCCAATACTTTAGCCACGTCATGCAAAGAGCTGACTCATTTGAAAAGACCCTGATGCTGGGAAAGATTGAAGGCGAGGGGAGAAGGGGACGACAGAGGATGAGTTGATTGGATGGCATCACTGACACAATGGACATGAGTTTGAGTAGGCTCTGGGAGTTGGTGATGGACAGGGAAGCCAGGCATGCTGCAGTCCATGGGGTCGCAAAGAGTCGGACATGACTGAGTGACTGAACTGAACTCTTGGAGGGCTTTACACATAGATCAGAGCAGGGTATTTGCCCTCCCTGCTTTAGGCTGAATCTTCTTGCATCTGGACGTGTCTGGTTAGGCAGGTTCCCTGGAGGTCTGACGCATGAAGGACTCTGCATTAGAGACCTGGGAGTTCAAGCATCATAAGGAAAGTTGGGCTGAGAGGGGAGGAGTGACTTTGAGTGGAGCTGGATGTTTGTCAAACAGGGAGTTTTCTGTTTTACTTCCCTCGCACTTGTACCTGAAAGCAACAAGCCTGCAGTCAGGACAGCCAGTGAAAATTGAATAGGCTGCCTTGCTGAAGCCTCTGGGTCTTTGACAGCTCTTGGAACCAGCCACTTTGGAGCTGGCAGATATGTTAGCAATGGAAGAAGGCGCCAATAACTTGGAATCTGGCAGTCCTGGCAAAAAACGAAAGACCTCTGAGCAATTTACGTTTTCTGAGTACTGTGTGCTAATTGATTGTGCCACTGAAGCATCGAAGTTTACCTTTTATCTGTGTAACTAATTAACACTTCCCCACTTGTTATTCCTCCTTCTACCCATTAAGTCATAGTAACTCCATGAATGAATCAGGACCTTTGCAAAATTGTGCTCATCATTTTACCCCCAACTTCCAGAACAAGGCCTGGTACACAGTAGGTGCTCAATAAATAAGTGCTGCCTGAAAGAATGAGAGAACAAATGAAGCCCTTCTAATCCCCAGGATTTTATGACCTGGGGACATAGGTGACAGGAAGACTGTGATAGGAAGAGGAGGCTATGATGTGGGAGATCAGGCAGGTGACACCCCCCTGATGACTCCTGTTCCAGGAAGTGGAGATTTGGGAAGGCAAAAAGGAATATAGTGTGCTTTTTGGCAGTTCTTTCTCCCCAGATACTGGGTTTTCCGTGAAGGTGAGTCTGGGTTATAGTTCTAGAGTTTTGTACATTACCAATTCCCAGTATGCCTGTTGTCTCCTAGAGGATCATCTACATTCCCAGCCTGTGCCAGCAGAGAGGTGCAGCCAGACAGTGAGCACTGCCCTCCCAGGTACTCTCCCTTGTGGGTTCTCAGCCCATCTCCCAAGCTTGGCTCGTGACCCTCCCCTCTTGTTGTTCCTGGGATGAGCCCTCCCTCCACATCCACTTGAAATGCCAACCCTGCTCAGCCTCTTTAGGTTGTTTCCGCACCTAGACAGGGAGACCTCTCATACTGTTGATTCTATTAACAGCATCTGCCTAAACATCCCTCCATCCATTTCTCTTTTATTTTGTTTGGGTCTTTGTTCCCTTTCCTGGTAGAGCCAGGAGGCATGTTCTAACCTTCCAGTGGAGCAGTTGCCCCTTCTCCAAATCTACAGTTTCCTATTGCCAGCCCTGAGAGACAGCAGTGATTTTGTTGATCTGCTGGGATTTAGTGCTGCTGCATGGTCTGTACTCTGAAATCTTCCTGTCCTCCCAGCAGGCCTCAGAGGTCGATTCTCACGGTTCCCTTGCTGTTCCATGATGCAGGGCCTGGCATACCCTGGGTGGGGTTCCCAGTCCCTTAGCAGATTCCTCCCCCAATTTGGAGACTAGCCTGGAGCCAGCTCATACAAAGACTACCTTCAACTCTACTCTCACATTTATTCTACTAAAATCTGTTTTTTTTTCCCCCAAGATTAATGAAAAATAAAACAGAGACAGTGGGGTCACTTAATAATTTTATTCATCAAAATGAACTAAAACCAAACTCACCTAAGCAGGAAGGAATAGCAGCTCTATGGATACAGGCAAGATTTCCTCAAGCTTTCCATCTAGTCTGCCACCTCCTTTTAAAGCAGGTTTTGCAGTGTTTTGCATTAATACACTGTCTGCATGATGTAATAGCTCCAATGACAGCTACTCCCTAAACCTCGGGGGGAAAAAATCTCAAGTAACGGTCCTCTCCCCAATGTACATTTCCTCTGTTGAAGATGCCTCTGCCAGTTTAGATTGTCTAAAAATGTTCATTTTGAGTCATTAGGGCAGAAAGCCATAACAATAGTTGCACATGCTACATCATCTAGTGGAATACAATAGCTCTCTTAAACCCCAGGAAAGATTGATTGCTGCATTTATCTCTAGATTAAATATGAATTGGGGGGCCCTTTAGGATCAGTCTTTGCAGAACCATTACACCAGTTTGAACAAGTACCAATGCCTGGAGATGGATGGGCAACTTAATCTGCCAAGAAAAGTAGATTTCAGATTGTTCTTATGTCTCGGGAGGAAAAAAAAAAAGGCTCCTTTATTCAAGCAGGTAATGCTGGTAATTGCATGTATTTTGCATAATTTGATTTATGAGAATACTACAGTCATGCATGTGCCCTGGTCTGAATTCTCTATCTGAGGAATTTCAACTTCATTCAGTGTCAAAAAAAAAAAAGAAGAGGAGGGGGAAACAGATTATGTAGACTTGTGGGGAGACTTGATTATGACTTACTTCGATGACCATCAGAAGAACCAGAAGTACATTGACAACTTCTAAGAAGCTATCTTGAGTTGGATTAAAACTCGTCTCCTGAGAAATTGTTCTAATAGGTAATTCTTGAAATTGACAGGTTGGCACAGAGTTGAAGGGCTCTAAAATTTGGCAGCTGTATTCTAACCCTTCGTATTGCCAAATAGAAGAAAAAGCCTCACCATAAACAGAGCTGGCTGACTTGTGTTTCATTGTTCATAGTCACATTCAGCTACACACAGTGGAGAAGTGCTTCCCTTGTTTAAGAGGCAGGGGCAAGGAGGCCCCCATCTTTATTCTTAGACCTCGAGATTTTATTGGGTGTTATTTGGTCTGCAGATGAACCCTTGGAAGATAGGTGGATACATACAACTGAGGATTCCCATTCAGTGATTGCCAAAATGTCTTAGGATACCTAGGAAACTATCAGAAAATCTTAGTGGAGAATCTGTTAATTCTTTTAACAGATTTATATGACCTAAGCAGAACTTTGCTTTTGCCCCGTCTTGGAAAGGAAAGTTTGACAAATAAAATTATAGCATGACCAGTACTGTAAGGCATCTTATTCATTCATGTGGTTATTCAGCCAAGACTTGTGGGTTTAGCATCTGCCAGACTCTGAGCTAGGTACTTGAGACAGAAGAACACAGGCCCTGTGTATACAGTCCTGATAAAAAGAAGTTATTAAAAAGTAAACACAATGCAAATGTCACAGCAGATGCAGCAGTTCTCTTTCAGGGAATACTGGAAATAAGGAGGATGTGGTCTGTGTTCACCTAGAAGTTCAAATAGCCTTAAAAGGAAAAGAAATTGCTGTAAACAGAGCTAGTAATTACAAATGTGCTTAATAATCTGTCATGATAGTTGCAAAGACAGAATTTCAGACAAAACTATCTGGTTTTCATAGAGGTAAACGCTTTTTGGAGACCATTACAAGCCTTCAAAGTAAGAATTGCACTATTTTATTCTGAACTAAAGATGATAAGGAAAACAGTGAAAGTAATTCTGAGAATGTTGGTATTTGACAAGTTGTTTTAGGGACTTTAAAAAAGATTAAAAGTGATAGGTGTGCATATGTGAATTAGTGAGTGCACTAAAATAATGTTCATAGAACTGTATCCAACATTTTTTTTAAAAAGAGAAAAGCTTAGAATATCTATAATATTAATCTTTATTTTATCAAGTGTTATATAGGAAAAGGCTCTTATTTTTTAGAAACATATACTGATAGATGTATTTAGGGGTAAAGTATCTTGATATCTAACTCATTTAAAAATATTTCAGAAATAAAAGATGAGAAAATGTGGCACATCTGTTTACTCTTGGTGGTAGGTTTCTGAGTGTTAATTATACTCTTCTCCTTTCCATTTCTGGATGTTTGGAAAATGTCCATAATTGAAAGTCAGAAAGTCTATACCTATATATTTTCTGAATTCTTCTATATGCCAGACAGTTGTACTTAGTACTGGACAGCCATCATTTAAAATTTCACAATAAGCCTACAAGGATAGTAAGATGATCCTCCCTTAAAGATGGCAGAATTGAAGCCCAGGATCACCCAGTTGGTAAGAGGTGAAATCTATCCCTGAATCTTGGTGTGTTAATGCCAGACACACCCCACATATCTTCATCATGAGTGCAGTGTCCTGCCTAGAGCAGAATTCTCTCCATAATTCTCTCCATTCTGCTTCTTGGAGAATTCAGTGAATGAAGAACATTCCATCAATGCTTAAGTTGAGCCACATTCCACCTCAGAAAAATTAATACCTACCTTCTAAGGAGTTTAAACCCTTTGCAGTCTCATCAGCATTCCTGGAAGATGGTTAATCCTACTGACTCCCCACTCTCTAGCTACACTGGACTTGTTATTGTTGTTCCTTTTACATGTCAAGTTGTCTCTATGCTTTTGACGTTTGCCAGTGATTTCCCATCTGCCTACAGACTGCCTGCAACCTCTCTCTTCTGGCCAAATGCAGGTGATTCCTAAAGTCCTTGATAATGCCGTTTCCTCAACAGTCCCTTCCTTGATGCTATATTGAACTATGCATTTACATCTATCTTCCCAGCTAGGCTGTAACCTACATGTGGCCAGATTCTTGCTGACCTGCTTACTTAAGTGTTCAGTAGAGAATTAGTCCATTGAACTGAAGTGAACTCCAGCTCTACCATCTCAAGCTACATGAAAAAATTCAGGTCCTTTGGAACCTGTATGAAATAAATGGGATCTCTCCCCCACACAGTATGCCTTTAATGCCAAACCACTCTTCACTATTTCTTTCGTAGCCTTTTATTTGAATAAACATCCCAGTTTGATTATATTTTTCTGCCTCACTTATCATTTAGGTGAACTACCTAAGTGCATGTCATCTGTCATTAAGACCAACTACAGTGCCTTTTCAGGCCCCTTAGTCAATTTCTTCTACTAACCTTGGCCAAGAATTGCTTGACTCACCTAGCTTACAGTATTGAGTATACTACTGTTCAAGCCGATGGATTCTCATGACCTGGGAGGAAGATCCTTAAAGGCGAGAACAGCGCCTCATTGGTGTATCTGTTACAGTTGATCTGATGTGGGAACGTGTATGTTTGTCAAATGTAGGTTTTCAGTGACTGTGTTCTCCCATGCATTGCAGTGTGTTAATAAGAAACATTTCCTAGGTGATGTAGCAGATGGGAAGACCTGGGTATTGAACCTGGACAGTGGCAAAGGCTTTATACTGTTTATACAAATGAAAAAAAAAAAAAGTCCCATTCTCAGTGTTTAGATTAGTCCATCTTTTTATGAAATCTATTTTTCCCAGTGTAGGCTTACTTTTAAGCTTCAGTGTGGGTCAGCAGACTATTTCCCATGGGTCAACTCCTACCATCATCTGTCATCTGCTTTTGTAAGTAAAACTTTGTTATAACACCATAGGATATTATGTATTGTCATGGCTGCTTTCACATCACAAGAGCAGAGTCAAAAAGTTGCAACAGTGAACCTGTGGCCTATGAACAGGGTTCCCAGATAAAATACAAGAAGCTTAAGTTAAGTTCAGAACTTGGGCAAAGAATGAATAAATATTTAGTGTAACATGTCCCCAAATACTGCATGGGACATACTTAAACTAAAAATAAAAGTATTCACTGTTGATCTAAAATTCAAATTTAACTGGACTCTTTGTATTTTTATTTGCTGAATCTGACAACCCTACCTGTAAAGCCTAAAATATTTACTGTCTGGTCCTTTATAGAAAAAAGTTTGCTGCCACTTGAGCTGTAGTAATAATAGCAGTGATGATGATGGTAGGAATAACAGGATTCCGAACAACATTAATAATGATAGCAGCAATACCTCTTTTATTTGCATTCTCAGTGTCAGTGTATTATCTCAATTAACCCTCAAACCATCTGCCTTAATGTTGGCAGAGGTTCTGGATCCCATAGTGAGCACATGGTGATACATAAGACTGTATCCCTTGTCTCCTCATTTGGCATGTTCTGACCCACCTGGGACCTACCTACTTTTTTTGGAAGAGGGTTTGTGGCTTATCATTATTCTTTCCCACAGATTTGCATCACACCCTTCAGGCTCTCCTATTCCAGAAACAAATCAAGGCATCCCTGGACCTACTACCTTTTGCTGTATTTTATTCTTTGGTTAACTGACTCCATATACTTAATTATATGTGTCAAATAATTGTGGAGTTATTTCTGGATTATTTAATCTGAGAACTATTTTTACACGGCAAATTGTCATGCATTGAATCACCTGCATGCAGACCAACAGAGACACCCTGTGGGGAGCCAGATTCGACATGAACAGACATTCAATGGGGATGTCCTCAGGACCCTCTTGCCAAGTTTATCTGCAGTTCTGATCCAGTCCTCTGGTGGCGAAGCCATGTCGTAATTGTTCATCATTGTTCATTCATTTTTTTTCCCCAAAAAATTTGTGAAAAAAACTTTAGTAATGTATTGGATAGCAGCTAGATTTGGTAACTTAAGTTTTGCTACTCTATTTCAAGTGTTTCCGAGCTAAGTAAAAAAGCTAAAAAGAAAGAAAAAAAAAAAAGTAAAGAAAAGTAAACATTTCTGCTCCTATCTACAGCAAATATCAAAGAGCTGGTCCATGTATCTTTTATTTAAAACACTGGGTTGGGGTCTCCAATGTGCCCCTAATCAATTTTTTACAACCTAACTGAGATATTTGCTTACATTACAGACAGTAGACTATTACCTTTAAGGAAGAAGGTGATTGGGAGATAAAAGGGCTTCAGAATGTGTTTCTGAAGAATTCAGTCTGCTCCTTGACTTCAGGCAGTGGGAAGCACATTAATTTACCTCTGATATCACAGGCTCTCTGATGTCAATGTGTTAGTCTGTCAGTGCTGTGAATTTGCCTTTTTCAGCCATTGGAAAAGGATGAGAGACTGAACCTACAGTCTGTTTTCATGTGATAACCTTGACACTGGACTACTGTTTGGTAGGGGGTTTATGTCAGGGAGGGCTGCTGACACTGTCAGTAAAAAGGTTAAACCCAATAACAAAGTTTGTATTATGAAAAGTCACAGTGCTGGAATTTACTAACTTTTTAAGAACCTTCAACCAAAATGCTAAAACTTCAGAAGTACAAAGATGAACTTGTTAAAGCAAAACATAGTTTCATTACTCTTTTTCCTTTGTGTAAAAATATTCTTCATATGAGTTTAAGTGCACTGATCTTCAAAATCAACTGTAAAACTTGAAAGTGTCAGTCATTCAGATAATTGGAAACATAAATTTAAGGAATGTGCAGCCGTAAAATTAACTATTGGATTCATTTAGAAGATTAGATTCACTAAAGGTAAAATCTTATATTTTCCCAAACTCCATGACTGTGTTGCATGAGAAGAAAAACCAATCTTCATCATGCATTTAGTCAATTTTAATGTTACATTTTTTTTGTTGTTTAGTCTTTTGTCCTTGAGTATTGAAAATAGAAACTACCATGTTTATCATACTTATTTTGACCTTAACCTTTTTTTTTTTTAAATGAAAGAGACTTAAAATGTCCCAGCTGGTCAGACTCCCAGTGAGGGGGAGGAGGCAATGGTAAAGCTTTCTTTCTTTGCCAATGTCAGAAAGATGGAGTAAGACTCAAGTGGGTTAAGTGAACTGTGGAAGTCCTCATCTCTTTGTATGTGTGAAAAATTTAGAAAGCTGTTTCTTAAGATTATAATGTGATTGCAATTTGCAAAATGACAAGAAAACATAGCACAACACCAACTCAGAGATGGTTTATTTCCTTTAGGATACTGCTTACAATTTAATTTACGCTCTGTTGGATTGGCACAAAAGGAGGAATTCCACAGATAGGTAAACTGAAGGAGACTGAAATGTCATAAAACAGAGTTCATTTTGAGGTTTGGCTTAATTATTAGGGAGTAAAATTTTATTGCAAATTGAAATTCCACTGCAAAGAACTAAAAATATAAAGAATTAGAGTGTATAATCTAAAAAGAAAAAGGAAAAGCCATCTTATTTGGTGGAATTTGGTGGTTAGCCCTCATCTTAGCAAGCTAAGAGTTTTGAATTTCCAAAATGGATTCTTTTTTAATATGCTTAAACCTTACTTGTTGGTAGAGACCTTACTGAATAATACCCTTGATCCATCCACCTTCATTGATATAAGCTTCCCTGTTGGCTCAGTTGGTAAAGAGGCTGCCTGCAATGTGGGAGACCTAGGTTTGAGCCCTCATTGGGGAAGATCCTCTGGAGAAGGAAATGGCAACCCACTCCAGTATTCTTGTCTGGAGAATTCCATGGACAGAGGACCCTGGTGGGCTGCAGTCCACGGGGTCACAAAGAGTCGGACACAACTAAGTGGCTAACACTTCCATTGATGTAAACCCACTGTAACTTTCTTGGAAAATGTTAATATAGGTTGAACTTTTTGCAAGGGAGTTGATTTGCCTTTTAATATACAATAAGAAGAGTGGAAAGATCTCATATCTGCAATTTCTTACATTAAATAGCTGGATTTCTTTTGGCTACAGATATGACCCACCTTGTTTGAATGCTAGCCCTCAGTGTGCAGACTAGCAGTATTATAGGAGACAAGGAGATCTAACTTAGAAAGTTATATAATGGGGGCAAGGATCCTAAAGTCCAAAGATTTCTAAAGGGCAGATAGAGGCCATGGGGGTCTCTGATGGACAGCAGGAAGGCTTCCTCCTCATTAGTTGGCCTCTCAGATTTTTATGGTACCAATCAAAGAAGTGATTCTGAGAATGACAGATTTCTAGGAAAAACACAAGATGAAAAGATCCTAGGAGGAGGCTTCTCTGGTCTTCCTGGGTGTAAGTGGAGGTCTGTGGTGTGCTTAGGTTGGAATTGAGGGAACAAATTCACATGATTTGGCTTAATTCATTTCAGAGTGCTAGACTATCTCAGACATTGATTTCTGACTGTTAAACTTTCAGAAGAAGATAATTTAGTGTGATACTTGTGTTTGTTTGTTTGTTTTTTCCTTTTGCATGATAAAACAAGGTATGGAACCGTGTTTCTTCATGAACTTAGAACGATCCATATTTGTTTTGGAGAGAATAGCATATTACTGGGGTCACCTAACTCAGTATAGGGAATTTCTTGGAAATATTGGATAGACAAGAACTTAGAAAAGAGTTAATATTTCAGCCACTCATGTAGTGAGCAAATGTAATTATCTCTTGATGAGAAAGTGGTCTCTACTGCTATTTGAATTCAGAAAAGAAGAACCCAAAGAAATAACTGTGTGTATGTACATATAATATTTATCGTGATTTGATATAGTTATCTTATGCTAAAGAGAAATATTACCTGAAACTAGAATACAATTGAGTTTTAAAGATATCATACTGTTTGTGAACACTTAGTTTGATATTAACTAAAAATTGACAACATTTTTAAAATTGTATATAAAGTATCTATACTTATATTTATTAAATTTTAAGCTATTTGATAAGTAGGTTGTGTTTACCTAAGTAGTAAATATGTTAGAATGTTCAAAATGAACAATATGTATAAATTTATAATTTTTCTTTCTGCTACTACATTCACTTACTGAATGCTTACCTTTATATATACTTCCCATATCAGTCCTGTGAGATAACTGTTTGACTCCTTCCATAGATGGAGACAGTAAGGCATTTCATTACTAGGTTGAAAATGATATTGTCATTTTTGTGGACTGAGCATACCTGGACACCGGAAACCTCTTATAGATATCCCAATATAATATTATGTGCAACCTATACTGATTTTATATGCATAATTATATTTTTCATGAATTTGAATGTAACACTGGTCAAATCGTATTGCTGGTATGAACTGCCTTTTCATAAAGCCTTAGATAGAGAGACTTCAGAGTAGAAGGCAGGTTATCTGTTACCTGTCAGATTTCTTTAAAAATTTGAATTTGCTTAATGCTCAGTAGCATCAGAATACTCTTTTGTAGACCATAAGTCTTCCAGAACAATTTCTATACTATAGAATGGTTAAAATTGGGAAAAGTGTCAATAATTCACCATGCTATATAACATTAATTTCATTTGACGTTTTTTTTCTGATTGCCAAAACTCACTTTAGTTTTAAGGGGGTCATTTTTAGTTCAGTGTACAGCACTTTCACCAAAAGTATATTGAGTTTGGTATGTCCATATAGTAACAAAGTGGGTTTTGATCTAAAATCCGAAAAGGTGGAAGCATGTTATATTAACATGAATTTGGGCATGCATTTTTTTCTTTCTTCTTTGTATCTTATTATTTTTAAAAAATCAGAGTTAAAAGTAGATAAATTTGCTTTGAGGGAGGGAACCCAGATGGTTTTCTTGGCCTTGGTAGGGTGAGGGGTGAAGTGTGGTGATAGGTGAGAATAATTCAGAGGCAAAGGGACTAGCTACCCTTTCTTTCTAAACTGGGTGATCTTCCAGGCGTTTTAATGGCTTGGAAACAAATAGTTGCTGGTGCCACTTTGTTTTCAAGCAGATTTGATTTTTCATGGCTCGGGCCAGTGTTTGGAAATAATTCATCAGAAGAAGTTGTCAGGATGAACAATAGATACATTAAAGTCAAACAGCCTTTGACATGTCATAGCTCCGGTACTCTGAGACTTTTAATTCTGAAATTTTAGGAAGATAAGCTAACCGGAAAAACAGTGATCCACAGCCTCAAAAATACTTACTGTCAAGTCCAATTTCCCATTTCTTGCGTCCCATTGGGCATGTGTGGGAAGCTCCATTGCACCTTTTAAAGTGAGAGTGACTTTGAATATTTTGATGTCAAATGGCATAAACTAAATCCACCAATGTTATAGTCACCTAACATCACGTTAGCATCAAAAAGCCTCGTGGTGCTCAGGCTTTAATAACCACCAGTGCCTACTATTATGTTGGTACAGAAACACTTAAAGATGATAGAAGTTTGTTTAAAAGTATGAAGCTAATGAAAATTATGTCAAGGTGGCTTTTTAGGTTAGCGATTGTGTATCAATTTGTAAATGTTATAACTGTTTAAAAAAATTTTTTTTCTCTAGCAAGCTGCAAACTTTTAAAGACATTAAGCCTGCCAAATTATAGCCACTTATTTCTGCCTGACGTATTTTTCAGCTTAGAACCACAGAGGGACTGCCAAGCCTGTTCCTTTTCATTACCTGTTCTGTGTCTGGCCCAGAGTTTAGATTTTCGAAAATGGAAAAAAGCTGTTTGCAAAATCACAAGGCTCTTGAGCTCTTAGTTTCTTCTTAGTATCAACGTTTATTTATTTAGGTTTGGGCTGGGTTTCAAAAGATTGAAATTGGAAACAGAGAAGGTGACTCTGAACACCATTTATCTGTATATAAGGGAACGTTCGATGTACGTTTAATTTAAAAAATTGCTGTTTCCTACAAGAGGGAGCTATTTTTCACATTGTTACAACATTTTTAGAGGTCACTAGGTGGTCATGTCACCAGCAGGGAGTTTTTGTTTGGCAGGCGGCATTGGCAGTTAGTTACAGATGCCTCCCATGATTCAGTGTTCAAAGGGGGCTGCTTTGCAAGTAACAAATACTTACAACCTGAGAACTGAAGTATAAAAAGTAGTGACAGGGGAAAATGTTTGGAAATGTAAAACAGCATCTTTAGTGGCCAAATTGGGGTGTTCGGGGAGTTGAAGATTACACGTCTACTTTATACTTGGGTTTAGTGTTTACAGAAGCAATAATGTCTTAACTACCGCAGTTGGCCATCACCTAGCTTCTAGTTAGCAAAATTCTTAATTTGTGACTTGTTGGTGACTGTAATTTGGAATAACATTCAGATTCCTGACAATACTCTTTTTCTTTTTCTGACAATAATCTTTATTAATCTCATCTCCTTCATTTGCCATCCCGGTGGTTACTCAACCTGAGCCTCTCAGTCATTCCTCATTGTGAATGCTGGTAATTTAAGTAAGATTAAGTGGGCGGCTAAAAGCACCAATTACTGGGGCTTCTTCTAGACTTCCATATTTACAGACAAACCAGTATTTCAAATTTGGGATAAGAGAATTATAAGCAGTCTTTAGGTGGAAATAAATAAATGAAGTGCAGATGGATCTTTGAGGAAACGGTTGAGAAAAAAAAAAAGATTAATAGCCAATTGCTAGAACTCTGAACATTTTATTCATAATTAGTTTTTTAAAAGCTTTAAAATGGAGATAGATTTTCGTGTTCACATCAGGACAATTGCTATGTCTCCTTCATCCTCCCTTTTTTAAACTAAAAATAAGTTAAAGAATGCAGCTATCACTTAAGAATGCAATGCAATTGTTGTACTATATTATTACAACTTCTTGGTTATAGATACTTCATTATTTTTTAAGCTACAAGTTAATTCAATTTGAGCAAAGAATTGTCACAGCTCACTAGAATTGTTTAGTATAGAAAAGCCTAAGAATTTCAGACTTCTTTAACAGGACAAAGAAAAACATTCAGCACCTGTGTCTATTTGAAATCAAAGAGAAACTATGAATAAATTGACAGGACTTCCTTTATTGAACCATGGCAGCCCATTGATATTTTCCCTGTTAAGATTTTGTAATGTGTGTGTGTGTTTTGTTTTTTATTTTTTTTTAATCCTTTCCACAAGAATAAGCAACTGTCACAGTTTTATAGGATTTTTCTTTTTTAAATGAATTAAATTTGTGGTCTTAATAACACTTTGCTACTTTTTTTAATCCTTTGCAGAAAGCTTCTTGGCTCTGAAGATCCATTGAAATACTGAGTTTGGATATTCAAAAGAGTCCTGCTAAGTGATTGAAAAAAGGAAGCCAAAGTCTAGAGTAGAAATGTTGTCTTGGCTACACTCAGTCTTATAATGCAGTTCTTTTTTGCACTTATCAGAAAATCCCTTTCCACTCTCCAATTTACATTTGCTTAAATGAGTGGAAGTGGAACCTAGGGAAGTGATACTGTGATAAACACTAAGAACATATTCAATCTCTAGATACCAATACAGAAAACTGAAGATATTGTATCAACATTCCTCTTTTTTATTTTTTTCAATAGTTGTCTCTTCTGGGCTCTTAACAGCTGGAATACTCATATTACTCCCTTGGCAATTGGTGGTTTGAATGTATTTATCTTGTAACTAATATTAATAGTAACTGCTTGTAACCGAGTGAACGAACTGGTTTACCTATTTTATTCATATAATACCCTGTGACACTATTATTATTTTCATCGTATAGATGAAGAAACTGAGATTCACCCAGAATTAACTTCCATACAAATTCCCACAGATGATAATGGTGCAGAACTTGGATTTGAATCCAGATCTATGGAATCGCATTCATTCACTCAAATATTCATTGACTCTTCTGTAGATCTAAATAATTGATCATTTTTAAAGACTCTTTAGAAACAGCATTTTCTTTCCTGTCAGTGGGTTATGGTACTTCTCTAAATAAATCATTAGAGAAAGAAAGAGGTCTTGTTTCCTTCAGATATTCATTTTCCCTTCATGGACTTAGGTTTATCCCAGTTGAAATTCCCATCAGCCATTTGGACTGATGACTTTACACCAGCTTGACGGGTTTGGCTTAATTGATAGAAGCAATGCCTGACTCACAGTGAGTCCATGACAAATATTGCTTGAAGTGAATTGATCTACATCATTGCTGTTTAGGCTTTAGGGAACACAGCTATGTGAGTAGGGATATTGCTCACAGTTTTGTGAGATTTTGCAGTCTATCAGATGTTTTCCTGTTGGTTATCTCATTTGAACCTCAGTGACCTTGGGAGTAGGTAACAGCATTTTCATTTTACAGGCCCCACAGCTAAGATGCATAATGGTAAGTGACCTGTCCAAGACACACATCTGAAATCATGTGACTGTTTCCATTAGTAATTATTAATTGTAATTACTATTGTAATTTTCCGATAAGTGCTTTCTGTTTTCAGTGCCTGCCTCCCAGTTGCACTAGTGGTGGAGGTTGGTTGAAGGTCCAGACTTCTCTCCCCTTTCTTACTGGGGTTGTGGCATCAGGGCCCATTCAGTAACATCCACATTATATGCACTGACTGCTGAGTCGTAAAGTACCGTTTTCACTCCCTTGGGGAGTTCTAGCACTGTACACTTTGAATCTCTTTGTGAATTTGTAGCGGCTTTTGATAGAGAAGGCAATGGCAACCCACTCCAGTACTCTTGCCTGGAAAATCCCATGGACGGAGGAGCCTGGTAGGCTGCAGTCCATGAGGAAGAGCCTGGTGGGCTGCTGTCCATGGGGTCGCGAAGAGTTGGACACGACTAAGCGACTTCACTTTCACTTTTCACTTTCATGCATTGGAGAAGGAAATGGCAACCCACTCCAATGTTCTTGCCTGGAGAATCCCAGGGGTGGGGGAGCCTGGTGGGCTGCCATCTATGGGGTTGCACAGAGTCAGACACAACTGAAGTGACTTAGCAGTAGCAGCAGCAGCAGCTTTTTGACTTTGGCCTTGATCCCTTGGGCACACTGGATAATGAAAAGGATGAACTGCCAAGCACTCATTGGGAGCTGTCCTGGGCTGTTCTCGCTGATAGCAGCACTGTGACTGATGGAAGATCCTTACTGAGATTCAGCCAAGTCCTCACAAGATTCAGAGCAATTGCATTGTCTCATTTCTCTGTGGCAAGGGTATCACAACCTTTAACGGTAGTTACAGATTGTCTGTTTAACTTTGAGGACTTATCAAATTATAGACAGCCCAGGTTCAAATCTGCACTTCGCCATTTATTAGCCATGTGAACTCAGGCAAACTAATTCATCCCAATCTGTCTCTATTTCCTTGTCTGTCACATGGGGAAAAGATAACACCTACCTCTTGAAATTACTATGCAGATTGAATGAGTTAATATACATAAAGGAGTTAGAATAGTATAGTGTGTAGTGTCATAGTAGTATAGTGCTTTAGAATAGTGTAGTGTTCAGCACACACACACACACAAAGTGCTGATGAGCATCAGCACATATTAGAAAACATACCCAGTTGTGGAATCTATGGCATGTCCTTTTGTGTGTCTAGCAGCTTGGCAAGGTGGTTCTGTAATCTTGAAATAGGACAGTGGTGTGCTGCTAAGCCATGTCAGTGGGGAAAATACCCTGATTGGTAATACTTGCCAATTTCCATGGTATAAATACTCCTGCCATGGCCAAGGTAGAGACTGGCCATGGACCTGGAAAGAGATGCACATAATTGACTCCTGCTAGCCAGTAACAGCCAGTTCCAGCCACACCACTGAAATAGACCCTTCAGGCTGTAAGATCAGTAGCTGCTAAGTCGCTTCAGTCATGTCCGACTCTGTGCGACCCCATGGACTGCAGCCTACCAGGCTTCTCTGTCCATGGGATTCTCCAGGCAAGAACACTGGAGTGGGTTGCCATTTCCTTCTCCAATGCATGAAAGTGAAGAGTGAAAGAAGTCACTCAGTCATGTCTGACTCTTAGCGACCCCATGGACTGCAGCCTACCAGGCTCCTCCATCCATGGGATTTTCCGGGCAACAGTACTAGAGTGGGGTGCCATTGCCTTCTCCCAAGATCAGTAGAGTGATTGCCAATTAGCAATTGCTCCCAAATCATAGCTATCCCTGTTTATGTGAAGCAGTTATTTAGGGTGAGTTCCCAGTGCTAGGGATCCCAGGTTGTAGCTTATTGATTTGAGTTGGGCTCATCTATTTCCTTTCCGGGAAGGTCAAAATTCACTGTCTTTTTTCTATTAAGCCTAAAGATTGTAGCATAGTTATTATATAAGGATTCTAAGAAAGATTTGGGGACTCTTGCTATGAGGGTCCTGGAGTGATTCTCTCATTGACCTTCCTAAAACTCTCTTTTTTCTTCTTTGTTCCATCCAAGCATCCCTCTAATACATCCTCTCTTTGCTAAGTTAGCCAGAATCAGTTTCTGCTGCTTATAGTCCAAAGAAATCAACTAAAACAGGTTTAGTCACATCACTCATCCTTTGTTAGAATTCTTTCTCTGGGAATTGCTCAAGATGGTCCTCTGGTACCTGTACCAATACCTTCAGAGATGAGAACAAGGAAACCTTGCTCTCTAGACTTTGGATGTTATGAACCAATAATATAAAAAAATTTTTTTTGAAAACAATATAAAGCTTGATAACCTAATTAAACTATTAAATGAGACTCTTCACATGTTAACTACAGTCATCATCATTGGATAAAAGGGCATTTTTACATCAGAAAGTAGGAAGGGCATTACCTAATTTTAGAATACAAGGTTGCCATTACTTACAAAGCATTGGCAATATTACTGCCACAATATTGGTTTATATCATCATGCGTGTATGTGAATGAGTGTGCGGGGACTTGTATGTACATGCGTGAATATGTGCTTGCAACCATATGTGTATGAAAACTTCAGCATGAGCCAGTACCAGTCTTTGGGTTGGCACTTAGGAATTATTTAGTTTGGCCACACTTTTCCTTGATGGTACCCTAACATTCCTGGAAGTTGTACAGCTGGAAATAAGCATAAATAAGCAAGAGAGAAATAGTTTTAAATGGCTTCTCAGGTGGCACTAGTGGTAAAGAACCCACCTGCCAGTGCAGGAGATGTAAGAGACATGGGTTCAATCCCTGGGTTGGAAAGATCCCCTGGAGAAGGGAATGGCAACCCACTCCAGTATTCTTGCCTGGAGAATACCATGGACAGAGGAGCCTGGAGGGCTACGATCCATGGGATCACAAAGAGTCAGACACGACTGAAGTGACTTAGCATGTAGCACACAAGTTCTCTTAACATTTCCGCAAAGGCTGATCACCATCTGGAAGTCTCTCTTTCCCTCCATAGCCTTTCCAGTGGAGCTCGTCTTCACACCCAGCTGTCACCCCTGCCCTCTCTGTGAGTTTACCTCCATCATCCCAGACCAAAGGGATGTTCCTTCCTTCCTACTAACAAGCATTTTAGCAAAATGACCAAGTCACCCAGACAACTTTGGGCAATCTACTTAAATCATACAGACTCAGTTTACTTAACTTTAAAATAAGAGTGATGATTAATAATGTTCTCCTTGAAGGATAATTTGAGAGGACAAAATGAAATAATGTGCTTCACTTATGCCTTGTATATCATACAGCAAACACAGTGATTTATTAATGATTTATTTGTCTATTAATGATCTTTTATCCTAACAATGGAGTCATTCATTAATCAACAATTATTTATCTTTTGTGACTTAAGTTTCATATGCTTTCTTCACCAGAGGAGTTTGCAAGCCTTATCTCTTGCCAAGCACTTAGCATAGGTTTTTTTTTTTTTTTTTTGTCTATGGTGAGTTCTTTTCAGATACAGATGGGGATTAAGACACTGGTTGACAGCATCAGATGCTCTCTTATGCCACTACCCATGAGTGTGTTGCCATCCTCAGAGGTGCTCTTTTTATCAATGCTGTCATCAATGAGACTTTGGAAACCCCATTAAGAGTTCTGCAGCCCCATTCTTCTTTGAACTTAAGCCTTACGTCCTGTGCCTTGAAGTTCAAATCTAAAAGAAGGCGCTCTGTTGCTGTTCAGCGGGGCTGGGCAGCCTCAAGGCTGTTCTGGGAGATAGATGATCTGATCTCAAAGCAGTCGGTCAACAGGTCAGAACCTCTGGGAGTGGTAATCAGTGTCAGGTTGGGGTCTGGTCACCGGGATGTTTCTCACTAAGTGGTTTTCCAGGTCTGAAAGGAACTGAGCTCTGTCACCTTTCTGGGCTTCTAATCTCCCCTCCTCCTCTGATTTGTGTAGCAATCTCTCTCTTGTGGACTGGATTAATTGCCTCTGGTGGTTAGTCTTGGGTCCATGTGGCATTAAGAATTGGGTATTGTGGAGAGGGAAATGCCTCAAGCTTTTAAATCTTTGAGAGTAGAAAGTGATAAAGAATGAGAATGGGTACCTATTATAAACAAGTGAAAAAGAAACCAGTAAAGCTGCTTTCATTATGAAAGAAAACTGTTAGGTTGAATTACATAGAATTGCTAATACTTGACTGTTTCTGATCTACAAAAAGCCCTTCATATCATTCAGCCTAATAGCTATAAACATAAGGTTTTGTGTTTCTATTTATTCATTTGTTTTTGAACTTCTGGATCATAGCTGGATTGCATTGGACTCTGAGAATGAAGAGGACAGGATGGGAGACAGCTCTTGAATCAGTTATCCAGTATCTGGTATACATGGGTAGAGATGCCTTGTGGATTCTCATGCCTGGATTCATGGATATCTTCTCTGCATGGTATTGCTGATGGCCTGGTATTTGTTCCCAATGGAAATAGAAGGGTATTTCCTTATGTTTTGTGACATCATTGCAGGGTCAACTCATCTCATGACTGTGTATGGAGAGTCTCCGGGGTCTGCTATTTGGTAAGCTCCAAGGAAGCAGGAGTTGTGTCCGTATTTACACTGTAAATACGTGGGTTTGTTTGTTCTTCCATCTCTTATACCTGGTATGCAATGGGCACTGTGTTGAAGGGATTGAAGAACTGAGCTCTGATCATCTGTTTGGTTTAGTTTTCCTAGTGTGGCCAATATACAGCCACCCCAGAAGAACACGTTCATCTCAGTTGCTTCTGGTTGAACTTTGTAATTTCACGTCAGAATGTTCCTGCCTCTAGTGATCGCTCCTCCCAGAGTAGAAATTTCACCTCCATGAGCCACAGGGCCACCCATACTGTAAATCTGAGACTGCTTTCTATACCATGGTGTCTTGGGCTGGTTCCCCCGCGATTCTTTCCAGATGTGGAGTGCTTTCAGGTAGTTTACCAGACTCTCTCATTCTGCATCCGCTATCTGGTTTCATGTTCCTTCACCCTCTGAGAAGGAGCCCTCCAGTAGCGTCCCGCATATTGTATTCATGAATCCAGAAATTTTAGGAAACTAACACACGGCTTCTCATTATTTTTTGTACTCACTGGCTTATTTTTGCAGCGCTTTATTCTGCATGTCTTTTAAATCAGTTGCTTAGTAATGTTACATTTTAGGTGTGTGTGCGTGTGTGTGTATGTATTTGTACACATACACACACAAACTTTGGTCTTTAATTTGGGCTCTGAGATCAATTTATGGTCTTTGAATCTGCTCTTGCATCTGCATCTCTTTTTCATCTATAGGTTATGGTACATGGGTGAAGCCTTGTCAAGAAATTGGCCCCGTGCATTTGCTTTCTCTCCCATTGACATAGTCAACAAGTGGTTAGTGAGTGTCCTTTTGAAAGGTTGTGTGTTTTCATGGTGGCATTTTAGCAGTTTCTTTCCAATGTAGAACTGTGATCAATTTGGTTCCCTCACAATGTCGAACTGTGTATTTTTAATTTCTGTCATTTGGAATTTTAAGTTATTTCCAGAAAAACATATCCTCTTAGTTTTTAGGTACAAAGCCACATTGGATTTACAATCTTTTTTATTCTATATAATCTCTTAGCAAATCTATGACAAGAACAGAACTGGGACTTTCTTTCATTCCTTTGTAGGTAACTATGTGTCAATTAAGTTACATCTTGAAACAGGCATCTAAAACATACCTATCACCTCTTAATTGACTTCTCGGTAGGTTTAATCCCATATGGAATGATTATTTGATAATTTGATAAGTGATAATTTGATTGTAAGCTTTCATCAAGGAATGAAAAATGTAAGCAGAAGGGGGATTAGAATGTGAAATGCCTTAACTCCCTCTGCATTGTGGAGATCTCCTGTGGCTAAAGTTCTTTTTTTTTTTTTTAAATAAGCACCCTTTGTGATACCTGTTTAGAATATAGATTACAAAGGTACAACTACCTTGGGGGCGGGAGGGGTGGGGGAGTGGAAAAGGGCAGAATTTATTGCAATGGCCACGAGATGGCAGACCTTAAACCCAGACTTCTCAAAGAGATTTACGTGCCCAATCTCATCCTTGAGTGTGCTTTAAAAATCATCAGCTTTCCAGGAAGACTCCTATTGATTATCCTAAATCTTTGCTCAGTTCTCTGGCAGGCACAGCAAGGCAGAACAGGTTCAAGTTGATGGGAATCTGTTTAGCACCCCCTCTTTGTCGTATATCATCTTTCTGCCCTCCTAGAAACCTGCTTTTTGCCTGGTCAGTACCGTCATCCACACCACTCTGTGTTTCCTCCTCCAATGCAGGAGCACAACTGCCTTTTTCCTTCCCATGAATGGGAAGCCTCTCAAAGAAGCTGCTTCCAACAAACTTAGTTTGTATTTCTCTCTACTAAGATCTGCCACACAAAGCCTTAATTCAATTTTCTTCAAATGTTGCATTAACGAAATTCTGGAATGTGCCCCCTTCTGCTCATATCCCTCTTAGAGCAATGACATGAAAATCTGCTTTGTTTTTCATTATAATATAGCCTCTGGGGATATTCTATTCCATGTAAACATAAACAAAATGAGGTTTGATTTAACACAAAAATTTCAAATTAAGAAGGGAAATATTTATTTCAAGATACAGGAGTGCAGTTTGCTGTTCTGTGCAGGGCTTACTAACAAATCTTAGTAACCTTAAATATAAAGGGAAAATTAAAATATACTTACATAATATACACATGTATATATACGTCTTACCAATAAGAAAAAAAAAAAAAAAGTTGGATACCCTAGGGGCCAAGCCTTGAAGTCAACCAAAAAGTTAATGTGATGAGTCAAGTCTCTTGACAGTAACTGATCATCCATGGACAATACTTTTAGTTTAGGTAGATGCTGGCAAAGCATTGGCTCACAGTGAAGTCCAGATGTATTTAGTTTTCTTATTATCAATCATCAATAACCCAGGGAGTCTGGTTGGGTGTATTTTATATAGAGAACCACTTTGGCGGAGTTAAATGCTCTCCAGAGGAGCCTTCTCATCACTGAATGCAAATAACATGAATGAATGAGTATCATAGAACATTACACTGACACAGGGTAGTCTGGTGGGTCAGAGTCCTTTCATTTCACTTGCCCTCATTGTCTTCCAAATTTACCAATTTTTTGTTTGTTTGTTTGTTTGTTTGTTTTTAATGGAAAATTTTTTGTTTTGCTTTGAAGTTGTTTGACTTTGGTTAGATTTTGTTCCTGACCTTGCCTTTTGAAAGGTCACTTTTCAGAACAACATTTCCATTTTTCACACTGCAGGAATCACGCCTTGCCCACCTTCATGTGGCCTTTCCTATCAGTTCGGACAGGATGATACTGCACAGTCAGACCAGGCTGGTCTGGGATGCAACTCTTCTATGATGGGAATGTTCTTCTCCACATTTAAGCTCTATTTTCTCCTTTAAGTTTGTTTGCAAAACAGTTATCAGCTCATGAAAGTCAAATGGGCAGCTTAACAAAACCAATTTCAGAGGCTTCTCTGAGAGTCTGTCTTGAAAATAAGAGACCCACTGGCATATTTAGATATTGAAGAGGAATCTGGTAAAAATTAATGTAAAACTCTTGAGTCATTACATTTTGTGGTGTCCATCTTATGTAATAATAAATGATTGCTAACATTTGTGTGGTCCTGTCAGACATTGGACAGAATCTCTACTTGCATTATCATGTTTAGCTCTTACAACAATCTGAGAGAGTTACTGTTATCTTTCCTTAGTTCATAATGAGGAAATAGAAGTTTCAGAGTCATAAAGTAACTTGCCCATGGGCATAAAAACAAAGATATTGCTGAGATTCAAACCCAGGTATATTCAGTTCCAAAACGTAGGCACTAAGTGTCTTCTCTTCTAAAGAATTTGAGTAATACTATATTTGTATTGGTGAGTTTTCAAAAATCACAACAAACAAAAGAAGTATTTACTTTTTTTCTATTTTTTCTTTTTCCTCTCTCCCTCTCTCTGTCTCTCTCTCTGGATCAGGCACACAATAGTCAATAATGCTTCACACATGTCCTTTGCTAGAACCTGGACAGTGGTCCTTCCCATTCCTTACTGTCTTTTTATCAATCTCCAAAGGTCTGGGGATGGAGAAACTGATTTAGGATGGAGGCAATACCTCTTCTGGCACTGATCGTTGTCTGGCCTCAGGCCTTTTCCACATGGGAAAATCAGCTGGACTCAGACTCACCTGTATCCCTTTGCAGAAGGATGCCAAGAGGTACAGGCATCTTTGTATCCTGAAGCACGGGATGCTGGACCGGTTGCACTAGGAGGAGCTCAAGGATGAGCTGACTGCCTCCCTGGGTTGTACCCTGAGAGAGTAGTGGGGTAGAAACCAGTGCACAAAGTGGAGCAAAGAACTTCCACAAGACTCGTAGCCCCTGTGTTAGGAAATTCCAGTCATGTGCTATTAGATTTCAAAGACAGAATTCTCTGTAATTGGAGTAAACGATTTCTTGAGGTCAGTTTTAGGTGGGCGACGGAAAGCAAACCACATTAAGGAGTCTGGGCTGCCAAAGCTTCGCCTTTACAAATCTGGTCTGTTCTTTGTCCTTGGTGAAACTCACATTGTTCAAATATATCTCACCCTGTGGGCCCACCTCATGCAAGCTGCTTCATTTTCTGCGTGGGCCTTCTGTATACACAATACATCATTCTACTGGTGGGTAGTGTTGATATTAATTGTTACCAAAAGCCTTTTCTTTCTCACTGTGCTGTTTGAAAATACAGCTTTTAAAATTTAGGCAAATGATCATCTATCTGCAGGGTTGATTGTGGCAAACCTTACTCTCACACCAGAGGTAAGAGAGAGGCTGTTTTGAACAGGATCTTTCGTCACTGTCTGTCTTAAGTCACCTCCTACTGAACTTATGGTTGAAGATTCAGGGTCATAAGGGAAAGAAAACAGTAATTAACTGGGAAAAGTTGATTGAGCGGAATTTTTCCCCACAGTATGATTAGAACATGACTGTGGGCTAAGCAGCATACATAATATAGGTTTTCCCTTGAAATTATCCAAACATTTCTTAATGGAATGCATTTTTTAAGCATCTGCTTTTGTAATTGAATGTGTTCCTAAAGATGGGCCAGCTAACTAAAACAAGAGCCCACAGGAAAAACTGTGTTAATGCTTCTCCCCACAATCTAATTTATAACAGTTCCTAATTGGCCTGCCTCATTTACAACTCCTAAAATTAATTTTCAATCCTCTTTCAGAGCTCAAGTCATCATTAAAAGAACGACAGCAACAGGGAGTGAAATAGAAATGTTTATAAAGCTCCCTTTTAAATTGACTGTGATAAGTGACGTAGGAATGTATTACCATCTGAGGATTGTAGAACTCTCTTTGTGAAGGCTAGCCATAGGCAACTCTGGAAAGAAGGCATTTATCTTGGCAGGAGATGCCCTTCAGTCCTCTTTTGTTTTATTCCGTTGAGGATTTTTTTCAGGGTGGCTAAAACCATTTTTTTGGTGTTTTATTAGCTGTATCTTGACTACCTCCTACAAACTGAATGACAGCTTAGGGTTATTAAATGTGTTCTTGCACATAATTTTATCCATTGTTAACCCTGACTAAATGCATGCAGGGGCACAGAATTCCCCTCTCTTTTCCTTCATTGTTGCCCATATTTGTTAAAGAAATTATTCCCCTTGACGTTTGTTTAGGCTGCACTTTGATAAAATGCCGTCTATGGTCCACTTTCTTAGCTTGGCATTCAGCAGACTCTTATAGATTTATTTCTCTTTGCATTATCTTATCTTCCTTTCTAGCATATTTGGGCTTCCTTTTCATATTTTAAGTTACATTTTGGGGCATAGACAGATCACCTTAGTAATTGTATACCGAAGCATTGCAGTGTTCTAAAGATAATTTTGCAAGCCTTTGGCATATACTTAACCCCACTAACTGTCTAAAGACGAGTATATATGTTCCTTTTCATGCTGTCGGTGAATAAGCAAAAAGGAGGGACTGAGTGCTGAAAGTGACTTCAGGCTCAGAGAAACCTTCTTCTTGTTGATGGGACAGTGAAGTTTCCTGAAGCACTGTAAATCTGGCTTTGAATTTAGAAGGTGGCTCACTTGATGAGGAAATGAATGAGGGTTTTTCTTTATATTTCTGATTTATAGCCACATATATACTCTTTATACTTGAGCCTTAAAAAAAAAAAAGACATAGATGTAAAGGATATATCAAAACTGAAAATACTTCAATTTTCTCAGCTTTTAAAAGGTTGAGCCCCCCAAAAGGGGGACATTTAAGCTTCCTAGTTTATGTCAGCATCTGGTATTTTCTAAAATCAGTGAAGTATTTATTATTGAGTGCTTTAAGTTAGATATATCAGCACACTGGCCTATGAGAATTATCAAAACTTAGAATCCAATATAGGGCTAACAGATGAAGTTATTCTTTGAAAAAACTTATATTTAGTATCCCTTCAGATCAGATCAGATCAGTCGCTCAGTCGTGTCCGACTCTTTGGGACCCCATGAATCGCAGCACACCAGGCCTCCCTGTCCAGCACCAACTCCCGGAGTTCACTGAGACTCATGTCCATCGAGTCAGTGATGCCATCCAGCCATCTCATCCTCCGTCGTCCCCTTCTCCTCTTGCTCCCAATCCCTCCCAGCATCAGAGTCTTTTCTAGTGAGTCAGCTCTTCGGATGAGGTGGCCAAAGTACTGGAGTTTCAGCTTTAGCATCATTCCTTCCAAAGAAATCCCAGGCCTGATCTCCTTCAGAATGGACTGGTTGGATCTCCTTGCAGTCCAAGGGACTCTCAAGAGTCTTCTCCAACACCACAGTTTAAAAGCATCCATTCTTCGGCGCTCAGCCTTCTTCAGAGTCCAACTCTCACATCCATACATGACCACAGGAAAAACCATAGCCTTGACTAGACGAACCTTTGTTAGCAAAGTAATATCTATGCTTTTCAATATGCTATCTAGGTTGGTCATAACTTTCCTTCCAAAGAGAAAACGTCTTTTAATTTCATGGCTGCAGTCACCATCTGCAATGATTTTGGAGCCCAGAAAAATAAACTCTGACACTGTTTCCACTGTTTCCCCATCTATTTCCCATGAAGTAGTGGGACCGGATGCCATGATCTTCGTTTTCTGACTGTTGAGCTTTAAGCCAACTTTTTCACTCTTCACTTTCACTTTCATCAAGAGGCTTTTTAGTTCCTCTTCACTTTCTGCCATAAGGGTGGTGTCATCTGCATATCTGAGGTTATTGATATTTCTCCCAGCAATCTTGATTGCAGCTCGTGTTTCTTCCAGTCCAGCGTTTCTCATGATGTACTCTGCATAGAAGTTAAATAAACAGGGTGACAATATATAGCCTTAACGAATTCCTTTTCCTATTTGGAACCAGTCTGTTGTTCCATGTCCGGTTCTAACTGTTGCTTCCTGACCTGCATACAAATTTCTTAAGAGGCAGATCAGGTGGTCTGGTATTCCCATCTCTTGAAGAATTTTCCACAGTTTATTGTGATCCACACACTCAAAGGCTTTGGCATAGTCAATAAAGCAGAAATAGATGCTTTTCTGGAACTTAGTATCCCTTACCCTCAAAAAAACAAAAAAAGCAAACAACCCTGACTTTGAAACTATGGTTAATGAAAATCCATAACCATGCAGAGTTAACTCATAATGGAATAATCCATTAGTTAAGATGTATCAGAGTTATAAAAAGTTATTTTAAACTCATGAAGATTTTTGCTTTTAAAAAACAAATGTAATGGCTCTGTCAGCCTAGAATTAAGAATTTGCTTTGCCTGACATCCCTGTAAGGGTATATCTAGGAAATGGCTAGATATAACCTTAACATATTCAGAACATCTCTCCAAATATCCTAAGTATGTAATGTTCATGTTTTTCTAGTTTTGTGTAATTTAAAAAACCCTTTGCCAATTACTCTTTGATTTAAGTAGACAGGAATTACTGAATATAGATATCAATCAAGATATTTTAGGAAAAAATATCATTAGTTTAAGGCCAGTCTTTAAATGAGGGTTTCTGAATATGTATAATCATTGCTACATTAATTTTATTCAGAGTTCTATCATTGCATAATACTAGTACTTATAAAAAGATTTCTTAGCCAAGAGCAAACAAAACAAACAATACAATAAGGACAAGTTTATGAAGAACAAAATTGTTACTTTGTATGGATATTAGTATTGATGAGTAGTTTTAAATACACTTTTATAAAAATGATTTTAAATTTATTTTGAGGTTTACTAATTAAGAATTATTAGATTTGAGGCTCTATTTAGTGACAACATCTGTAGAGATTTGGGGATTAATATGTTTCTTATTGAGAGAAAACTGGGAATTAGAAATTAATTTACTGGGACTTTTGATGTATTATAAGAAGAGCAATATATGTTAAATACATGAAAAGCCCAAGTTATAAAACTGTAGGAGAAAAGGAGTTTAGAGGAGTCATTCTTTAGGTTGATGATAACTTTTCAGTCAGTTTAGTCACTCAGTCGTGTCTGACTCTTTGCAGTCCCATGGACTGCAGCATCCCAGGCTTCCCTGTCTATCACCAACTCCAGAGCTTGCTCAAACTCATGTCCATCGAGTCGGTGATGCCATCCAACCATCTCATCCTCTGTCATCCCCTTCTCTTCCTGCCTTCAATCTTTCCCAGCATCAGGGTCTTTTCCAATAAGTCAGTTCTTTGCATCAGGTGGCCAAAGTATTGGAACTTCAGCTTCAACATGAGTCCTTCCAATAAATATTCAGGACTGATTTCCTTTAGGATGGACTGGTTGGATCTCCTTGCAGTCCAAAGGACTCTCAAGAGTCTTCTCTAACACCATAGTTCAAAAGCATCAATTCTTCAGCACTCAGCTTTCTTTATGGTCCAGCTCTCACATCCATACATGACTACTGAAAAAACCATAACTTTGACTAGACATGCATTTGTCAGCAAACTAACATGTCAGCTTTTTAATATGCTGTCTAGGTTGGTCATAGCTTTTCTTCCAAGGAGCAAACATCTTTTAATTTCATGGCTGCAGTCACCATCTGCAGTAATTTTGGAGCCCAAGAAAATAAAGTCTGTCACTGTTCCCATTGTTTCCCCATCTGTTTGCCATGAAGTGATGGGACCAGATGCCATGATCTTAGTTCTTTGAATGCTGAGTTTTAAGCCAGCTTTTTCACTCTCCTCTTTCACTTTCATCAAGAGGCTTTTTAATTCCTCTGCTTTCTGTCATAAGGGTGGTGTCATCTGCATATCTGAAGTTATTGATATTTCTCCTGGCAATCTTGATTCCAGCTTGTGTTTCATCCAGCCCAGCATTTCGTATGATGTACTCTGCATATAAGTTAAATGAGCAGGTTGACAATATACAGCCTTGATGTACTCCTTTCCCAATTTAGAACCAGTCCATTGTTCTATGTCTAGTTCTAACTGTTGATTCTTGACCTGCATACAGATTTTAAGGAGGCAGGTCAGGTGGTCTGGTATTCCCAACTCTTGAAAAATTTTCTAGTTTGTTGTGATCGACATAGTCAAAGGTTTGATATAGTCAATAAAGCAGAAGTAGATGTTTTTCTGGAACTCTCTTGCTTTTTCTATACAATTACTAAAGTTATGTCATTCTAAATTTTGACCTAGAAGAGGAAAATGAATTTAAAAGGGTCATGGAACACAGGAATGAAAGTGAACATCGGGAGACTAGTTCGGAGATTGTTGTAATTGTTCAAGTGGGAGATGATGAGATTGTACCAGATGGGTATGTGTATGAAAATGTGTGTGTACACCTACCTGTACATAAAGAATGGGAAGGACAGAAAGAACATATGTAGCTTGATGGGAAAAATGAGCAAATTTTAGGTATGCCAAATATTTGAAGCATGTACCTGCAGTTTATTTTGTGACTGAAGCACTTCATTTACAATTTTTAAGTGTTTATTCTTACGATATTTTGTGGGAGGGAAGTATAACATAGAAAGATATAAGTATAAGAAAAAGTAAAAACCAGCCTATCTATTTCACCAGCATTAGATAATGCCTGTTAGCATTTTAATGTTTTCCCTCTCATTTCTTTCTATGAATATGGTTTTTATTTGGGGGATATTGTGTATACATTTGCGTATCAAGAGCTGTGAAGGGTCTGAAATTTTTCTTATTGACATGCTAACAGGTTTGCCTGCCTCTGTTTCAGGGATGCAGGCAGAGAACCAGAGACTTTTGGGTTAGAGGCGTTGGCTTTATTGCTCAAGCATCAGTATATTTATGTCAAGACCCCATTCCATTCCCCAAGTTCTTTGGAGGCAAGACAAGAGGGCCAGATGAATAGCTGTATATGTAATGGGTTGCATTGAAGGATAGCAACCCTGAGTTCAGAGAACTTGAATCTTTTATAAGACAGGGCAGTAAGATGTCTGTCCTTTGCTCTGCAAGGAAACACTGTTATACAAGGCAGTAGTATATTTAGCCTTTGATTGTAACAGGAACACTGTGTGTATGTCTCAAGGCTATTCACTCTAAACAATCCTTGGAAACCTGTGAGAACAGAAGGTAGCACCTTTGCTCATAAAATATGCAGAAATATGAGGCTCATGGAGTCTCTCAACAAACATACATGTTCTCATATATCATTACATTTTTTAAATCAGCATTTTAAATGGCTGCATATAGCTATAAAAGATGAATCTTTGGGATATAGCATAATGTACTGTCAACTCCCAATTTTCCAAAAAATGATCTTTTTAGTTGTTTCCACTTAAAAAGTTTCACTTGGAAATTTCTACTTGGAGCAGAGTGGCAAAAACTATTGCACTCACCTTAGGTGTGTTGTAGCTAAATTGGAGTAGATAGCCGTTGAGCTCTCCCTGATTTGAAGTCTATGCAGCCTCTTCACCTTGGCCTTATATATAAATATGCAGTGGCTGTGAATGGCCGACATGTCTATTGTCTCAAGATATTATCCAGAAAGAGACAGGCTCTGTGAAGTTGACTATTAAAGCTGTTACTTGTAGTCTAGCCTACACTGGTTTTCTTCTGGAAAGTGGAGATATTTCCCAACATTTCTGCTGCTCACAAGTCTGATTGGGCCTCAGACAGAAGCTCCTACTGCCTGGCATGAGCAGGGCCCAGAAAAGTCCATTCAAATCCCTGTAGTGAAAAGGAAAAGAAATCGGAGATCCAAATAATGACCATCTTGTCCAAACATCTGGAGAGGGCCTGGTCTTCTTTTGGGAATTAAAGAAAGGCAAAACAGGACCATGACCAGGTTTCAGTCCTGGGGCTTGTGAGGAAAAAAGTACTCAATATGGAGGCTTTCCTAGGGCTATAGGGTCTTCTAAATTATCTAGACTATTGCTGAAGTGACACAAATGGTTGAGACGAGGCCTCCTCAGAGGAAAGGAGGACTAAATGAAACATACCAAGAGGGCCATTTCTGAGTCAGTAATAGTCTCAGAAAATTCTAGGTTAAAATTTGTGACAGATGTTGACAGAAAATTGGACTATAAAATGGGAGGAAGCAACTGTAATACTTTTCTAAGTGAGCAGTGATCAGCAATTAATCAGCAGTCAAAGCACTGTAATTTTTTTAAATAAGAGAGTTTTCCAGTGGTGTCTTAAAAGTTTTTAGGAAGTGTAAACTGAACTTATTTATTTATCGAACAAACATTTTTGACACCTGCTTTATGCTCTTCTAGAAGCTGGAGAATTGGTGGTGCACAAGGTAATGGGGTTCGAATTCATGGAGTGTCAAGTCTGGAAAACAAACAAATAGTAGATATCTTAAGATTTTTTCAAGCAGTGAACAGTTCTATGAAAACAAAAAACAGTGTAACATGACAGACCAGTGGCTTGGGTACAAGGTGGAAGCTAAGAAGTCGCCTCTAGGGAGAGTGGCTGGAGAGGGCTTTTTCGAGCTGAAACATGAAAGGTGCTGTTTGTGGCCAAGGTATTCCAGGCAGAGGGAATGGCAGAGGCAAAGCTTAAGAGGTGAGAACAAGTGTAACATTTTCAGGGACTGGAAAAGAGATCAGGAACAAAATGTGACTGAGGAGGGAAAGAAAGAACAAGATGACCTCAGAGAGATGCTCAGGGCCAGTTGGTGTAACGAGTTGCAGGCATCAGTAAAGGATCTGAATTTAAAGTTTAGTGGGTGATAGGATGGACTTTTCATTCAACAGAATGGTGGAATCTGGATTTATATTGTTTTAAAGATTACTTTGGTCTCTGTACCAGGGTGGCAAGTGGTTAAGCTACACAAGTAGTTGCTGATGGGTGGGATAAGTTTGTAACAGTAAGTTAATTGAGATAGGGGATGTGTTTTGGTGTAAAACCTAATGAAATTATTGATGGATTGGCTCTGAGTGAACAGGAAGAAAGGGAGTCAAGGATAACTTCTAATTTAGAAACCTGGGCTACTTAGTGATTGGTGTTAAAATTACTGAGGTAAGAAAGACTGAGAAATGAGTGGTTCTTGGTAGAATGGTGGGGGAGTGTAACTAATTTCATTGAAAATTGAAAGGAGACCCTAGTAAATATCTCTGCATGCCTTTTTCAAAAGAAATTCTTGCATGATAAAAATAATACTTGATATTGAATTTGCTGCCCAACTCTATTGACTTGTCTTGGGATATCTAGAACTTTACCTGGCAAACGAATGGATAGATAGATGGAAGGATTCAATGGATAGGATTCAACAGTTGAATTACTGGATGGATAAATGGGTAGATGTCTTAGGAATGTGCAGACTGACTCCCTCCATTTCTTGTATACAGTTGTGTCTATGAAGCCATCAAAAGGTGTGTCTCAGAGGACACTGTGTGGGTCTCAGGGATTCTGATACAAACTACTTTGTCCATTCTTCTGAGAATCAAGGAAGCAGTTGTTTTTAATCACTATCCATAATTCCTCCACTTGAGACACCATGCTATGGCTCACTTCAACTGTAAATGCTGATTTTTTTCACTTTATAAAAATCATCACAATATCTTTATTTTATCAGACAGGAAGCACTTCTTGCGGCAATCAGTGAAAAAGATGCGAACATTGCCTTGCTGGAATTGTCTGCCTCCAAAAAGAAAAAGACACAAGAAGAAGTCATGGCCCTCAAGCGGGAAAAAGATCGACTAGTGCATCAGTTAAAGCAGCAGGTGGGGCCTTTTGCATGACTGGTGTGTTTTGCTGGGTTGTGGGTTTGGAGTGCTTTCTCTGGGTTTAGTTACTCTCTGTTTTGCCGTGTCCATCCTGCATGCTCAAGCAGGTGAAACCAGGTAGGAGAAAAATAGTCCAAGTTGTCTCTGGAACATTTTATTGCTTTCCTGTTTTTGTGCATGTGCCTGGGCTTGTGTGGTTCTCAGCCAGCGCTGTTTTGCTTTCTTTTGTATTCACATCTCCCCAGAAATACCTCTCAGCTCTCTTCCTTCCGGTGGACTTTGTATGACTTCTGACTAAATCCTAGAAAGTACTAATTAAATTCTGGGCACTTTCTTTCCCACAGAACTTGTTACCTTCTGTCTTGCTCACTTTCTGGGCCCAATAATGACTCCCATTATCTAGTTCTTTCGATTTATTTTTCTCCATACTTCCAACTTTGATTCTTCAATGATTTCTACCCAAACTTTCTGGCCAAGAACCAGCCCCTAGGCTTGGAGATAGCCAGGCTATGCGTGGAGACCCCTGTAGCCATTATTTAGTCAAATACTTTTTTAAACATTCATTTGCCACATTATCCTATTTTTCCCTCATCTAGGCCACTGTGTGTCTTTTGTGTGGCTTCCTGGAAGTGGCTTAAATGGAAATATTTATACCTAAAGCATATTGCAAAATCATCTCTGAAATCTTCAGACACGGTTTCTCCTCCATATATATATAACCTGAGTGCTTTTGGAATCAGTGGTTACAAATAGTCAGTTAGATTGCAGCTTCATTATGAAACCCACTCAACAGAGAATGGTTCAGTGATCTGTGGTCTCACGATGTGGCTATCATAGCTTAGCTGGGGCCACCCGTGGCTCTGAAGTTCTCTGAATGCCTGAAAAGATAAGCTCCCTCCTGTCACAATTGGGCCAACCCTTTCCCTCCCCAGGAAGGAAAAGGCATCCTTTGGCCCTGCACCAGAGTCTGATTTTCATGGGACTGCCTTACTAAGAGAGCGAGTAAACAAGCACCGCCATGCCTGGGTGCCCTCTCCTGCAGAGGGAGGGTGACCGTCACTGGTGGGTGTTGGGGTCATTCCACAGAGCAGCATGCCTTGCTAGCGCTGATCCAGAAGTTAGGGGCCACTTACATCTGACCACTTCTCTTGGGTCTGTGCACCTTCTATACTAGTTTTTCCACCCACTTGGCCATGGAAAGTCAAATTGGGGCTCCTTCTTTGCTTTCTCCTAGTTCCTTCCCTGTGCACCCTGCATCCTCCCCTCCTTCACGTAACCATTGTAGCTTTCTCCCACAGGCTTATAGACCTAAGAAACAGCCCCTGACCTCGAACATACCATGCAGTTGTGAGGCTAGCTACAGCCCAGATATTACGGCCAAGTACCATGGGTCCAGCTATGATGCGTACATGATCCAAAGGTCTCAGGTCAGTCAGCTGCTGAGGAGACACTCGCCCCCACCATTGGGGTTGGGGGTGCATAAGAGCTACATCATATCTTGACCTTCAGCTTTTCTGATGATTTCCAGTATTCATTGGCCATAGAGTCTAGAACCATTGATGAGAGCACTATATCTTGATTTATAATAAAATTGTATTTATTATGTATTTGCCAATGGTTCTAGTATTGATGGTCACCTTACAGGTCCACCTCTTCTGAAATAGGCTGCACTGCTGTAAAAATGAGATTGGCAGAGGGCTTACTATCAGGCTTCTTGAATTACATTTGACTTTTTATCTCTTAGATACTTTCCTCCCCAAATCTCTCTATACTCTTCCCAGTAAGGAATTTTTTTAAGGCTGTTTTTTTTTTTTTCTTTCTCAGCATCATGAAAATGCACTCCTGGATTCCAGGAAGGATTGAGTGTAGCCCTTCATTCTGCTCCTGGGAAACTGTACAAAGCCTGCACTATTCACGACAGGCTGGGTTTTGGGTATCATGGGGCACATTTGGGAAACCCCAGCCATGCACAGTTAGGCTCCTGCCTGGGCTAAAAGCAGGGTCTGAAGAACTGTTGTGGAAAAAGAAGCAGCAAAGGAGGAGGATGGGCTTCTTTCCCTGACTTAGGTTTGAAATTCTTCCCCAGAAATTCTTCTGTGACCCTACTGGCCACAGAGCAAGAAAAAAATGTCAATTTATGTATTTTTGTTGCAGATGATAATGAGTCTGAAAATAATAGTAATTGGCTTATAAAAGCATGCCATTTTTATTGAGAGTTTACTTTGTGCTAGGAAGGGAATCCAGTGTCCCTGGGGGACTTACTCTGTCCCACAGTCCTCACAGCAGCCCTGTGATGTGTCAAGATTACTTGCTCTTTCTGGGGTCCGTAACTGAGACTCAGAGTACAGAATAACCAGCCCAACATACAGAGCTTATAAGTGATAGAGCTCAGATTTTATATAGCCCATCTGAGTCCACATATACCCCACCATGTTTAGGAGGCAATTCAGAGTTGCAAGCCGATGGATATTCCAGAAATTCTGAGGTCCTTTTATCTTTGTATACCTAAAGTAGATGCCAGAAACCCATTTGAGAATGGTCTCCAGCCAGCCATTCATAAAGAATAGTTCTGCCTAGAGCTCTTAGGCTTAGGATGTTTGATCACATAATGACTGCTAGTACTTTTAAACTCCCATCATGTGCCAGGTGTGGGTCAAAGGGCTTTATATACATTAACTCATCAACTCCCACCAAAGAGGAAGAGCCGATGCTCTTACAGAGAAGGAGCCAGAGGTCTGGAGAGGTTGGGTGTGCTGCTCAGGCTTCATAGCTGGACACACCATGATGCTTGAACAGACATTTTTGCCACACAGCTTTAAGTGGAGTTTGCATTTGGCATCTGGAGTTTCACTGTGTAGGTCAAATTTTTATTCCAGCACTTGTTAGTTGAGTGATCATGAGCAAAATACTGAACCTCCCTGAGCTTCAGTTCCTCATCTGTAAATTGGGCTAATACATGATTTAGAGGGTTGTTTGTGAGTATAATGTATATAAAGTGATTTGCACATGCCTGATAGAAAAATGTTCCAAATATGTGTGAGCTCCCATTACTACCACTGCTACTAGTAGTAGTAATAGATTTTATCACTACCAACCCTCAGAGATAGTTTAACTTTTATTTCATCTTTGTTGTTTTTCACATACCTTGGAGTCACAGCTCATTGAGAACATACTGTTGAAGCACTGGAGATAGAGCAGACAATTGTTGGCACTAAAGCCTTCCTGGTCCCCATACCCCTAAAACCCAAGCACTTGGGGAGTGATGAGCAGATGTGTTAGGAGTTGTAGACCCCAGTTCCCAACCTGCACTGAACAGGCCCACAGCACTTATTAAATTTGTTTGGTTTATGTATGCATCCCTCATAGATAACAGTCAGAGAGGACATCCCAGGGACAATGAGTCCCAGACCTCATTTGTCATCACCCACATAATTGACCTGAGATACCCAGGCCAATGGGAGGGAAAAATCATGGATCTGGGGATTTTGAGGCAGGTGGGCACATGAGAGATATTACTCTATTCAGGCTGCCTTTTGAGCTCATACCGTGCAGAGCTCTGCCCATAGCAGTCTCATTGACTGAACATGAGTGCGCATTCAACAACCCCCTAACTATTGCACTTTGCCAAGCACATAGTGGGCACCAAATAAATATTGTTTTGTGTGAATAATTGCTTGATTTCCACAAGCCAGGTCTACACCAAGTGTTTTCTGTAAACATGGTTTACAAACATTATCTCACTTTTTCCTCATAAGCAACCAACTACCCAATGCATTGCATACTCATGTCCATCGAGTTGGTAACGCCATCCAATCATCTCATCCTCTGTCGTCCCCTTCTCCTCCTGCCTTCAATCTTTCCCAGCATCAGGGTCTTCTCCAAGGAGTCAGTTCTTCACATCAGGTGGCCAAAGTATTGAAGTTTCAGCTTCAGCATCCATCCTTCCAGTGAATATTCTAAAGGTACATCCCACGATATGCTCATCACACTCTAGCTCTCACTGCTGAAAATTCTTCCCTGGCTTCCCTTGCTGGTAGGATAAAGACAAATTTAAACCAACATGCTATCTGCCTTGTACATGCAATTCCCGCTGCCTGGAACACATTTTCTTCTTTTCCTCACATAGTTAACACCTACTGGTTCAATTCAGTCTCAATCCAACATCACCTTTTCAGGGAGGCCTTATGGGACTTTCTCAATTGGGTCAAATCCCCAATTTGGCACTCTTGTAGCACATGTACATCATTTAATTGCACTAGAACAGATGCAGTTTTTGCATTTGTTTTGGTGATTATTTGGGTAGAAACTATCTGTCCTGCTAGTTAATGAACTCCATGAAGACTGTGAATGTGACCTCATGACTTTTTTTTTTTGGCTGACCATTTACAGCTGCTAACATTTGCTGGTTGGCATTCAACGAATGTTGGTTGACTGTATAAATGATTGAATGATTGAATTGCCAGAGCAGCTTATTAAAAGAAGAGACTTCCTTGATCAATCATGACTTTAGACAAAATTGAGCCTCATAATTCTGCCTGTAATATTCCAGGAAGCCACTATCGGAGTTGGTAAAAAGACATGGAGACGTGTTTGCTGAAAGATGACCACAGAATTGGTGCTGTGTTCTTTCTTGCCATGTTGCAAGACACTTTGCAGAGATGACTTTTACCACACTTGAATTTTTGCAGGACCATCTATTTTGAACCCTTCAGGTCCCTTCCAGTTTGGGAGGTGTTTTGTTTTTTGTTTTTTTTTTTTTAATTAAATGTACTGAGTTTCTAGATATGGCAAAGATGATTTGCCATTATGAAAGGAGTCCCTCCTTTTCTTTCCGGAAAATGTCTGAGCTTCTTATAAATTAATTTGCCCCGGAATACCTAAACTCCCATTAAACGCCTTTCAAAAGAGCCAGAGAAGGTGATATGAAATGAGTTCAGAAATGCCAGCTATGTTTAACCACAAAAGAATCTTTATGACACTCTGGGTTTTGACCCTTGAGTTGATTCTAGGCTGGACACCTTTATATAGGTGAGAGCAGTACAAATTAACTATCTGTAACTTGTTGCTTACAGAAAAATATAAGGGATTAATCATAGTTTGGTAGTAGACATATAAGTCTATCTGACTTTTGTATTCTTCCCAATTCCGTTTCCTTGCAAGTACACACCTCTGACACTTACACCACCTCTCTTTAAAAAAAAAAAAAAAAATCTGCCTTCCAGATTTTTGCCATTTGAGGAGAGGGATTCAACTAGGAATTCATTAAGGTTTTTTATCTTTATTTTGTATTTTTGTTCTTCCTCTAAGGATGCTAGTTCTAAAAATATTGTTAAAATTTACAATCTTTCCTTCTTTTGTGTCTTGGATCCAATCCCCCCAACTCTTTTCCTCCATCCTTGAAGAAAGGACTGACATCAAAATAATTAATTCTGAAATCACTGGATTTTCCTGCTGCTAAAGGGTTTTTGAAGAAAGCTTAAAACTAAGTCTTACCCCCTAAGCCTTATTCCCAAATGTTCCCTTGTGTGCTGAAGTAGTGAAATGCACATCCTTGATGAAAATGCCTTTTTTAAAATGAGGGCCAGATACTATTGTTCAGTTAAAATTAGAACCAGCTTATTTCTCAGAGCCAGTTAGAATACTTTTGTGATCAGAGATAAATTGTGCTTGGTTTTCTTTTCCCTTTCCTACTAGTTCTGGGCGTTGCTTTTGGTTACCAGGAAACACACTGGTCAGTTGGGAGCAGGAAGGTATTAAGACCAGGAGACTAGTCCACTGATTCTCTATGTTGCCCTCCAGAGCTTGCAGAGAAGAGAAGTCCTATATCCAGGTTAACATTCTGGACGCTGTGGAGATCTACACAGTATAATTGATTTTCGTAGGGCCTGACTCTCCTCTGTAGTGTCCAGACCATCACAGGATTGTCTCCAAGAATTAGCCACGCCAAGAGTGGGAGAAGGCAGATGCTGCCGCAGAAAGTGTTCAGGAAAGCTGGTTCTAAGGGTGAGATTCCAGCCAAAATTGGGTCTCGCCACAGGTAGAAGCGTCCCGTCAAGAAAAACAAGAAGCACCCGAGTGGAATGGTTCACCGGGCATTTCTTTCTCTCTCTGCTGGGGGCCTCATGTGGTTGTGCTTCCCATTTACACTTCCATTACATGGTATGCAGATGACTTTTAATTATGCTTTATGGTTTGGGAGGTGAACACAATTGAACAGTGGTGAAGGAACTCCATGCAGTGGGGTTTCCATAGCTTCATGTTGTGGTTGGACAAGTGCCAGAAAGCTTGATGTGATCCCAACATTGTAATGCATCACAGACTTGCCCTAGATCAAATTGCTGAAATGCAAATGCATTGGTTTTTACTGTAGACTCACTTTGGGTTAAGCTGTTCATGTCCCACTGGTAGAATCTAGCCACATCTCTATTTATCATTGACTTCAGTGCCAAGTGTCTTTACAGTTTGTTTTGGAGAACCCCTTTAAAAAAAAAAAAGAAATACTCATTCTCTCTACAGCAGGCCAAGGCCAGGGCATTCTCACAGAGGTAAAACTTGAAGTTTTTGGTATTACTGAAAACACTTTACTCTTAGTGTCCCAGTGATTGGTCAGGACACTGGTCTGCTCTCTTAGCCTGGAGACATTTTTTATTCCAGGCAGCTGGTGCCTCAATCTCAATACTCAGGGAATGCATTTGGTTTGCTGGTTGCATCACAAATTAGCACTCAAAGACTGTGGAGGCTATGTGTTTTCCTCTGTGATTCCATATGTTTCTCTAATCTTTGTTAGAAATGCACCTTCCAAAACCATCAGGCTGACTCTGGTGGACCACTTTCTCAGTCTCACACTTGAAGGAAGCCATGTTTTAAAAACCATTTTAGTTCTCTTCCCTAAACATTTGTGAAGGTACTGTGTAGAGCACTATTGGGCTGTAGAAGGAGATGTTGATACTGACTTTGTCCTTGAGCCTTGGGATTTTATCATCTCTACCACCTATAAGGCAGATATTAGCTCATAAAACAGATGACAGAGCACACTGCTTTTTTTTTTTTTTGGTGCAGAAGCATTACCAATGTTTAAAAATCTTTGCTTGCTTGAGGGAGCAGGAAATGACTTTACGCAGAAGTAGGAGTTCCTGTGAATTTTGTGATTGGCAATTCATAGCCTAGCTTTTGTGACAAATGCCTATCCACCAATGATACTTTGTGTTTTCAAGTATCCAAATATCAAGTATCCAAGTATCTAGTCTTAGAAAAGCTTATTCTTTGCTTTTGGAATATACCTTTTAAGTAGAAAAACTTGAACAGACAGACTTTACCCCTTCATTCCCCCACTTTTAGAAATACAGAAAGGGAGAGATGGGTCTGACTTGTAAGTTTTAGAGTGATCTGCCAGCTTTCTTTCAGTAATTTGAAGCACTGCTGTAGTATCTAGCTGTTGGCAGAGTACATCAGAATAACAGGCTTAGCTGAAGGTGACCAAAACAGAGAATAACATACAAATGCCAAGAAGATCTCTCACGTGCTTTTTCTGTTTTTTTTTTTTTTATTCAAATTTCACATCTGTGCTCTATTTTTAAACATTTATTCTTTAAGTGATAACGCATGTTTTACCAAGCCTCTTATTGGATTAGACATGTTTGAAATCCCCTCAACTTTAACCTGTTCATTACTGCCTTCAAGAACATTCAGATCTCCCACCAAAGCAGAGAGTATATATGGGGAAATTTTCCAAGATGTCAGCCACTGGGGAGCCATTGTGTTTTGGGGAGGGAGGGGTCCAGTGGTTGTGCTGTGTAGATCTGGGGGTGTCTTAGGCTGACGTTGCTTTAAGAGGAATCTAGTGTGGGTGTAATGTGTGCAGCACTTTTCTTCATTGTGATAGTTTTTTGTTGTTGTTCACGTTTTAAAGTAGGAGGAGCCAACAGCTTTTGAGCTCTTCAAAACTAGGCTAGGAATTCTAAATATAGTATCTCATTTAATTCTCGCAACAACTCTGAAAACCAGGTGTTATAAATTCCATTTTGGAGATGAGGAAACTATGGTCTAGGAACTGGGCAAAGATGCCACAGTTTGTGAGGGGTCTCATTGACCTCTCCATGGTCTTCCCAGCGGATGTCCCCAACTTGATGCAATACCTCTTCAGTCATAGCCCCCCTGACCTGGGGCTGAAAAGGAGCATAAAATACAGGCTTTGTTCTGTGACCCTGAGCACTACTCCCAGCACGTCCCGCTGCCCCAGCCAGCTCCCGCCTTGACCCTGGGGTCACATGTGCAGGCTGGGGAGAGGGACTTATCTCATCCTGCATCACCAGGCTTACCCTCTGCCAAGGGAGAGGGGGCTGCAGGCTTGATCACGTGTGTTGCATTTTCTGCTTTCCCACATGAATTGTTGACATTTGCCTCTTGGAGCCTTTGTGTTTCATTCTCAAGATTTCTGCTTGAAAGCCTTTTTCTCCTTTAGATTTCTGGTTTCTTCTTTATCATTTAACATATAAAAACAGGCTTCTCTTGATCCCTTTTTGTCTCTCCCTTCTTTCTATCCTCTCATCATATAATTAAAAGTCCTTTCAGTTTGTCTTCACCTTATCATCTCACATGAATTGAAAAAAGATCCGACTTCCTGCCCTTGTGTCTTCCTGACGCTGAATTTCAAAATGAAAGAAAAGTCCTTCCCCTGGCCCCCTTTTTGCTTCATACTACCCCTTGAATAACTGTGTTTAAATTAGACTGATTTTGTCATTGATCAGCATTGTTGCATGGACTGAGTTTACCATTTCCTGACTTCAGAATTTTTTTTTTTTTTTTGCTTTTTCAAATAATAATTTAATAGGAAAAGGATTTTCACTTTCCTCTCTCCTGATTACAGAAAGACAATTATTAAACTCAGAATTTAAAATTTCTAGTAGTTTCTCTTTACTCTTTCTTAATTCCATATTCTTTTGGGGAAATGTCACTTTCTTTTCTTTTATTCTCTGCAACATGCAGAGATAAAAGTTCCAGAATCCCTCATATTTACTGTTTTTTTTTTTAATGTAGCACTATATTATTAATAAGAAATCATAAGGATTTAATTTTGTAACTATTCCTATAATGTAAATGATACTTTTCAAAGTTGAAAACACATAAATAAATGTTTTATGGTAAAGATAATATATGCTCACTGTAGAAACTTAGAAAAATGTAAATAAAAAACTAAGATCACCCATAATCCCACCACTCAGAAATAACTGTCATTAAGATTTATAGTTTCCTACATTCCATTGTCTACATGCATATTTGAACAAAGACATGACATACTACATAATAGAGGTTTTTTAGCTTTCACTTTTCACTTTCATGCATTGGAGAAGGAAATGGCAACCCACTCCAGTGTTCTTGCCTGGAGAATCCCAGGGACGGGGGAGCCTGGTGGGCTGCCATCTCTGGGGTCACACAGAGTCAGACACGACTGAAGCGACTTAGCAGCAGCAGCAGCCTCATAAATGTTTAATGTTGTGTGCATTTTCCCATGTCCTTAAAAGCCTTCAAACACATATATCTTGGTTCTATGATTTCCATCATTGCCATAATTAATTTTATCATTCTCCTATTGTTAGGATCTCAATTGTTTCTAGTTTTTCAGTATTAAAATCACACTTGGTGAACATTTCAATCCATGAATCTTTTTTTTTTCCATGTTATTTTCTTTAAGATTAATGCCCCAAAGTTGAAATACTAAAGTCATGGGTATTCTAAAGATTTTAAAAAATTAAACAATAGCTCTCATCAGCAAAGTAGTTGACATTTAAAATTTTTTACATAAATGTCAACTGTTTAAATCTGTCTCTAACATGCCAGTCATAGATTTGGGAAAGAATATTCTAGTACAAGTGATAGATAAACTTACAGAGCAAGAGGCAGAGGAAAACTTTTATGACTTTAAGGGAATAGTTATGAGGGAAAAAAAAAATGGGCAGTTCATTCAACAACTCTTTATTGAGCATCAGCTATATGCCAGATACTGTTCCGGGCACTGAGGATACCATAGGGAACAACACAAAAATCCCTGCCCTGGGGGAAGCTTGTATTCTAGTGGAGAGCACAAATAAGAAACAAAATAAAGACATTGAATCTATAGCATGTTAAATGGCAACAGATGTTATGAAGAAAAATGAAGATGATGTTCTGATGTTCTGTGAGGTGTCTGGGGGTGCTTTTGAATAGGACATCCCCAGGATGCCTCATTGAGAAGAGGACAGGTGGACAAAGGCTTGCTGGGAGGTGGAGCACTGCTGGGGAGGGAGTGGTCAGTGCGGACCAAGTGCAGCCTGGAGAGTTGGAATCTGTTCTTCTCAAGTCAGATCCCAAGTGCAGTTGCTGAGTTGACAAGGTGGGGGAGCCAGAACCCCACAACACCAATGTTTAGATGAGATTAATTTTTAAAAAATGAGCACACAACAACCACAATCCTACTCCATTATCTCTTCCCTGATGTGGTCATTGGGAAATGCTCAATGGACACAGCCAGCAAATCTTTATTGAAATGATCTTTGCAACAGTTTAAGAATGAAATCTTGCAAGGAAGTTACAGGTTCAGTTTGGACAGAGAGGTGATCCATTTCAGAAAACAATGATTGGTCAACAACAGTGATATCTCAGAAGGTCTCAGTCCAGAGTGGTTCTTACGCCACAGAAACATCTGATTAACTGATCATCTCGAAGCTGGTTTATTTTCTTTCTCTCATGGCTCAGCACTCCTGAAATTATAAACCCAGCTCAGAAGCCACCCAGAAACCCTACTACTTTGGGCCACCTCTTTGGCTGCTAGGGTATGAAGCAGGTATGTGTGGGGGCCCAATATTCTCTAAGATGTCTGACTCTAGCAGCTGTCTAGAAAATATGATGTTGCATCTTTAATCTGTAAACAAAATAAGGGAACCCATCTTACCAGGAAAGCCCTGGCAGGTGATAGAAGGTGATCCTTCTGAGAATGAACCTGAGGGTCAGAGTTCCAGCCCCGCTCTGACCCCCAACATACTAAGAAACTTTAGGCAGCTCCTTTTGTTTCTCTCTCACAGGCTGAGCTTCCCCATCTGTGAGGTGAAGGGATTAAACTAACAGACGTCTTAGTTCTTTGCAGTTTTGAAAGGCAGAAACTATTCCAGTGCATTCATACATAGAGTACACTGAGTACTTGATCTACACCAATGACTTTGAAGATGCCCAAGCAAGTCACAATATTACTTTGATAGAGCTTGCAGTTGAGTGGAGGAGATATATTGTTCAGTAAGATATTAATGCAGCTATTATTTCTTGAAGAAATTATATTCTAGGCACAACATTATACTTTTGTTTTGTTTCATTACAGTCCTCACAAAAGCTCAGGGAGGTAATACCATCATGATCCTTGCTATGCAAATGGGGAAACCAAGTCAGAGTTAGTGAGCGAATCTGCCTTTAGGGTAACACTTTGAACCCCTTTGTTTTCCACTGTCATGCAGTTGCCATATTTCCCACCAGGGAATGTTTAAGAATTCAAGGTTTCAAGGATAATAGAGAAGAAGGAAGGCTCTGAATTTTGCTCATTTGACTTGTGTGATCCTGAGTCATCTTCATTACTAGTTGTATGATGGTGAGGAAGTCAACTTACTTTCCTGTGAAATGGGTATGTACTTTGCTGTCTAACTCACAGAGAAGCCTTATCACAAAGCATTTTCTCTGGGGTACGGTCTTTAAAAACCTTGAGGGCTGTACAAATGTGCAGGATGTTGATCTCAGTTCTGAGGTGCAAAGACAGGGCTATGTTTTTCTTCCCCACAGGGTAGCACTGTGCTTTGAGGAATGATGGTCCCAAACAGTCTCTGGTGACAATCCATTGACACAAACCCGCTCCGCATGACTTATTCCCTTGACCAAAGAAGAAAGAACTTGAGTGACAATGCTCATAAATAGGCCCCTGTCTTCTGCTTTTCTGGGAGCCAGACCGTGATTTATCCTTGCAGAAAAATAAATAGTGCAGAAGGTGCAAACATTGCCTTGAAAGAACCCAGTTCAGTGTGGGTTCAGACATCTTCCTTCCTGGAAAATGTATCCAGACCTCCCAGCCCCGGTCTTGCTTGTCCAGGCTCCAGGGAGGTCTGCTGGGGCCAGGGTCTTCTGAGGCATCTTGAGATGTGGTCGGGCTTCCAGGGAGAGCCTCTGTATTCCTGAGCTTTCTAGTGATGCAATCCTTGGTAAGGCACAGAAACAAAAAGCTGATATTTTGGACGGGTAAGAGCCATCTCTGGGGGATTATATTTTACGAACCAAAGACAACAGTGTTACTGATTTATCTTAATAGCAGATACTATGAGCAAATGTCCCAGTTGCCTCTTTGTGCTTTTGGCAAGTATGGATGAGAAATGGAATGGAGCAGACCCAGTCAGAGCTGGCTAGCCCAAAGTGCAGAAGTCTTAATCTTCCTCCCTCCAAATATGTAACTTCGAAATGTTTCCAAAGTTTTTCAAGTTGCAGGTGGTCACCCAGCTCTGACAAGAGGCATGGCGGGTTCCATCACCAGGTTTTCTGCTTCCAAAACAATTATCTTGGGCTTGAAGGGGAAAAGATGCCTGAATCTTCCCTAGGTAATTAGTTCTTTAAGCTCAGTTACCATGTTCTGGTTCTAAAGATATTATTTATATATAAAGAAACCTTCTTTTATCAAGTGATGAACCCTCCTGCTTGTTATAAACATGATTGGGATTCTCGGAGGACACAGCAGGACTAGTCTGCATATCCTCCTCTCAGGGCTGGAACAAGACCATGCTGAACCCAGCGCCTTAGAAGTTGGAGTATAAATTATGTCAAAGTCATGTTCATTGTTGTAACATTTACTAATCCTTATTAGATATGGATAAATTCTCATGGCTTAATTTGGCATGTTGAGCCAGTTGTTCAGATTGTCTTTGGGGACTGGAAAGGAAATGCACAACTTTAGTGTAATTTTTCTTTTGTTTCTTTAGAATGGGACATAATTTTTTATTGTTAGCTGGTGGAAACTTTGGTGAATTGTGGCCAACTGTGGCTCACCCCCACAGGAAGAAAGCATCAGACTTTAGCTGAGAACATATTCTTTGAAACAAACCAGAATATTTGATTTTTGAAATATCTTCCCACTTTAAAAACATGCTGTCCAACAAATATTAATGTTCTGACCCAGACCAAGAGAACTGAGGAAGTAGAAAGCTACAATTTCTCTCTGAGGAAAATTTTAGAGTGATGTGTGATGCTTTAGTTTAATAATAACTCCACTGAGCACAGAAATAGTCTGTAAGGATGCAGGTACAGCCACAAGAGTTCACAGAGCATCCTTCTCACCCTTGGTTTTTAGTTTATCCAGAGCGGAAGGAGCTAGGTGTTGGCTAAATATTAGGCATTTCACATTCCTTTACCAGATCACCACATATACACGACCATGGCACATCCTGTCACTTTACTTCCATTTCTGGAATTCGGTCAGAAAATACACTTGATAAAAGTTCTCCCTTTTGGCTACCAGTTTCATATTGAAAATCATTGTTGAATATTTTAAATTGCTTACATTGAAATCTACAGTCCTTTTTTTTTTTTTTTAGCATCTCACATAGTTTGGTGGTCAGTCAAGCATGCTCAGTAATCACATTTAGGGGACTCAAATCTTATCAATTGTGTTTGACCAAGTTTGGGGGTTACTGAATCAGTTGGTGTTATAGCTGCAAGATTATTTAAGTGAGATTCTTGTTCTGTTCATAATTACAGGTTTGTTTTAACAGATCTGTTCTGCAAAGTTTTATGAGCAGGAATTTTCTTGGGCAAATCCACCGTGATTCTCAGTGGGGTTAGGGTAGGCAATTTTTGGCCTCTGGGGTAGTTTTTCAAATGAGTGGTCATTAAGAAGCCCAATTCTGTCCTCCTAGCAACAACCATTTTTCAGCTTCTGCTGAGAGCAGGGTCCAAAATTACCCTATCTCCTTATGAAATTCTGTTGAAAAACGTTAGTCCCTGTGCCCTGTGCACAAAAGCCAAATTACTTTTGGAATGTTCTGTGGAACTCTGGGAATTCAGATAGGAATCAAGGAAACAGTACAGCATCTTTTCTCCTGCTTTGCTCAATCTGTTGATTGATTTGTAGGCAATTATTCTCCTTACCTTGAACCCTCTGAAGTAGTCTTGGGTCTAACTTCTACTGCTTTTTGTTCATTCCTTTATTTGTTTGTTTTTATAAGCATTTTATCTGCTTTCCAAACTCAGAGAATACACAGAAAAGTTCTGGGAAAGCAGAGGGTTCGTTCTCCATTGAAAGCAGTATTCTTCTAATAATTTGCCAGGATGATAAGATGTTTCTCAGATCTTTTACATTGCTGAAATGTAAAATCAAAGAAAGGGCTTCTGAAACAAACCAAACAAAAACCATGCACTTATTCAGGGACATAGTCAGAATATGCTCATGCTGGTTTTTACACTCAACACTGCCAAGATCTTTATGGCTTGTAAGCTCCCCAAGCCTTCATGGAGGCATCCCTGGAGAAGTGAGAAAACTTGGAAAAGAGGAAGAAAGGATTCTTTCCTGATTATTCTTCAGCAGTAGCATACCGAGAACATACAGTGAAAAGTACTGGGCCTTTTCTAAGTTATTCCCAGCTTGGAACTTCCACAAGTCTTAATGCTGTGTCCTGTAGTCTCATAGATAAGGAAGATCACAAATTAGAGTGGAAAATTAAAGGAATTTCTGGTTCTCTGTAATGTTTCTGGCTGTCTCAGGCTTAATTCTCAAAAAAGCAATTTATGTGTGTCTTAAAGTTTAAAATAGTTACATTAATTGCAGCAGCAGTTTCTAAACCCAGCTGTCTTTGACATGAACTTTTGAGATTCTTCCTCACCTTCACCAAATACCAACTGGAGGACCAGCCTAGTGACTTACACATCAGAATCCCAGAGGAGGGACACCAAAAGCTGATGGGATCTGACTGACAGATTGGCAGCTGGGACACTTTGAGCTACTAAAGGAAATCAGCAACTCTCACCCCCTGAAGGTGGGAATCCTTGGGTCACCAAACACTTGCTCTCTGTATATATATAGATAACCTTACAAATTCAGGCACTGTAAACTTTACCTGGATGATAAGATCTGCGATGGCTTTTGGCTGCAGTCGTGGCCAGAGGAGGTGGAACAAGGGGATGGTGCAGGAGTGAAGGTGGGATTGGACACAGGCCATCAGCACAGCGAGCACAATGATAAGCGAGACAGTTGATCAACAGGGTTTACTGAGCACAGAGAGAGTCTGAGCCTGGTTCCAGACATTCCAGGGCTGTAAAAAGAAACCAGAAGCCACAGACTGAACTCAAGTACCTGGAACACCTTTCTTGATATCCAGCAGCCTAGCCTGATGATGCCATTTGCACAGAATCAGTGAAATTAAATAACTTGCTGGTAGTTGAAGAGTGATCAAGTGACTTAAATTTGATCATGTGGCCCAAGCCTTCTAACCCCCCTTCTAGTTTTCTTTACTCTACAGGGTATTTCCAGTGTGGAAACTGTATTAATGGGGTGGTTTTGAGCCTGGCTGTGATGGAGGATAGAAAATCTGGTTTTATAGGGAGGAGTTGCTCCTGACAAGGGAAGCACCAGGGTAGAGATGGATCCATGTGGACATGGAATTAGAGACAGAGCATCCTTGGGGAGAGTTCTCTGTAGGAAGCTGATCATTTGCTCAGGAGGAAAGGGAGAGGCTGGCCCTGCCCAGCAAGTGAACTGTTTCTATGTGATGCAAGGATGGTAAGGAACTGCTATGTATTCTGCAGGGAGAGTAAAATATGAGAACTGTCAACATGAAGCAAGTTTGAAACCAGTATTTTTTATTAATGATAAAATGGCTTCTGAGATGAGACTGCTGGGTCACTCTTGTCCATGAGATCTTGCTCTGCTTGTGATGAACCTTGGGCACCTCCCAGGCCATGGTCTTGTTGTCTGCACACTTAAGAGTCATTGATCAGTAATGATTTGAGTCTTTTATCAATGCGTCCTCACCCTTACCATATTAAGGATAAAATAATAGTGCACTTCAATTATACAGCCTATGAGGCATGGAAATTTGGGTCTTTCCTCTGAAGTATAGTTGTCAAATAGTGTCCTATAAAGTTTCAGGACCTGAGAGAAGATCTTTGGGCTGTTAATATTCCAGAACTAAGGACCTTATTTTGTTACCAGTTTTCATCTCAAGTTTGTTTCTAAATAATCATTATGGTGCATGATTCTTTTCATAGTTTATTTCCAAAAATAGGAGGGAAAAGATGAGAGGGAGGGGAATGGATGGAGAGAGGGGAGGGGAGAGAGAGAGAAGCAGCCTACCGTTTGATTTTGGGTGCTGTTTTTGTTGTTGACTGAGTAGGACCTGGCCTGAAATCTCCTCTGGCACATGCTATTTCTGAGCCATAATTATGCTCTTTAACCCACTCCTTTATGTCTGGGTCCTTAATATCCAAGCTCCTATATAATTATCAAGTTCAGTGTTTGGGAATGAGACAAATATTTTTTGTGTGACTTTAGCCTATACATTAGAAGGCAATGGCAACCCACTCTAGTACTCTTGCCTGGAAAATCCCATGGACAGAGGAGCCTGGAAGGGTGCAGTCCATGGGGTCGCTAAGTGTCAGACACAACTGAGTGACTTCACTTTGACTTTTCACTTTCATGCATTGGTGAAGGAAATGGCAACCCACTCCAGTATTCTTGCCTGGAGAATCCCAGGGATGGGGGAGCCTGGTGGGCTGCCATCTATGGGGTCGCACAGAGCCAGACATGACTGAAGCGACTTAGCAGCAGCAGCAGCAGCAGCAGCAGCCTATACATTATTGCAGTACCGTGCAGTGCCGTGTTATTACAAGATAGTTCCTAAACTCTGAGCCGAACAATTAATTCTCTCAACTTGAAAAGACACAGCAAAGAGATCCTCGCAATCTTTGGCCCATGGTGCCAAAACTCAGATGGACACTGACTTGATCTAGTTGAGGGCCTTAAGGTTCCTGGGGGAGAATTTGAACTGGCCGTAGTCTGTTGGTCCTGAGTCAGCGGGGGACTTGGGAGCCCTTCCTTCTCCATGCAGCTGTACTCTGTAGCTGTAGCAGGGACATTCGTTGCAGTTGTGAAGGACATGCATTCTCAAGTATTTGACGGGGCCAGGTTTGCTCACTGTCTCTCCAAGTTTGCTGCACTAGTTTGCTAGACTAGCGAGAGATTGGTTAAGAGTGATCGGAATTTTAGAGGATCAGGCTGAACAGAGGGGAGCTGTGGCCAACCGGCAGGGCTCTGTTAGCTCCTGGACTGTTTTTTGACGTTCTCCCAAATAAGAAGCCAGCAGGAGTCTAAGTTCTCCAAGGTCAGTCTCAGGAATTTCTTCTCCTGTACTAAAATTATTTCAGTGCCATTCCCGCTTAATCTGAGAAGCAACCTATATATCAGCATTTGTGTGTGTATATGTAGCACAGAAAGCTTTCTTATTCTTTTATCTATTATTTCCTGTCATTTATTAAACATTCAAATAATAATAGAAAGAAATAAAGGAGGATCCAAGCATCCTGAAATCCAGGCATCTAGCAGTGTTTTGTGCTCGTCTTTTTGGACTTTTCTCACACGTGCGTGTATGTATGTGTATATCCATATACACGCACACATATATGAACATGTTTTAGCACCTGCTTCACCATCCATTCAAATATATGTTGTGATACTCTTTCCTTCTGATGAATATAAACTTACGTGACTCTTCAGTTGCTATTAAGTATTCTATTATATGCATAATGAATATTCAGTAATTTGTTTTTAAAAAACCTGATACACAGGTATTTTGTTACCTCTCATTAATTGCTCCTGTGATCAACATCCCAGTGAATATCCTTTTACTCTTTTCATTCCTGTATTTCTGTCCAACTTTCTTTTCAAAAGACTTTTGGACCACAGGGTATACATATTTTGAATTTTAATACATAATGCCAAGTTGCCCTCAGGAAAGTTTATACCAGCGTACAACCCTGCCAACCCTGCCAGTAGTGTATGAAAGTACCTAAAGAATATGGAAATTAACTTTCCCTTTTCTTAAGCTTTTCTAAATTTTACCCACCTCTGGAATATTACCACTAAACGCTGAAAAGAAAAATGTGTTTATGAACTACTGTAAGTTTGACATTGATCCACACCCAGATTCCAGAACAAATTATGCAATCAGTAGTTTATGAAACTTGGAATAAAGTCGACAATCTCTAATTTTTATTTATTCACTAAGATTAGGTATTGCTATACTTACATTATTTTTTTGGAAAGTTAGTATAAAGGCAAGACTTCAGCTGATCATTTAACACAACAAATTCATATATGCGTGTGTGTGTATTTTATTTACATGCATGTGTACGTATGTATGTGTATGTATATATATGTGTGTGTGTGTGTGTGTGTATATATATAGGCTTCTGAAGTGGCTCAGTGGTAAAAAATCTGCCTGCCAGTGCAGGAGACACAGGAGCCATAGGTTCAATCCCTGGGTTGGGAAAATCTAAAGGAAGAAATGGCACCCTATTTCAATATTCTTGCCTGGAAAATCCTATGGACAGAGGAGTCTGGCGGGTTATAGTCCACGGGGTCGCAGAGTCAACCACATGATTGAGCAACTGAGTGCACACGCACATACACACAAGGACACATGTGATGCCTTGGATTCAGACTCTGTTCAGGGCATTATTCTCTTAGAGGAGCTTTGGGTGTGTGTGAGTGTGTGTGCGCTCAGTCACTCAGTTGTTTCTGACTCTTTGCAACCCCATAGACCATAGTCTGCCAGACTCCTCTATCCTTGGAATTTTCCAGGCAAAATTACTAGACATGGTTAGCCATTTCCTCCTCCAGCGGATCTTCCCAGCTCACGGATGGAACCCACGTCTCTTGCTTCTCCTGCATTGGCAGGGCAGGTTATTATACCACTGTGCCACTTCAGAAGCCCTCAATGAAAAGATGCTCAGCCTCAAATTATAATTAGGGAAATATGAAGGAGATAACAGTTTTGCATGTGTTAGATTTTTGAAGATTAAAGAGTTTGATGAGATTTTGTGTTGGCACAATATAGGCAAAGAGGTACAGACTGGAAGTTGACCAAAATTTTTGAAGAGAAATTTGGTAATATCTTTCAGAGTTTAAAATATGTATACTTTATTCTAGGGATCTCTACTGAATCTCTTTTCTTTGTACATTACATCTATTACATGTTTCCGCATCCATCCTTGTTCAGAATAAGCACATGAGGACAGGCAAAGGTGTTCCTTTGGAAAAATATTCTTTGAAGCGTTGTTGGAATAATGAAAAGCCAGAAATGACCCAAATGTTAATCACTCATTCAACAAATATTTGCTGATGCTCACTATGTGCCCAGCAATGCTTTAGGTGCTTGGGATAAATCATTGAACAAGATAAACAGAGATCTCTGCCCTCTGTTTTAGCACGTCAATAGAGGACTAGTAAAGAGAAGTACATGCATAGAATGGAATATGTAACCATTAAAAATGAGGCATTTCTACATGATCTTGACATGAAAAGATGGCCAAGACATTTGGGCATTTTATTTTTAAAGGGAGTGTACGTGTTTCTTTTCTTACATTATGCATTAAAGTTTTCTTGAAAGACTGGCAAAAATCCTTAATAGTAGGGGTAGATATTAGGATAGGGGAAGGGAGAATTTTTAAAATAAACTCTTCAATACTATTTAATTTTTCATATCTAGATGTTTGATTCCTATAATAGAAAACTTATAGATGTTATAAAAAAGAAGAAATTAGAAAGCTAAATTAATGGTTCTGCTAGAAAGTAGTTCTACTCTCAAAGATGGAAAATTCCTTAACCTATCTGTAGGCACTGAGACGAAAATGATTAGGTGTTTGATGCTGTTCAGACTGCAAGAATGGAAATTAATACCATAGTACTTTGGAATGCAAAACGAAAGACACAAGATGGGCCTGTGGTATTACTGGTCATGGACATGGTGGACTTGTCTACACATGCAAATCAAATGGGAAGGCAGCCAGGGGCAGGGGAGGGCCTCGGCCCAGCAGTCGAGAATTCTGGGGCTTTCTCTGGGTTTGTGATTGACTAATGTTCAACCTCCTGGAGCCTCATTCTCCCCTTGTGTAAAACAGTGAACTTGGAGTCACTGATTTAAGGTATGGCCTAGCACTAACATTACATGAATCAGGATTATTCTGGCAAGTGCTCATTCATTGGAAAGAGATTCAAGATAGCTGCTGGAATCGCCACTTTCCGGTTACCCACATCCACTCAGTGCTTTGAAGAAACATTAATTATGTAATTTAATATCTGTTTAGATTCAAGCTGAAATGCTTTTGAATATTTTGTACTTAGGCTATTTCAACTCCAGGGTCATAGAAGATCAGGTTTTTTGGAGTCTACCTTAAACAGATGACTAAGAGAAATTGATTTTCAAAATATGTTCTTCAGATGAATTTAATTTGATATTATAGAGAAAACAAACAAACACAACAAAAAACAACATAAGTCAACACCCTGGGCATTTCCAGATTAAACTGGAGTGTAATTTCATCCTTTCTTTAGCTCTCCAAACCCCAAAGTTGCATTTTGCCTCTTCCTTGGGGGTAAAGTTTCACAAAAGAGGTGGTGGTTGTAGTTGAGTTTTCATTCTTGTATGCTGGGGGAATATCAGCCCGGAGCAGAGTGTGAGGGGACCTGTCATGCCTGTTATTCGTGTGTCTCTGGGAGGCTCCATGGAGACCTTGTATCCAGAGAGGAAGATGCGACTCAGATTCTCCTTCCCTGTGGACCTAAATTGGTCCTAGTTAGGGTCAGTTCAGAGTACCCCCTATAAAGCTAGTAAGCATCCTGAAATCCAAACACAAGGGAGACAGCACAGCAAGCAACGCAAATGAGAAGATAAACGCCAGAGGGAATGTTTCATAGATTTGGTATTTGGGACACTCCACTGCCATTTCTCCCTTCCCATTTGTTTTTCAGCTGATTGAAAAACTACTAATGAGCGTGTTTACATTTTCTCCAGTTGTCTTACCCAAGTGTGAGACCAGCTGGGGAGAGGGGTTTGTTCTCTGTCCAAAGCCCTAGCTGTCTCTCCCTCCGTCTTCTTCTCACTCTCTGGCTGCCAGACCCCCTCCGCCCTGCCAAACCTCTCCTCGCCTGCTCACCACCCCTCTCCCTAGGGTTCTCTCTGTGTTCAGCACCGGCCAGCAGCCCCACCACATGTTTTGCATTGCTCACACCCTCCCTTCTCTCCCTGCTTTGTTGTCATTTGTTTTGTTTTGAAAGGGGTGAGGTGCAGAGGAGGTCTTGGGTTTGTGCCCTTCCACTCAGCCTCAGCACTGGGATTCGGCCCAGATTGCATTTGCCCCCATTTCTGCACTGAGCTCAAAAGACCCTGTAGGAGAATGTCTTTCTGTCCTCTCACAGTTCTTCTGGATGCATTTTCTCTCTCTGGTCTTCTCCAAATTTCTAGTCTCTGACCTCTAAAACCCAACTCGTTCTCAGTTGCTTTGCTCTTTCCTTCTGGTGAGGGTGTCTCAAGCTTCTCTCATTTTGAAAACCACCTTCATAAGGTTTTCCATGTTCTCTGACATAATTTCTGTCAATTCCCTTTTGGATGAGATTGTTACCATGCATGTGTGCACAGTTGCTTCAGTTGTGTCCGACTCTGCATGACTCTAAGGACTGTAGCCCACCAGGCTCCTCTGTCCATGGGATTCTCCAGGCAAGAATACTGGAGTGGGTTGCCGTGCCCTCCTTCAGGGGGTCTTCCCGACCCAGGGATCAAACCTGCATCTATTATATCTCCTGCATTGGCAGGCAGGTTCTTTATCACTGCTGCTGCTGCTAAGTCGCTTCAGTCATGTCCAACTCTGTGCGACCCCAGAGATGGCAGCCCACCAGGCTCCCCCGTCCCTGGATTCTCCAGGTAAGAATACTGGAGTGGGTTGCCATTTCCTTCTCCAATGTGAAAAGTGAAAGTGAAAGTGAAGTCGCTCAGTCGTGTCCGACTCCTAGCGACCCCATGGACTGCAGCCCACCAGGCTCCTCCGTCCATGGGATTTGCCAGGCTTTATCACTAGCACCACCTAATTTATTCAAACACATTTTATAGCAAACCCGTAACTATGAAAAGGGCTTCCCTGGTAGCTCAATGACAATGAATCCGCCTGCAATGCCAGAGTGAAAGTGAAAGTGAAAATCATGTAGTGGTGTCAGACTCTTTGTGACCCATGGACTATACAGTTCATGGAATTCTCCAGGCCAGAATACTGGAGTGGATAGCCTATCCCTTCTCCAGGGGATCTTCCGAACTCAGGGATCAAACCCAGGTCTCCCACATTGCAGACAGATAACCAGCTGGGCCACAAGGGAAGCCCAAGACTACTGGAGTGTATAGCCTATCCCTTCTCCAGGGCATCTTCCCAACCCAGGAATTGAACCAGGGTCTCCTGCATCGCAGGCGGATTTTTTACCAACTGACCTATCAGGGAAAACCTCGTTTAATTCCTGAGTCAGGAAGATACCCTGGAGGGATAGGCCACCCACTTCAGTATTCTTGGACTTCCCTAGTGGCTCAGTTGGTAAAGAATCCACCTGCAATGTGGGAGACCTGGGTTCAATCCCTGGGTTGGGAAGATCCCCTGGAGGAAGGCATGGCAACCCATTCCAGTATTCTTGCCTGGAGAATCCCCATGGACACAGGAGCCTGGAGGGCTGTGGTCCATGGGGTCACAAAAAGTTGGACACGACAGAGTGACTACGCATATATAAGTGTGAAAAACCCCTCATACTCCCTGTGGTTCATCTTGCATATCTCCAGGTATGTGGGCATGTCTCCTCTTGGCCCTTTGTGTGTAAGGCTCTCTGTCCTCTCCTGAGGTGCTGCTGGGTTACCCAACCTTCACATTTTTCTCAACATAGTCATTGAACTGTCAGTTTCCAATCTATTGACTAGTTCTGTTTGGCCATACCACAAGTTAATTTCCACAGTTCTTTAGTTAAGGAGATGATTCTACCCAGGCCAGTGATAATGAATCTTTATTGGATGTATGAATTGAATGAAGACCTTGACCTCCCTTGTCAGCACAGTTTTAGAGTCTGAGTTCTAATGCCTATAAACAACCTTCTCGTTTTCTTTTTTCCTCTTTTCTTTTTTTTCTTCCTTCTTTCCTCCCTTTTACCCTTCCTTGCTTTTTTCCCAGCCTCTCTTCTTTTCTTTTTAGTTAAAAAATTGGAATATGATTTTCAAGCTCACTTTCTAAAGAAACTCTAATAGACCATACACAGAATATGTCCTTAGTTAGTAGAAGTCTGGTTTTTTTTTTTTTTCCCAGAGACCCTCTATTGACTCTCTGAGTTGAAACAGTTTAGACTCCACATAAAATATGCATTGTTTACCCAGGCTCTTCATGCTCTGCATACTGTTACAGTCCTTGAAGAGCTTGTCAGTGACAAGTAAGATAAATGAGTGAAGAGGACTTTACAAGTGTTTAAAAGCTAAGTATAGCATGTGCTGTCCACTACTTAATTAAACAGACCTGAGCTTAACTAAGTAACTTTGTGGTAGAAACTTCTAGGGCCTTCCCCTTTTCCCAGACCCCTGCCATTTCGAGCAGTGCTCAGAATGTTAGAAATTTCTTGATTGTCTTCAGTTGCTGACATGTTAGCCTAGGTTTGAAACCATCCTGTTGGTTAAAGCATTAAAAATTAGTGCAGCTTTTGAATTTGTATTAGGACTTGGTCAGCAACATGGGGCTTGATCAAGATTTTTATAATGTGTCTGAGTTTCATCCTTTTCACAGAGAGCTTTAAAATAAAAAGTGAGCTCTTTGTCTCATCAGCTCTAACTGGGGTCACTGTCCAGAGAGTCAAGAGCCCATTTCCAGCTTAGTCTTACATTTTGGACTTCCCTGGTGGCTCAGACCGTAAAGCGTCGGGATCAGTCTCTATGAGTCTGAGCAGGATGGTAGAGTGGGTACTTAGGAAGCTGTGGAATCATACTCCCAAATCTTTCAGTTGTATAATCTTGGGTAAGTTTCTTTATCTTTCTCATAAACACTACCACTGCCATTGCGTATTTTACTTTTACTTCCCCTCTTTTGGAGAAGGAAATGGCAGTCCACTCGGGCACTCTTGCCTGGAAAATCCCATGGATGGAGAAGCCTGATAGACTACAGTCCATGGGTTCGCAGAGAGTCGGACACGACTGAGCGACTTCACTTACACGTTCCCTCTTTACCCATACATTCCAAAGGCATGTTTCTCAAACTTATCCCACAATCTCAACTCACAATATTGTTGCAAAGAAGGCAAACAGGGCTATCATACTGAAAAGCCTCAGTTTCTTTATCTGGAAAGTGGGGATAATCACAGCCTCTATCAGGGATGATAGTGAGGATTCCCTCTTGGTTTTTAGGGGCTTCATCCCCTGTGCTTGCCACCATTAAAGATTTTGAATATGCCTTTCTCCACCCCCAGCCTACATCAGAGCTTTGCTGTGACTGATGAGAAGAGATGATAACAGCAAAGTGCTGTGGTTGGCACACAGCAAGAGCTAGGAAAGCCTGTTATTATTCTTGGTATTCACAGGAGGCTGTGTCTCACAGTGCCAGTCTTCTTTCTGCTACTATTAAGGATCTTTATATTGTTAGCGAAGTACATAGAGCTCTTTCTCTGGCCCCGTGGTCTGCACTGGCTGGTAGCAGAACAGAGGTGATGATGGTCTCAGCTGTACTATCTGTCCAGAACCCTTTGGGGAATTCCTCAGGTTCCTAAAGTGACAGCAGGACACAGTTGATTAGAATAATCTCCCTCCCTTGCTTTTAGAAGAAAAAAGGAAAAGAAAAACTACCCAAAAAAAGTACAACAAGAAATATGAACAGTAGACTCGCATCTGTTCATGTGGAGTTTCATTCATGCGAAAGGCATTCTTTCCTGTCTTGCCTCCACTAAGGGACTAGAACGCTGGTTATTTATCAGTCACCTCACTCCCTCATAGACTGGGGTTTTTTTCGTAAGGGCATGAACTTTTGTCTGCCCTGTTCCCTGACCATACCTACACGGGTGACCAGGGGAAGACCTCAGGCAAGGAGAAGTGCAGGGGCTTGAGGCGGGATGACAGCAGCACGTCCAGGACTGACCATCCAGTCTGCGAGTGATCTCCGGGGCGGGACGAGAGGATAGGGGAGGGGCACCCACTTCCCTATAACAATTACAAATGAAGTAAAATAAGGGCACTCAATGACTAGGTACAAAAATAGCAGCCAAACTGACCGTGGTGACTACTAATTTTCTGTCTATAAATAAGAGCTGAGGGAAGCAGCTTCAGCAAGGCTGGGAGGAAGAGTCTCATCAGTGTCCTGTTCGGCTACAGATGGATGGCAGGACTGATGAGCTAAACAAGCAGGAGGAGATCAGACCAGTTTTCAAGGCAGGACTGATGCTGCAGCAGTAGTTTGTGTAGGTATTTATAAATACATGGATGTCCAGACCCTGGCCCAGTTTCCCAAAGATGGCATGATTTGATGTGTGTGAGCATATGGCTATGGGTCTTCTAAAATTCCTTCCAAAACCCCAAGTTGGTAAGTTCTTCTGAGAAATAAGATAGCGAATTACCAACTCAAATATTTTTCCTGCTCTCCTCACATCCAGTAAAGGAATGAAGAAAACAACACATACACAGACATCATGGTTTTGTTTTTTTTTTTTTAGTATGTTTATTATTTAATTTGAGTTCTTTTATTTTTAAATTTTATTTTATTTTTTAACTTTACAATATTGTATTGATTTTGCCATATATCAACATGAATCCACCACAGGTATACACATGTTCCCCATCCTGAACCCTCCTCCCTCCTTTTTAATTGGTCATGTTGATGTACATACCATGTTTTGAGTTCCAGTTCCCCTCATTGGCCTGTATTCCCTCTCATGATGATTAGAGGGTGAGTTTGTCATTCCGGGTGAGAATCTCCCCAGTTCACTTTTCCTTATAGCTGTGTCCACACCAACTCTCACATCTTAGCTCAGAGGTCATCTGACCTATGCAGCCTTATCTGATATCCAGCCCTTAGCTAAAATGGATTTTTCCTGCCTCCAGACACTCAAGTAAACCAAGCCTTTCTCCTTGTTTTTCTTCTTATACTGTGTTACAGTCCATCCTGTAATTCCCCATATATTTATTTTTGCTTCATTGCATGCATCTGGCCTGGGACCTTTCCATTCATAAACAACTATAGGACTCGAGTCAGAAACCTGGGTTTAAGTCCTGTTTCTGTACGCACTAGCTAAGCAATCATGGGCTTGGTTTCCTCGTCTGTAAAAGACGGCTCATAAGAATAGCTATCTCAGAGGATTCAATGAATGTGTTCTACTCAGACACTTAGCCTGACATGTAATTGTTCCAGTCTTGTGGTTGCAGGAGTTTGATGAGTGTTGAATGAATTTCTGTGCAGCTTCCACTGTAGAAGGCATTCCATCAGTGATTCTCACTTACTCCCATAAGGTTCCCTGATGCTGAATACTCCCCTAATAGCTTCTTCATCCCCCTGCTTCATTCTGTCCTGCAAGAGTAACCCAAGCATTGGAACCCAGACCCCACTCACTTATGATTCACTGCTGTGTGGGCCTGTGGGTGTTCTGGAAATCCCTTCCCTTCTTACTGCTCAGTTGTTGCTCAGTTAAAGTTTCTTCATCTTTAACTCAGAGACAGGAACTATTGACCTTGCTCTGATTTCACAGAAAGAAGGCTGAAAGAAGAGTTCTGGACTATTTCGAATTTCCCTGGCAGGAAAGAGGCAGAAAAGAAAACCTGAGAGGAGAAAGTGTAATTGCTAGTATGGTATTATCTCCATATCCCATAGCAACAAATTTGTTATATTTTTTTTTCTTATTTAAACCATATTCATGAAGGTTTTATTGTTAAGTTGATCCAGATGACTGATCAAAGCATAGTTCGTTATTGCCACCTTGCTAAAATATTTTTAAAGGCAGTTTTAATATTATACTTTTATAGCTACATATTGCTATTAAGCTATTGAGTCTATTACTAGTCAATCAAGGATTTTCATTTTGTTTCAAGAGCTCCTTGGATAAACTCTTCAGAAATGTCAAGAGCAGTGGAGTCTATGGCACCTTTTCACAGATGGTGTTCATCAAGGATTTTAGTTAATAGATACAGTTTCAGTTTTCCATGGTTGACTTTTGGTGCTAATGAAAGTATTCTAAAGATTCCTGCTCTTCCAAAGGCTAGGATATAGTAAGGAAATGAACCTCATGACACCCCCACTCTCTTTATTCTTAATGATGTAACTACCCAAAGACATGAAGTATTTCAGTAGGTCCATTTTATTCAAGAACAGAATATTTCTCAAACAAGAACAACTTGACTTTTGTAACAGTTCCAGAACTGTACATTTATCCTGCTCTCTCATGTCCAAGAACAACAACAACCAAAAACAAAGGCATGATGGGGAAAGTTAAACCATCACATGAGAGTTACATACTCAACTGATTCATCATAGATGCTAATTCTGTATTTTTTCTTTTTATCTTTTCCAAATAGCCAGTATCCTTTCCATTCATTCCTTCATACACTTACACATTTATTCAACATACATTTACTTTTTATATATCAGACTGTGCTAGGTGGTGAATCCAAGGGTAATTCGCACCTAGCACTTTCCCTGAAGAGAATTTCAACCTAGTGGCGGAGAAAGCCAAGAAAGAATGCAGTTATTTACCATTCATAGAGATAAGTGCTGTGATGGAAGTAGTAGAATTCTGGGGAAGGCAGTAATCCCTTCCAAGGTGGACTTAAGGAAGGTGGTTCTGGAGGTGATAATGTCGAAGCTAAGACTAGAACTAATGGTTATAACCAAGGTAGAAGAAGAGGAGCATGTCATAAAAGGCATGACAGGAGCAGAGGATAGCATGTCCCTGGGCAGGGGAGGGGAAGGTGCTGGGAGGCGAACAGCAGTTACCTAACAAGAGCTTCCTAAGCTCTGCAGGAGATGGGGCTCTTTCCTGGGGACAGTGTGGAGTCTCTGGGAAGCTGAAGCCAGGTAGTAAGAGGTCTGATGTCACTCTGACTAAAGATCGTGTTCGACTGGAGGCAAGAGTGCAGCAGGAAAGCTGTTAGGAACCTATTGCCCCAGAGAAATAAGGTGGCGTCTGGAAGAAAGAGGAAGTAGAAAATGAAATCTGATTAGATTTGTCTCAGCAGTCATGACATAATATAATAAAACAAATATAACACAGCCAAAGGTGAACGTGTCAGGTCAGCAGTTTGGTAAACTCTGAAAAGGAAATAAAAACGGGCTTTCGTGAATTACTAAATGAGGCCATTAGTTCCCAAGAGCAGTGCTATGGAAAGCTATCTCGCTCCAACTCTGTATTAGCTTTCCTGGAATTTCACTTTTGATTGTCCAGAAGATGTGCTGTTTAAGGCTTTGTGGTGGGCACCTTGTATATCTGATGGCTACAGGGATATGAACCATTACACATGGAATCAACTGATGAACATGTTTGAAATTATTTGAGCAAGTGTAATCCTTGTTCCAATCCTTAAAATTTTTCTGCAATTTTTCTTCCATCCCCCTTTAGGGAGTGTTTATTCATAGCTTCCTATCCTTATAGACCATTCTTGGCATGTTAGGAAACCAATATAATTGGGTGGAGATAAGGATAGGTAGTGTGGATTGAAAAAACATTAAGAGCTCCATTTCCAATTTGATAATTAAGTGAAAAGGATCAGTCAAACGTTTTTATGGAAGGGAAAACTAGAAACCAGCATGTAAGCAATCGGTCACAGTTTAGGGGATATGCTACAAGCTAGATAAATAAAAATGGTCTAAAGTATCAGGCTAAACTCTCATTTTTCATCTCCATTTCACACTCTTCTCTTCCAGCCCAGACTAATCAAAAGAAGCCTCTTCCGCTCACAATTGCTGTGTGTACATTTCCCCCAGATCTGCTATTCACATGAACAACGTGGTTTATTTATATTTCAGCACCAAATTGGAAAGATGACATCATTCATTTACAGTCTTTATCCCATGACATGCCTGTTCTCCAACACCTCATTTCAGCAGACACATTTAGGACCGCATATAGCATCTTGTTTAGCTTGTACATTCTTTTATGGGATACAGTTCAAAGGTAGGGAGCTTTAAGCTTGTCACTGGTAAGAAAATAATCTCATAAAATCACAGGAGCTTCCCCAAAGGATAAGGACATTATGATGTTTACAATAGCAGGGTTATTATTTGTTCATTTAGGCTTCATCACTCATTCTTGGGTGAGTCCCTTTCTTCTTGACCATAGCAGATCTTATAACTCCCTTCAGACTTTCGGAATTCTTTTAGAAGAAACAATTCCAGATTTATTAGATCGTGAGTTCAAAACTGCAGGCTCCTGACGATACTGGAATTTTAGGTGTGAACACGACATTTCACAATCTCATGCACGAGTACAGGCCGGTAGGGGAGTCTCAGCATTTGGTTGGCAACAGCTCCACTGGCTGCTCTTTCTCACAACATATAACGTGTCCGTTGGGTCTTCTGACACTTTAAGTGGACACATGAAGGCTGGAAATGCTATCAGCTGCCAGAGGTTGCCTGGGATTTTTTTTTTTTTTTTAGGGGGCTCTTTTTTTTTTTTTTTTTTT
>NW_011494876.1:10680053-10732303 GCF_000754665.1 Bison bison bison
TTTTTTAGGTGGCTCTTTCCCTCTATTTTTATTGTCTTTATCCATATACTTGCATTTTTTTTTTAAAAATGTCTACTCTGGGGCCTTTCAAATATTGTACACATTTAAAACACTGGAGTGAGTAAATCATGAGACATCCTCTGTCCTACAGAACTGGAATGTGAAGTCAGTTTCCAAAACTTAACAGAACCAAAGCATTTGTGAGAAAGCTATTTCTACCTGTTCAGCTGTTTGCCTTTTTTTGCTAGCAACATGGCAAAGAGAAAGGCTTCAAGATTGAGAATTGGAAGGTCCAGATTATCTCCATGTTCTATGTCAAGAAAGAAAATCTATGCCTTGATTTTCCAGCTATAAATGAGGATAGTAATAATTCCCCCAGGAAAGTTTTGAGGATAAATTAGGTCATACATGAAGAACACTACAAGAATAGACTGCTAGGTCCAGAATTGTTATCCGAGTATTGTTTATGTTACATACTAAAATTCCAACTGTCTGAATGCCCTGCCAAACTCTGACTTTCAGCTCTCTTAAAGTGTTGATGGCTCATTGTCATGAGCCACCAGTGGGGTTGTTATGGCAACTCACGAGATGTCCTCAATTCTTAATGACCTTCCCTGGCTGAAGACAATTGGGTTGCTCACCTCCAGAATGACAGTGGCCCTCAAAATTATGGCCTCTTCTTTCTTTGAGTCACTTGTTACAGCAACATGTATAATGTTATCTGTATCTACTTGGCCCTGTGTTAGACGCTAGAGAGAGACTGATGAAAGAAGCAGCCTCAAGTTTACTGACAAATGGACGGACGAATCCGTGGTCAGAGAGGTGTGGTAAGCAGGAGGTACATGTCACCTGGTCTCAAGGGCGGGGTCAGGAAAAGGCTGTGCATTAGCCTGACACAGAAACTAGAGGCAGGGAAAGGTGGCTGGGGCAGCTGTCACAAACAGAGGAAACAACATGTATTAAGAAGGAGAAGTGTCTTCCAGTAAACAATGACAATAGTAATAGTAGCATGACTTTTATTTCAAGCCCATTATGTACCAGATTCTGGACTGACTTGAAATTCATTCTCTTCACAATACTTTGTCCTCACAACAACCCCAGGGAAGGGGTTCTACTACTCCCATTTGAAAGTTGAGGAAATTGGGGCATAGAAATAGTTAATTCTCAAAAGCCCATGTACCCAGTGAAGAGGTGGTTGAACCCAGATGGCCTTATCTCCAAGCCCACACTTGGAGTCTCTGCATTTCCCAGCTTTCTGAATTGGATATTTTTATCTGCCTTTCTAAGTGGACTTCAGGCAGTTTTGTGGATTCTGTGACCTTTGTTAGCTCAATTGATCATTGGTCTCTTTCTTGCCTTGCATAATAAAACCATATAGTTCTGTAGCCCTTGGAGTTTAACTCTGACACTTAGTTGCCTCGTGTGACAAACATAGCAAGGAGTAAAATTAGAGTGGTTAACTCTTCTCCATCAGCTTTGCTTTCTTTGCCTTAATTTCCCTAAAGAACGACATTAGTTAAAATGTCCATAGAGAGCCATTGCCCTAGAAGTCATCCTAGCAACAAACCAGCCCCATCAATATTTTTGCGGTTGGCAGCCTTTTGGTGGGCTTCTCTGCCTTGTCTTGCAGGACGACTGTTGTCTGTAGCTCTCTGTCTCCTTCCAGGTCTTTCCCATCTTTTCATTCAGGGCTTCGTTCTCTTGCTTGCTCTAGAGCGTAAGACGTGATGGTTGGCGGTATGTTATTGCAAGCTTACTATGGATCTGTGTGATCGCTTGATAACACAAAGCACTTTAGCATGTGTCCATTTATTGGCTTTTAAATCACGTGGGGGAAGTACACTTATGTCTGTGAATGTCTGTCCGACAACACAGCGGATTCAGTGATGTGACAGAACCTCTGTCACCAAAGCTAATGGAATGGTGCTTTCTTTATTAAGTTTCCATTGAACTAAAAGTGAAAATCTCTGTTCCTAAAAAAAGAATAATGGGAGCCCTACAGGTGTTGTAATTATGCCCTGACCCCTCTTTTGCTGGTCTTCCAGCTCCTGATGGAATCTTCCCTGGTTTGTGTTCTGTGCAGACCCAAAACAGGATGAAGCTGATGGCGGACAACTATGATGAGGACCACCATCACTACCATCACCACCACCACCACCACCACCACCGGTCTCCTGGGAGGTCGCAGCATTCCAACCACAGGCCCTCTCCTGACCAGGTCAGTTTCATTGCTGCTTACCTCTAAGACCCCTTTTACCCTTTGGATATTTTAAGATAAAATAAATAATCCTCAAGAAATAATAAACAGCATAAAGTGATACGTTCTTTGAACTGAAACTAATAGCTTTGGTATTTATTTCCATCACTCAGGGAATCTAAATGTTTTCCTTTCTCCTTCCTCTTTAAGGTTTTGTCTGTTCTTGTTTATGTTATGCATTTTCTTTCCTCCTCTCCTTTCTTTTTCATAGATATGTAGTCTATTGCTGGCACAGTATCTAATGGTGGGTTACTTTAGAATGTTGTTTTCAGAGTTTTAAGAGAAAGCACTTTGTTTCCATGAGCTTGGCAATCAGAGAGGCCGTGAGTTTGCTGAGCACTGTCCTAGAAAATCCCTTAGTGATGCAAATTAAAAGTGGGGTAAAACTACATGAAAAGAGATCAGTTTTGCTTGCATTTTAGCCAGTGAAGTCAAGGCGTCTGGTTTATTTGATTTGGACTCTGTTTTCTCGCTTACCTAAGTAAAGAAGTGAAGAGATGGCTTGACAAAAACAGTTCTCCTGCAGTTTTCAGTGATATTCACCTTCACCCACCAGATGCAAAAACTGTTTACATGTTTAGCATTAAAATTCTTGAAGGTAAATTTTATGGATATTATGAAATTAAATGCAAATTAGCAGGATATCATAGTCAATGTTAATAGTGTTTCCTCTTTTATCATACTGTGACCTTTTTAAAAAGTAGTGTAACTTATACAATAAATTTCAAGAGAGGTGGGGTCATAGGTAATGGAATGGAATCATCTAAATGCCTTTGTTATATATTTCTAAATAGTGAGGAGCGAGATTATTTGAATTACCTCTGTGAGGAAGGGTTTCACTATTTATAAAAGGAAGGGGTACTTGCTGAACTCCTAAAATTTTTTCAGATAACTCTGTTTCCTTTTTACCTCATGTTGTTAGCATCCCATAGGAGAAGTTAAGATTCCAAGTCTCCAAGAATTTTACTAGCAAGTGGTACAATTCCAGAGGGCGCTATTTATATAGTTCACAACATAAGACATACCCCGTGGAGCTGTCTTGGGAAACCTCCAATCAATCCGGAAGGAGGACATCTTTAAGGATAACTTTGACGAGCTGGACAGGTCCAGGGAGGTTGTACAGGAGCTGATTGATGAGTACCATGCAGCCACTCGACCAGACTACATCTCCTGGGGCACCCAGGAGCAGTGAGTCCTCCGTACTGCACCCTCTGGACAGTAAGCACAGTCCCATCATACTTGATTCCTTTGGTCCAAAATCCCCTCACCAACAAGGTTCTAGATTTTTCTCCAGCCCAAGAGTGGGCCTTGCTTCTTCCTTTTGACGCCTTCACCCTTGATATGCTTATTTAGCTCTAATAAAGTAATAAAGCTTAGTTGTGAATAAAAAAAAAAAAAAAAAAAAACATACCCCGTGGAGCTGTGCAGTAAGGTAGCTCCAATCAGAGCGATCTTCACCCTCAGCTTGGCCCTGTCGTTGTCCTGGGAAACATTTGCCCTCAGAGACCTCAACCCTGGAAAGGATGTTCACACAGGACATCTTAGTTTTTGAAGCTAAGTATAGAAAGGCACCAGTTTATGTCATTAACTCTCAAAAAGGGTTCTCAGTTTGGAAATCAGCAAAGTGGAAAGTGAGATTGATTTTATGTCATTCTCCTGAATGTCTGGTTTTGGTTTAATTTGGTTTTATTTAGTCAGTTATCATCCCTCACAACCATCACCACTTTCCCACATTCACCTACCCCAGTGTACCTGGCATCCTGCTAATTCATTCTCATTCTTGATCCCTGCTCTTTGCTCCTTGACCTTCTGCCTTGGGAAATGAGTGTAAGATTTTATTGGTACTAGAGACCACCCTGGACTTTCCCCCATAGAAACAGGAACAGAGAACACTATAGTGATAGAAAAAAGGATTTGGACCCAAACTGGGGGAGTGGGTCACACAAGCACCTGCTGAGATAACAGTCTTGTTACATCACTGAGACACATATGCTAATGTGTCATGCTAGAAATACAGCATTGGTTCAAATTTATCTGCCTTGTGATGCTATATTTTTATTTTTTATAAAAGATAGCCTCCAGATACTTTTCTAGAGGTCTTTAATCATTAAACTAGAGTACTTGCCTGTTTGGTTGACTTCTGTTGGTTGACAGACACTAGCAGTTGTTATAAGACAGAGATCATTGCTCAGGTGTGGTGCCCTCCACAGAAGAGTTAGCATTCCTTGAGAAATGTCTGGCTAACATACGTGGTCAGGACCTCTTGTACGTTGCCAATTATTAGGAAGGTGGTGATGACCTTCCACTTTCACATTCTCCATCTCAGTAAGTACTGTAAGCAACCCATTAACATAAAGGCAGAGAGTGTCACCCTCTTCCTCAGAGGAAAAATCCACTGAGAGGAGGAGGCCCTCAAGAGCTGGGAGTCCTTTGCTCATTGAACTGAGGCTTGGAGCACCTATCCCATGATGGCCACTTTACTGGGCCTGGGTAAGGGAATAATGGATAATAGCCTTATATTCAAGGAGTTTATGTCTGGTTTCGATTAAAAATCTGATGTCTCATTCATTTCTGTTCAGGATAATGTCAGAACAAGACAGATAACAGGTAGTTTTAACTTAATTAGGGGGCCCGTGACTTAGGAACTACAGTGGGGTTCACTGTGAAAGCGAAATATCATTCATCAGAAGGATAGCTTTTGTGACTTTAAATTGGAGTCAGCAAGGCTGTAATACTCCCTTGGTGTATTTTTTCAGTCAGAGGAGGAGACTCAAGTTGGGAGCCCTCGTAGGAGGAGGTTGACTCCAGAGATGGAGCTGGCAAGACCTCCCTGGGCTGGTTAACCTTTCTGACCAGGTATTCCTGCGCTTGGACAATGATGCTTCCCCCTGTGTGGGATATGGAGATTCATATTCACCAACTTATGTATCAATTTGTGCATCATTATAAATCTACATCCCAGTCTGTGACAGTCATTGGAAGGCTGGGAAGTCTTTCCCAGTTGATTACAAAAGCAACACATAATCGTGTAAGCATATATACTAACATGTATGGAGTGGAGCTACTTCTTAGAAGATAGTGACAGCTTTATATGAGTATGTGACAACATTAGAGGCTGAATAATGGATTGATTTGGATGAGATTTGAACTAAGCGTTCATGATATGCCCCTATTAAATGAACCCGACTTAAAGGGGAAAATTCTCTTTGAGGGATTCCTGATTCCCTTCCCATGAATGTTTTAGCCCTAACTTTCCTGTGGCCATGAGCGTTGACCACCTATACCTTATAGAAGAGGAGCTCCAAAGTGTTGACGTTAACTTTTGAGCTAAGAGGTCAGAGCACATGAAAATGAAGAAGAAGAGAAAAAAAAAAAAAAATCAGCCACTTTGCTACTTTCCCAGAGAAACTAATTTTTCCTTAGGAAACTCAATTTAAGTATTGCCAGGTACTTGCAGAGTTAGATTCTTTTCCCACTTCTTCCCTGACCCTCTCTCTTTTACTATGATTTTGCTTTCTCCTTGGGAGAAACTGAATCCAAGGGTTATAAGTCTAGACTAGCCTTTCCCAAAGTAACTTTTGGAACATTAGTCCCATGAGGAAGGTTTGAAACAGAGAATCAGTGGGCAAAGAATTTGGGGAAAGTGCTGCATATTATAACATAATCTTGGAGAGTCTTGGTGCAATTAAGAGATCAAAGGATCCATAAAGTCATATAAGAAAGCAAGTTCTCCAGTTTTATTTAACCCAGAATTTCCCAGACTTACTTGATCATGGAATCTTTTTTCTTCTTCTTTTCAAGTAGCATCTGTGCTCTGAGGAATACTGTCCTCAGAGTATCATTTGTAGAAAAAGACTACCCAGCTTAAAACATGGCTGATCCAGTGCCCATTGGTGTTGTACATCAAAAGATAGACTTTTGAGGCAAATTTTCCTTATGGTTTACATAGCAGAAAATGAGAGTGTTCACCTCTTAGGATTCTTTTTTATTTCAAGACAATGGCATCTGAGAATGAGTTATACCACCAAAAAATCAATTGATTGCAGTTAAGGGAACCATCATAAAAATGAGGACCCAAGAAAGTGAGAATAATCATACATGCACATCTCTTCAGGGATTGAAAATGCATGTGATAAGGGGAAGGAAATATGGAGAATATGTAAGAGAATTCAGTGGGGTGTATCAGTCCAACAAACTATAGACCCCCATCCAAGAAAGGAGCAGTTAATAGTTTGTGCCCTGTGACCCCCGAGAATGACCATAGTCATTGAATATGTTCAAGTACAACATTCAGAGAAGTCCCAGTAATGCGTTAGGAAACCTTTCAAACCAAGAAGTGGGCACACAAGCAGACAAGTAAATATTTCCCATGATATAGGCTGCTGGTGAGCTCTGAGAAATAATTAAGACCAAAGACTTAGTTGTACCTGCTGGAGACACATTAGTGATTTTATTTTTAGTAAAGTTACCAAGACCAATTTTAGAAAAGCTAAGTGGAAACTCAACTTCTCCCACATGCCCTCTGGACCTGCCATCATCACTATCTGTTATTTTTAAGTAGCATTTTTCCTTGCCTTATCCAGGATGCCAAGATTTTTTACTCATTTTCCCAGGCATTGTGTAGCTTTTATAGTCATAGTTCATGATATAGTCCTTCCATATAGTCCTTCCAGTGCCTCCCAGGTATGGACCAACCCCATGGATAAGAAAAGCATGGCATCAGAGTGAGCACCACACTTCAGATGACTCAAAACACCAGACTCGTTCAGGTTGCCCTTGGCTTCTAGAACTCCCACTACTGTGCTTGGGTTGAATGTTGGGTCTTTAAAGACCTGGATCTTACTTCTTTTTGGTGCAAAACGTACCTCCAATTCTTAAAGCATCTGGCACTCTGATTCTAATTTGTGGGGACCTAACTGGCAAAAACCTAAACACTTTTTTTGTGTTGGAACCCCAGAATATGTGGTCACTTTCAAAGCCCAGAACTTGTCTCTCCTCTCTCTGGCTCTTTCTTTGAATATAAATGCTCACTCACTCACAGGAGTTAGAAAGGCCAAGGAATTTTGACTACCTTGAAGACTTTCAGATTCCCAATTAGAGTTTAAATTTCACATTTTGCTTATAGAAATCTTACTTGTAAAGGATGGCTACAGAGTCCAGGAGCATGGAGGCATAATACTTATTAGATTTATTATGGGAATTTTTGATTGAATTTTATGTCGTAGTCATACTCTCTGTTACATATTCCAAAGCATAGTTGTACCTGTCTGGCTCATAGTAGGCACTCGATAAATGTCTGTTGAATGAGTTCTTCCTATAGTACCTCTGGGAAATAAGAAGGGCAGATGGGAGTATCCCCATTACATAGATAAGGACACTGGAGCTCAGGGAGGCTGATATCTATTCAGAATCACATACCTGCAAATCAATAGGCCCCAGAGAAAGGTCTGTATCTCTGAATGCTGTACCTGGAGCAAACCTCCTTGGATGTCAGTATGGATCTATTTATGCAACCATGTGTACTAAATATGGTTTAATTACAGTATCAACTTCCTCTAAATGCAAATGTGTATTTTCAGTTTCCTGTCCAGTTGTAGTAAATTTTATCTCATTTTGGTTTAGTTTTCAAATTTGAATTAGAATTTCATCCCATCGGTTCTCTTTCCATTTGCCCCAGCTTTCATCAACATTATTCCTGTTCTTCTGTTTGTGATATTCAGTTCATTTTCCCCCATCCCCCCTGCCCTTTACTTTTCTCCATACCTGCTATCACTGTGCCAGTGAAAATGTGGCTTCTTACAGCTCTCCCACTGCCCTCGAGGCACCAGAGTGAGGCTCTCAAGGAGTAGAGAGCCTGGCACAGAGAGGGAGAGGAATCGCTCTGGGTTATAGCGGGCCCTGGGCGGTGAATCACCAGGATCCACATTCCTTTGCTCGCTCACCCGTGAGCCTGTGTACACACAAGGCCCGGGACCAGTCAAGCTCCCAGAGCAGAGTAGAGGGTGCTTCCCTTGGCTCGAGGCTGCCATCGGACCAGCCAGGGCTCTTGGAGGGCTTTCAGATAGTGACCTCATTGTGACAGAAGCTGGGTTAGCTATTGTACGTCTTCCACTTCAGGGTGTCCACTCTCCTAATCTATTCCTAGAAAATTGATTGCCCCAATCCTAAATGTTACTGACTCCACTTGGCAGTTTCCAGAACCTACCTGCAGATGTAAATAGTGGCTTTGGGCCCCTTCTCTGCTGCTCCTGTTTACTCTGTGGTCCCAGCATGTGTTGGCTCTCAGCTGAAACATGGGTTTGTACCACTGGACACATTTCAGAGCGCTGAATGTCCACTTCCATTTTCTGCTGAAAATTCCCATTGATTATGCTTGAGACACATGTTATTTTCCCATAAGCTGCCAAATACCTTGTTCACTAGAGAACCCAGACATAGACATGGCTTTCTTTTCAAATTAGTGGTCTTAGGGTCGATATACAGATTATATTTTAAGATACCACAAAATTATCCCAGTGATCCCACCCATGCCGACTGCATCTATGCTCTGCTTCAGAGAGGCTGCAGCACTCGCTACCTTGGTTTTGACATTTCTGGTCTTGAAACATGTCCTCTCTACCCTCTTCTTACAGGCAAAAGAGCTATAAGGTAGAGTTAGATCCAAAAACGAAAACAAGCTTCTTGCTCTCTCACCCTCGCACCTCTGTCCGTACTGCACACACCCAAGCTTCCAGACTGAATTAGTCTGTGTCCTGCAGAGCATTCCCATAGGAGGGGAAATTCCAGCCAGCAGGTCCTTACTGAGATGTGACTGGAGAGAGGTAATAACATTTCCAAGCCGCATGAGTTTCTTGGTCCCGGATGTGTCTTGTAACCATCCCCACCCCTGCTGCTTTTCTCCTCTTCTTCCACCTCCCCAGGGCTTTGATTTTATGTCTGGGCAACAGGGCTTTGTAGAGTCTCACTGTCCACCCAGAGAAGGAAGCAGTCACAGCAGCCCCTCCCCGGGCCCTGTTACTTCTCAGAGACCCGACTCCAGGCCTCTGGATTCCCCACTCGCCCTCTCTGTGAAATGCCGGACGGGCTTCTGTGATTGATGCCCTGCTTTCCTTGCACTTTCACCAACAGATTAGCCAAAGTGCAGCCCTTTGAATTCTAACAAACAGATGAGGGGTTTAACTTGCTCCATTGCCCCCAGAAGATGGATTCTGTGTATAGAGTTGTTATTCCTAGCTTTTGCTTAGGGAGGGAAAAAAAAAGAATTTATTTTATGTTTTGAGGTTAAATGAATGTGGGATAAATGTATACATAGTGTCCTGTGTGTATATATGTATGTATAGCTATATGTCAGACGAACTGAGGACTTCTCCACATATGGAAGAATTTCTCAAGATCATGTTTAACTAGAAATTTCTCTCCCTAACTTCCCCTGTGTGTGTGTTTGAATGTTCATTATATATACATATATGTGCGTGTGTGTGTAAATACATTTTCTTGTTTCCAACATAGAAGAAAAATTAACTCCTACATATCAGAATTTGCTAAAGTATAGTTTCAGGACAACCAAAAAGAAATTTGTTCCCCATGATGGTAACCTAATAAGAAAGGTTACATGTCATAGGATTTTAATATCAGTTTCCTATCCAAGTTAGTATGTCTGAAGCTTGACTAAACAAGAGACGATAGAGGTTCTTTGCATTGCAAATCTAATTTCATGGCCCGCTTCTTGGAAGAAGGCTTTGGGTATTGGCTTCAAGTAGGGATGAAGCCTTCAAATTCAAAACCCATGAAGAAACATCTTGTTGGGCTGATGTTTATTGAATGGGAGAAGGGTCCAAAGATTTCAACTGTTCCTACTCTTGGGCCAGTCCTCTCCACATCGGAGTCAGAGAAATCCTGGAATGCATTTTGAACTATATCTTATGATCCACTTGCCTCTTTTCTTTTTGTAAACAGTTAATTTTCACAAGTGAAAATATAATTGACCTTTACCATTGTATCAATTTTAGATATACAACATATGGTTTGGTATATGGATATATTGTGAAATGATTACCAGAATAAGTTTAGTTAACATCCTTCACCACACATTGTTACAATTTTGTTTTCTTGTGCTTACTTGCCCCTTTTCAGATACTCCTTTTATCGCAAGTGGATTGGAAGATGCTATGTTTAAAACTCAACAGATTTTTTTTTTCAAGTAAATGAAGTAGAAAGGTAGCTAGATATAATTTTTTTAACCCCTCAAAGAATACCCCAAATCCCCAAAGCTACTAAAACACAAGCCAGAAGGAATATGTGATTTCTCACCATTGGGAAATAAAGGTGGTAGTTTATTTGTTTGTTTGCTTTTAAGAGCAGAAGCTCTGGAATGACCCTGTCATGGCTCTCTGTGAGGCCACAGGTAGGAAAGAAATGAGGACAAATGTCTGCACTGCTGTGGGAGGTATTTAACTGCTCCTTCCTCTACTAGCTGTTATGTGCTCACCCAAGCATTTCAGTCGCAGGAGAGGAAGGGGGGAGGGGTGACACAGCCTTAGGAAAGCTGGCTGTGCGGATGAGCAAGTTATTGCCAAGGCTCTTTAATCTGGGTGTGGTATTAACTCCTTACATGTAAGCACGCAAGGGCACGATTTGATAAACCCTGCCAGGTAGGGTCTTCATGTCTGGGGAAAAAGACAGAGCTGCTTAATGCATCAGGATCCTCCTCTTAGAAAAGGGTTTTTCCTTAAAGGTAATTTGAGCCTATTGAAGATTTCAGTCTTACTCTATTTTGGATAAAGTTGTTTTTCTCCCCTTTCACTGATTCCTCTTAGTTTTAAACCTTGTGTGCAGTATTAGGGTTTCATTAAGAGATTTGTTGCAGCATCTTTTGAGTCAACGGGGGTTTTTCAGACACAGTCTACTCTCCCCAGCTTGTAGATGTAACTCATCTTGGCATTGCGGAAGGGTTGATTCCTTTTCAACTTGCTGCTTTAATCCGGTCACATTTGTCTAAGAGGCAGCTCTTTAGCTCCCCCATTGAAAGGGGGTGGCCAACTTTGAAAGGTCTGGAAGCAGGGAAATCCATTTTCTCTTGCTAAACACCATTGCCTTTCTTTTTTTTCTTGAACTGATGTAATAAGGGTCATGTTGGACTTCCATGCCCCAGGCACTTGCAGCACTCAGAAGATAAGGAACCACAGAAAAGAGAATTGAAAACATTCTTTAAACGTACATGCACACACAGTGTCGAGGGGCAAGGGAATTTGGTTGCCCACTAGCCAGATTCTGCAAACTACTGTATTTGTGGAACAATAGCATTTGAAAAATTGTTTCAGCATCTGTATTTTAATGACAGGTGTAAACCATAGCTTTGAATAGCCCAGAGATGTTAAAATAACTAAGGATGGTTTAACACACTGTCTGATCCTTTTTTACATACACCCTTTTGCCTTTGGTCTTAGCACAGTATCAAATACATTGTTGTAATAGTGACAGCCTATGAAATGCCACCACCAAGGGCGGTGTGCCCAGTTATGTTTGTATACATGTTTAAGGTCTACAAGTCAGGTTAACTTACGTTCTCCAGTTTAATTCACAGAGCAGCCCTGTGAAGTATCAGGGCCTTCCGATTCTTTTTTCTTTCTGAGGCACTTGAGGACATGAAAAGTCAAGGGGCTAGGGGATTTGGTTGCCCACTAGCCAGGAAAAAGCAGAGTCAGAATCCTGCTAAAAAACACAATTTTCACTCTGTTTAACAAAGCCAAGCATTAATGACTGATGGATGAGGGAGTGAAAATAAAGCCTGTCTCCACCCCACCCCTTTTTTATGGCTATCTGGCAATGGCTCAGCTTTTAGCAGATGTTGACTTTGGGCTCTGAAAATATATTCTTGGCCAGTGTACAACCTTCCAGCATTGTTATCTTCATCTGGGTATCTTGTATCTTTCAGCTGAGAGAGCTGGCACCATGCACTAGATTGGTTTGTCAGAATTAACTTTTGCTCGAAGGAAACAGAAAGCTAGTTTTCATGTCACCCTATAATGATAGTTGGAAAAAAATGAGAAAGTGCCTAAAGATGCTGCATTAGAAGTGAAGGAGAATGCCCCACAAGCTTCTCAAATGTTCTCCATGGCTTACCAAAGAGGATTTAGATGGCCCCCTGCCTCAGGGGTCCCAGTGTGGTAGACTTGCTGAGAACCAACCAGGCTGCACAGGCTTGCTTGCAGTCTCTGCCTCTCCCTTGAGAAACACCCCCCTGTATCTTTTAAAACATGGAGATTGCCCATCATGTTTCCCCTTAGCCAGGGCTGTTCAGCTTTCACCAAGTCAGGTTAGAAGAATAAATCACAAGTGCAGCTAGTGCCATGAGAAGGGGGACGGAACCATTCTGGGGAGAAACAAGTAAACACAATCTTGGCAGCCCCTAAGGAACTCTGAAATCCAGGCTGCCTTCTCTATTAGAGGAGTCAAATCATTCAGAAAAGCAGGGGCCAGTCCTTATAGGCTTTCTGGTTTGAAAATGCATGTTAAATTCCCACAGGTGCTGTGACAGAGTGTGAAGGGTATGGGGGTGCTTCCTTTTCCCTCAGGGACCTTGAAACTTGGCGGGGTGCTGCTGATAAGCTGTATAAAGGACATCTGCCATATGCACGTGAGGTTGTCTTTCTTCGAAGAGCCAGAGAAACCCCACCTAAGTTGTACCATCCAGTCCCAACCAGGACCTTCAACAGCTTGGAAAGGGGCAACACGGAGTCCTAAGGACTTCGGAGCTGAGCTGAGCAGGACCCTCAGGTGTTTCTGGGGCCAAAATGAGGGCTTCTTTCTGTGGCTTCAAAGTTCACATGTCAGGAGGGTGAATCTTTGTGGTCAGATGGACTGGAATTTGACCCCCACTCCACAGCTCCTGGAGAAGGCGATGGCACCCCCACTCCAGTACTCTTGCCTGGAAAATCCCATGGATGGAGGAGCCTGGTAGGCTGTAGTCCATGAGGACGCTAAGAGTCGGACACGACTGAGCGACTTCACTTTGACTTTTCACTTTCATGCATTGGAGAAGGAAATGGCAACCCACTCCAGTATTCTTGCCTGGAGAATCCCAGGGACGGGGGAGCCTGGTGGGCTGCCGTCTCTGGGGTCGCACAGAGTCGGACACGACTGAAGCGACTTAGCAGCAGCAGCAGCAGCAGCCGCAGCTCCTGGCCAAGTGTACTTCAGTGACCTACCTCATCTTTGTCCCTGAGCCTGCCTTCCCCTGTCCGCACAAAGACCCTCCCCAGCCCTGTGTCCTAGTGATTCTTAGTGAAGAAAGCTAAGAGCCGTCCCATTCTTTCTAACCTGGAGCTGGTGCTAATTCCTGCTGGCTCATTTCTAGCCCAGGTCAGAAATTAATTAGCATCTAGAAACACAGCACAGAACAGGTATCTGAATCTAGTAAGGACTTGGCTATTCTTTGGGAGAACTTGTCTGCAAATGGGTACCACAGGCTATGACAAATCAAATTATCTAAGAGTTTGCAGCCATTCCTGACCTCGTCACATAAACAGAGACATCAACTTATGGGCTATGCATTCTAGGAGGCAGGAGAGGTGACAGACACGAATGTGAGGTTTCCAGAGGAAAGGTTTGGACTTGACCCAGAAAGAAAATACGTTAGTGCCCTGATAAGGCTTGATGCCCTTATCTCCAGGCTCACACCCCTTGCTTTCCTTTGTATACACTCTATTTCCCTAGTTCTGGCCAAGCCTGCAGTTTGGAAATGCTGAGAGTTGCTGCTTTGCTCAAACCCGGGCACAGGACACATCATATACCCAACACTGTGGTCTTGCTTCTGTGACTTGCGGAATGCTGGTGCTTGAAGTTTGCAGAAAGTATCAGAGGAGCCATGAACTTCTAGGAGGAGTAGGGGTGGATCTGGTGACTGCCCACGCCACACCCTGTCAGTAACCAGGAGGGTCACCCTGCTTGTCCCACTGGGAGGCCATGTTGAACTTCATGGCAGAGACAAGTGGCTGAGTTCTAACAGAGGCAGTAGGCTGATTTAAAAGTGATGCTTCCGTAATTTCATTCTCATCTTCAGTTAGGATGAGTGTGACAGTAAGGTCCTCATTAGGAACCTAGCCCTTCGATTTCAAGAAAAAAGCCAGCTATCAACTGAAAGAAAATTGCAGGGTTTTTAAAACATACACACACACACACACACACACACACACACAACCAGCCCTGTGATGGGCTGAGGCTTGCCTGCTGGCTATACCAAATACCTCAAAATAGAGACCAATTAAAGGTTTACACTGGTCTGTTTATCAGGTCATATCACAGAGTTCCTTCCCAGACCTCCATGGCTGGGCTAATAAATGTCCCCACAACAAGTCTCCCATCTTGTCAGTGATGACTCAGTCACTTTGCTCTTAGATCTTGTCATCAACATAGCCCCTTGAGCAGCCCATCCGGTGAGGGATTTTGTTTTATCTCAGTATTTAGAGAACCCCATTAGAGCCTAGCATCTGGAACTAAGGATTTCCGTCAAGTCTTCATATCATCTCTGGAGCAATAGATACATCCTGAGTTTATTGGATAGTTAAGCCTCCTCCCTCTTTAAAACGGGCTTTGTGGTCACTGTGCTCTGGGCTTCAGCCCACCTTGGATGTTCTGTCCCCAGATGCTGTGGACAAAAGCAGACGGATGACGGATGGACTAGAGGCTTTTTTCTCATCCAGATATTTTGGCAACTCCTGGCATAGCAATCACTCACAGGGACAACACACAAGGGAGCAAACGCCAGGCAGCCTCCAGAAAGCCCGCTGCGAAGTCGATCTGAAAACAGAAAAACAAGGGAGGGAAACTGACTCTCTCAGGCCTGATAGATGCATTTTAAAACTTCAAGAATTTCCAAATAACTTGGCATGAAGTTAGGGATCAAGTGACATTTATCTGGTTTTTATTTTTTTGGTCCCCAGATTTACATTTCTGGGCAGTAAGGTTGCCGAACAAATTAATATTTGCATACAAAGATGCAGGCGGTGCAGGAGTCAGACAGCTGCGAACGTTTGGAAATATCTGGGGCTCCGTCTCTGATTAGCTCCTGCATTTTTGTTTTTTTGTTCCCCAAGCAGACACTCACTCTGACCCAGATCACTTGGTGATTAGGGTCAATTCATGTTTAAGCTTTGAAGATTAGAGAGACCAGAAATGGCCACCACTTCCCTTTCTATTTTCTTTTAAATACTTTTAACTTCAGAAACTAGGAACTTGAAAGATATGCATAATATTCTGAGCACACTGAAGGAATTGATCCCCATTTCTGCCATGTTAAACGTTAGCAAAGTTTATATTGGACTGTCATATTTCTTTACTTTATTCACCAGCATACAAGACGTCGATCTCAACATCTGGCTTTTAATAACCCTCGACATCTGGGAGCTCCTTTTTATTCCTATGGTGGACGAGGCACGGTAGTGATATTGGCAGTGTGTATTTTCGAGCTACAACTCCTGTCTGCTTCAATCATAATTAATTACCACTTTTTAATATATTTAATTTGCTAAAAGTAATTTGCATTAGACCACACTTCACCGTTAGGAAAATAGTTATAGATTTTGGTGGCAGTGGCTTTCTTTCCTCCTTCCTTCTTCTTTTTCAAAATTTAAAACATCTTTGGATTTGAAACAAACTGGATGTCTACATACTGTTGGTTTTAAATGCAAAATGAAATAAACTGCTCAGCACAGGGAATGATTTTACAGCCATTCAGAAGCAGTCAGCAGGGACTGTAGGCTGCATTTTGAGGAAAACAGCCTATTTTTGTGTGTGTGACTTTGGCATCTCACTGAGTTTTCCTGCAGCAGAGACTTTGGGAATCAGGAACCTTATAATGAAAGCTAGGACCTCCATCCAGAGAATATACTTACACACATACCCACACCATTCTGCATTGAACTGCAAGGAATTGCTAGACCCTCTGAGACCCATTTGTGGATGCTTGAGGGGTCCCCTGCTATACTTTCCTTCTTTATTAGCATAAAAAAGGACATAAACTTTTCTTTTCTCCAGGAACTGAGAGAAAATTGAATGAATGTAAAAATCCATATTTCTCCAATTAGGTAGGGAAAAGGGAGGTTCATTGCCAGGAGCAATTACTAGACTGTGTAGTGGTAAATAGATGCAGGTAAATTTTACATGAGAAGGAGACCCAGGTAAGATGATCAGTTGAACTTATGTGGGGCCAGAATATTACTAGCCAAACTGTCAGTGCAAATTCATACTGAGTTGTCCAATTCAGACTGTGTGCAAATCACTTGATTGACTCAAATCAGTGGGACATTGTTAATTCTTTGGGCTGTAGTCTGGTGAACTCCCTTTGTCAGAATAATATTTTTAAATATACAAAATAAAATTCACAAAAATATAAGAGAAATCATATGAAAACTCATTTCAAAGACCATAGATCCAAATTCTTGAGCAGATAAAATCACCATAGCCTTGTTGGCAAGATTAGGTCAAACTGTATGAAGTTGCTGTTTTTCTAGACCCAAAATGGCCAGCAGTGGGCATTTTCATATAATTCAACCTGATATTACAACAGCTTAAGCAATATGGATACATATTATGAGAAGATGCTTCAAGTTATTGTTTTTCCTGTTCCTGATTTTCAAAACACAGAAGACAATCATGGGAAAACCTGGTTTTCTCAGGGATTTGTTAAAAGACACAGCTCCCAAATTACGTGTGAGACCAGGATATGAACCACTGAGTTTTCTACACTTTGTTTCTATCCTTGCAGTGAACAGTGAGAATTCTTGTTCAAAACACGACCTTGTGATGGCAGATATACTTCTGTCTGTATAGATTCAATTGCCCTGCCCATCCACCTCTTCACTAAGTGAGGAAAATGGCCTGAACCATTCTGGAAATGTTTTCAACAAGAATTCAGACCAAATAAGTTCCCATTTATCCACAGTTGAGCACAATTTTAAGTTAAACAAAACTTGCTTTCTACAAGCATTTTACTGAATTGAAAGTTTACTCTCTTTGCTTTGAAACTTATTTGATTGCAAATGTATAATCATTCCGTGCAAATGTATAATCGTTCCATGGTGGGCACATCCTCTTTTACGCTGAGAGTAAAATAGAACCTGACAAATCCAGAAGATCACAGTATGTTTGAGCCTTTGTGAAATACCCAATGTCAATTATCGCATGCTACAGAAGTTCGTTCCACCCAAGTTGGTGGAATTTTGGTTTTTTTTTTTTTAATTCTTCTTCAGCCTTTATTGATACTTCAAGCTTAAGAGAAATTAAGGGTATTTAGTTACTATAATTACTTCTCTGCTTACTTAAAAGGTTTAATCTACTCTTTAGGCATATGCAATTCAGATTGCATGCTTTCCAAAAAAATAATCATCTGCTAATGTAGACTAATTTTAATCTTCTAATCCATTCTTGACACAGAGTCAGAGCCTGGTGGGTGGAATGTTTTTGTGTGGGGGTTGCCATAGATACAAAACTCAGTTATGTATTTGACAAGTCAGCGATGTGGAACTTTAAGTTACTATGGATTTTTTTTTTCCTCGCTCTTTAAGATTAAAAAACAAAGTGAAGATCAGTGTGCCTTTGCAGTGCATCCCAGTGTGACTAACCTTCTCTTCTTTCGTTCCGGTGCTCCCCTCCTCTCCGTGCACCTTCTTACCCCTGGCCGGCCGCAGGATGACGAGGAGGGCATATGGGCATAGCCGGGCCTGTAAACCAAAGTTCCAGTTTTGTTTTGAGGGGTGAGAAAACCATCTTTTATATCATTTTTCTTTTAAAAATTGTATTCTAGTGTTGTATTGTGTGCGTGCTCAGTTGTGCTCACTGCTGTTTGTGATGTGCCCTGTGTTTGCTTCTGCGTGCCGTGACCACCCCCAAGAGCTCCCTCCTTCATATCCCCCCTGCCTGCAACCACATTATTGTTCTGCCTTGTTGGGGCTGGGTTGAGCACCATCCAAATGTTTCTATGTTGTTTAAGATGTAAACTCTGCCCTCATTAGGATTTATCCACACTTTTAAAGGCATGATTGTGGACTCAGAAATTGTCACGGTTCTCCAGTCACGGTTTTCAGCCGACTGCTTGCTCTTACCAGATATGCCAGTGCGGTCCAACTCCCATGTCCTTCTGGTTGTGTCAAATGTTTGGTAAGGAATAAGGGAAACAAAGCTATTTATCTTCATAGAGCTGAAACTATCATGTGTAAGAAGCCCATTTAATGAATTGTACTCTCTTCTATGGCAGTTCTGAAGAAAACACAAGGAGCAAGGCATAGTAATGGTGAATGGGTAACTGTATCTCTTTAAATGAACTAGAATAGAAATGTTAATATTGACAGACTCATAAGTGGTATTATATCTGTTGCTTTTTGACAATTGCGTGCCTATAGTTTTGCATTATTTTCATGCATTATGTTTTTTCGGAGGATTTTGTTTTTTTAAAGATTGATTTTTATCTATGCAAACCCACTGTTTATTTCTTGGCTGTCTGCATTATAGTTGAATAGTGGTGCATGTAATGTTCTGTGTTATTAATATAAAATGGAACATTGAACTCTGTCGACTTTTGCCATTGTGAATCACACCTCTCCAGGATACTGCAGGCTGTTTAACACCAAGTCACAAATGCTCTGGAGCTGAATATATCTACCTATGGTGACACAGACTATTCTGTTGAAGTTGGTGACAGTGTATATGAGCATATATATATATATATATATATATTCATAACAAGAAATGTGGTAGATTGTGTGCCATAGTCACAAGTACTCACCATGCAGTTCTTTTTCTGGGACAAATGTGAAATGCCCCAGGTCTGTGATTGGAGAGGTGGTTCTTTGGGATAAGTAAACAGGTGTGCCCTTCTGCAAGTCTTGCGCTCATATTATGTAAACAGTGGTTCTTGGGATGAATTTGAAAATAGTAACTTGTGTGTTTCGCCCGTGGGTGACAGTTTTCATTGATATTTTTCACTGCTCAGTTGAACCCATCGAAGGTCCCATCAGTGAGTCAGACTGCTTTCTCTGGTCCTTCAGGGAACACACAGAGGTTTGACTTTCATTTACAGCATCTTTCCACATAGTTATAGATGTAACACTTCCTGGATCCGTTGACCACCAGTAGAGCCTGCTTCCTGGTCACATCTCCCCTTTTCTCCCCCCTTCTCCCTTTCCTTAGTAAAGAGGGAAACAGTACAGAATTAACTCTTCCAGATGCAAAGTGGTTCCAAAGGGAAACTTGTTGATATAGGGAGGTAGGGAAACCAGAGAAATGCTAAAATTTGTCTGAGAGACTCCCTATCTGGAGAAAAGTTTAAGAGAAATATGGCCTTTACTCATATGGAATAGCTAATAAAGATGCAAATTGACCTAAAACAGTTCTAAGTGAGAAGTAAATATTTTATAATGTTAAAGAGTGAACATATGAAACCTGCCCACAGCATGCATGTAACAAGTAGGCAAAGGAAGATTCTGTGAGTTTGGGGCTTGCCTAGAAAAGTGTAAGTCCTTCTTGGGGCTCTTCTGTGAACCTGCTTCTGCCATCGTGTTACAGTGTCAGGACTGGGCTGCATCTGTGTCTCCTCCTGGATGTGTGCTGTGCTTAGTCATTCAGTCATGTCCATCTCTTTGCGACCCCATGGACTGTAGCCTGCCACACTCTTCTGTCCATGGGGATTCTAAGGGCAGGTTGCCATGCCCTCCTCCAGGGCATCTTCCCAACCCAGGGATCAAACCCAGGTCTCCCACATTGCAGGAGGATTCTTTACCATCCAAGCCATCAGGAAAGCCCCTCCTCCTGGAAAATAAAGACTCTTATTGCTCTTTCACAAGAATTTGACACCCCAACCCCCCGCCTTCCACCATCCCTTGACATAGAAACCTTGTCATTTTCAGGATGAAACTGGTGCCAAGGCATATAGACAGCCTTGCTTTGCTCAAGGGAAGCAGAGATAATGGCATTAATCCCCATCCTCCTTATTCCTTTATGAAATTTCCCCAAATACCATGTATCCCAGAAAACAAATGCCTTCTGAAAATTAGTCAATATATAATCCTGCTTTAATATGTTGTAATAAATTTTATAGGCTTCTGAGGAAAACTACTTATCTTTCTTTATGACTCCTTTAAACAAGTTTGCTCAGATATCCTCAAGCCTTTAAAACCATATCTTAAGGATTTAAACAATGAGATACTGGGAGGACCTTCTATTTCTGAACAGCCGTTGCATGTTTTGAGTCGCATTACAATCTGTGGGGCCTAAGGAGATATTAAATTTATAACTAAAGATGGATAATAGTGGCACATTAAAAATTAACTGTTTTGAATATTTTGATTTATGGCCCTTATAAAAGAAACATTACAAGAAGTTATTTTACTAGGCATCAGTAATATGCTTATAATAGCATCATAAGCCTCTGACTTGAATCTGGTGTTTCGGTGCTGAAATGAATCATAATTTAGGAAAAGTCACTCCAAAAATTACAACAAATTGGAATTAGCATAACGACCCTGACAGCTCCTCCCTTTTTTGGCACTTCCAGATACTAGCCTAGGCATGATTCATTTGTCTCACTGTGATCATTCAAGGGTGGTGTTTTCTGAGAGCAAAGTGGACTGGGGAAAGTTTGCTTTTCTAAAGGGTTTTGACAGCCCCTAGAGCTAGTTGTTTCCCCCATAAACCTCACACCCTAGCCCAGCATTATCAGCATGTGGCCTGTGTAGTCCACAGAACCCTGAGCTTGGTTTCATGCTCTGCTGTCACTGTCTTGAAACTGTTAATAATTTCTGAATGAGGCACACCACAATTCATTTTGCTCCAGGCCCCCCAAATTATGTAGTCTGGGCTGGTTAGACCCACTGCGTATTCCTATATGCTGCCTCTAGCTCCTCTCCAGGCCCCCTCCCTATTGGCTCATTCCCCACTCCTGTTTTCTTATGGCTGGAATTTACCTTCCGCCTGCCTTATTTTTCTGGTTTTCTTGCAGAAACCCAATGGGATCACATTTCCAGCAATTTGTTGCCCTTATGGGCATTACCGAAATGTGTATTCGACCATGGCCCCCTTGTGTCATCCACCCAATTTGACTGTGAAAATGTGCTCTTGGGGCCCTTCTGCATTTTCTATCTTGTTTTGAAAAATGCAGGAAAAGCAGCTGCTTAATTTCTCCATTACTTTCCTTCGGCAAAATCCACTTGATGTGGCAGTGATCTGTGTCAAAAAATACGCCTTCATTTCCATTGAATGGAGGTGCCTTCCTTGTACCCCCAGGAGGCTCTTTGGTTTGTGAAAATTCAATGAGGTGAGACAGTGGGTTCCGTTGCAAGATCTAGGGCCACATCTGCCTTGACATTTGAATGTTTCAGCTTTTACTATGAACTCTTGTAATTGAGCAGACATAGAGTACAAAATCATTTTTATTTCTTAAACCACTAAAAAAGAATAAGTCTTTTTAGATTGAAAACATATGCAAATGTTTAGGACCCGATTCATAAAAATACAGATGTGGGCATTAACAAGTTTTGGCACGGGACCGCGATGCTAGTAGATTAATCCTGTCAAAACGAAGCATTGTAGCTCTATGCCACCAGCACATGGACGGTGTTTGAGTGAGCGTGCCTATGAATCGCAGAGCACGTAGACTTGAGGAAGGGAGTTTGCACACATAGAAGCCGTGCTCGAAAGCTGATAGAGCTCCCTGGCATGCCGCCTGTTAGGAAGAATGAGGAAGGAGATGTTTTACTGTGCCTAGAAAGTTTATGTTAATACGTTCTGTGCCTTCTCTTAGCAGAAAAGGTCTGGGCACAAAGCCTGTGCTCATTCTGCCTGTCCTGTGCTCAACCTCCTCAACTTAAGTCTTAGTTTCTCTGCAAAGTGGAGGTTTCCTTTTATATCAGCTGGGCAAGGATACCAACTAGTGTTTTTAATTCAACCCATCTCTTTATGACTGAGGGTCTGACAGATTCATCTTCTTGTGCCATCTGCTCCTAAGACTTTTCCTTCCTTCATTCATTTATCCAATCATTCAATCATTTTTCACCTGTTCATCTGTTCTTTCATCAAATGGTTAAAATCTTGGCTAGATGCTGAGAAAATAGTGATGCATAAGATAGACATGGTTGCTATATTGTTGGTCTTAAAATATGGTTTAGGGAAACTGTCCATAACAATTTAAACGCATGAATGGAAAACATACACTTTGATCATTGCTTCGATGGAAATTGGGAAGGTACTAAGGCTAACAAGAAGAACCTACTTGAGCAAAGGCCAAAGGTAGGAAAGAACTTTATGGGCTGAAGGGGCTTAAATCCATGATTCTGGGTAAAAAATAAGACAGTAAGATGAAGATGAAGTGGGAAGGGGCCAAATCATGTAGGGCCATTTAGGCTGAGGTCGGAAGTTTGGGTTTTAAGCCTAAGGAAAGTAAAAAGTAAAAAGAAAATTAGAGGATCTTAAACAGGGGCATGACATAATTCACTTCATGTTGTAGAACAACCCAGACTGCTGTGTGGAGGATGACATATCATGGCAGGAAGAGCAGAAATAGGGCTGTTCCACCATCCGTGAAGGGAATGGCAACCCACTCCAGTATTCTTGCCTAGAAAATGCCTCAGACAGAGGAGCCTGGTGGGATATATTCCATGGAGTCACAAAGAGTCAGATGTGACTGAGAGACTAACACAAATGGTGCTGACCCAGGGGAGCAGTGGGGGATATGCAGACATGTGGATAAATTGGAGATGAGACTAACATGTGAAGTCACAAGACTTTGATGAAGAGTTAAGAGAAAAGACTAAAGCGGTTATACCTCCAGGTTTCTACCTTGAGTGTCAAAGCTGGGGCACACCATTGTTGGAGGGTAAGGGCTGAGTGGGAGTCTTCTGTTCTGTTTTCCCCGGGTGTCCAGTCAGACTGGCCAAGGAGAGGCAGACTTTTGATCCCCTATTTTCTGTTTGCCTGTATGTCAGCAGAGAAATCTTCAGCCTCTCATTGCAGTAATGGACAGGCTGTCAAGTTTAAAGCATAGCTGGGGTCCAACTTCTGGAGTGTGTGTCTCTTCTGACTCTCAAGGAAAAGGAGAAAATTGAATATCAAAGACTGCAAAGAAAAATCAGTCATAGAATAGGGAGACAGGTGGGCACAGTGGTCTACAGAAAAACCAAGCTCCTGAAGTTGTATAAGATAGAAAAGGATGGTTCTTGCAGCTTTTCTTGAGGAAGTCCGTCAGTGAAGGCATACCTCATAAGATTTGGGAAGAAGAAACTGAAAGTGACAGTGAAGTCGTTCAGTCCTCTCTGACTCTTTGTGACCCCATGGACTGTAGCCTACCAGGCTCCTCTGTCCATGGGATTCTCCAGGCAAGAGTACTGGAGTGGGTTGCCATTTCCTTCTCCAGGGGATCTTCCCGACCCAGGGATCGAACCCGGGTCTCCCGCATTCCAGGCAGACGCTTTAACCTCTGAGCCACCAGAAGTAGCTACTATATGTTTCAGAGCCACTGTGGACAAGGGCTCTGCCTACTTTCAATGGCAGAATTAATTCCTGGGCAAAGTGATATGCTTTCTTTTCTGCTTTCCTTCTTCCCCAATTACCTTATTTTTTGGTTTCTCTGCTCCTCTGGAAGATATCTTATATTCAAGTTTGTAAGGCTATTCTTCAGAGCCACAGCTTGAATGTCTTACCCCAAGTCCTTTCAGTCAGTAATTCATTCAAAAACAATTTATTCATCTCAGCACTGGAGTTGAGGCAGTGAAAAAAATACAGTTCCTACCTTGGAGGAATTTAGAGTAGTACCTAGGTCCTTAAGCTGGTGTTCATGAACCTCCAAGGGTCTGCCAACCCCTGGACATGGTTAAGAGATTTCAGATGTGGGGATGTGTGGTATATGTGCATCCTCCAAGGACAGAGAGTATCTTGATCCTCAGCACGTACTCCAAGGGGCCACTGACCCAAGAGAAGCTGGGTGACTGTGGCTCACAGCATGTTCTCTGGATTCAGACCAGACTGGGTTTGGATCCTGGCTCTAGCACTGTTTGGCTAGATAACCCGGGGCATGTGTTCTTCCCTCTCTGCTCTGACATTTCCTCATACGGAGAAGGCTGTGCACACCTTCCAGGGCCATGGTGAAGATTAGATGAGTTGAGGTAAATGAGATGCCTGGCCGTGGCTGGTGCACAGTGAGGCCAGTCCTCATGAGAATATCACTGTTATTGTTTCTCTGGTGTCCAGAGAAGTTGACTCCATATGCCGGCTGAAGAAAGTGGTTGATACTGTGGATTGGATGAACTTGGTGGGGGTGGGTTGTAAGAGAAAAGACAGAAGAAAGGAAAATCAAAAGGGGAAATCTGTTTTTATGACCAAAGCTGTGCAAGCCAGCTACACATTTTCTAGCTGATCTTAAAGCATTTTTACCCTAAAAAAAGTGCACCCTCTTTAGTTACTTTTGATCTTAATTACATCTAGGTCTAGCAAAGGAAGATCTCATTGTGGGAAACTGGATTAATCCACATCTCTAGCAGAACATTTCTTTCAGCTCAAAGAAAAGTCAAGTGTATAACATGAAAAGCCAAGAATTATTTAATGAAAAATTGTGAGCTGATGAATTGAAAGAGAGAAAAGGAGCAGTCTACCCTTTTCTGCTCTCAAGTTGTGATGGACTTGGGGGCAGGGGTAGAAGATTTGAAGCAGAATTGAGTACAGTAAATAGGTTCTTATGGATTTTTCTGGAGCTTGTAAGGGTTACCTGGCAAAGCACTGCATGTTGGCTTGGATATGACCATGCTCTCAGGACCTGAAATCTGGCTGAGAAATCATAAACAAATGGTGGTGATAAATGACCATGGACCCGAGGCAGGAGGCGTCTAGTGGACTGTTGCCGCATTACTTTACATCCTTCCTGTGCCAGGGCTGGTGCACTGGGAGCTCTTCAGCCTCTCCCACCCCTTTGTCATTTGCTCTGGAGTGTGGTGCTGGTCTGGTCTTATTTAACCTTTTTATTAATGATCTGTAAAGGGGAAAAAAGAGCATGTAGAGGAAAGTTGCAGATGACGCTGATTTGGGATGTGTTGGAAACACTAGGGAGGTCAGACAAATCACACAAATGGCCTAAAGAAGGTTAAGATCATGAAGGGAAAATGACAAATCTTGGAGAAGTCCAGATACTCACATCTGGCGAAAATTAATCTGAGACACAGATATCAGTGGGTGGGAGGGGTATGAAAACTGAACACTAAAAGCAAAATAATAAGCTGAGTGGACATTGGGAAATCCAGCCATGGGTGAGGACAGAAAGAGAACAGCCAATGGCATTGAGCAATGTCTGGAAGTTAGCAGATGCTAGAGAGACGTACATCACAATTTGTGACAATTCTGCCCAAAAACTGTCTTACACTGGGGACACAAAAATGTTACAAACCCTCTCTTCCAGAAGATCACCCATAGGCATTGTAAACCAGGTGGAGACAACACTTCGGGGAGCTGCCCAATTGTTGGGCAATGTTAATAAGCTAGACCAGAATTTCTTAGTGATTCAGGGAGAGGAACCCTGGTCCCATCTCTTTCTAATCATCTCCACAGCTCTTAATAAAACAGAAAAGCCAGGTAACATCCAAAACAAGAATATATACTTATGGTCACCACTGGGTGTGTCAACCAGAGTGGCTATTTTCTTTCTGCCATTTGAGGTGTCAGTTGACTAGACACCATTGACCACACCCAAGTGGGCCTTCACTCCATCTTCATGCCTTCTCAGAGGAGCGTGAGCCCTGAAGGAAGAGTGTCGGCCCGCTGGGCTCTCAGGTAATCTCACATAACGGATACAGTGGTTCCATGTTGCCTAGGTGGCCACATGGTCACTTCCCCATGAACATGTTCTGTCACAGACATTGGCATGGTAGCATGCGTTCCCTCTAGCTTTATTTTCCAGTAATTATAATGCAAATGCCAAGAGCAACAGCATATAGTAACCCAGAATTTCTCTCCTGCCAGGCCCTGGTCTAAGCTGCCCCCATCTCTCCCATGCAGATCCTGTCCTCATGAACACTAGGCCACACTTGCCTTCCCTGTCACAGACCTGTTCCCATGGTAACAGAATCACCAAGATGCTGAATCTGTGTAAAGAGGAGGCCTGCTGTTTCTTTCAGCTTTGGGGTACCTTCCACAGGCTGAAGATCAGCCTGACTCGTTTGCGACCCTACTGCGTGTCCGAATAAGTCTGGCCTCTTCTGTTGGGTCTGTGTCCGTGGTTACAGGGCACAGGCAGCTGAGGATTCTGCCTGTCCCCAAGCATTTCCTTACTGCCTCTGTCACTGTGGGTGCATGCAGAGCATTGGAAACAGAGCTCCTGGAAGGGTATAAAAGAGCTTGTCATCATCTTTTTGAGGAAAAATCATTCCTCTGTGAAACCTGTTAGACTGAGAAGAAAAAGACAAGTACGCGTATGTGGCCAAAGACCCATCTGATGTATATTTTACCTCCCTCCTTCAGAGGAAAACATAGGATGAGGCTCTGAGAAACTACAAAGATCACTTTCTCTGGAAAACCCTGAGTTGCTTGCGGCCACTGCTGTACTTGACCCACTTATTGCTTTTATATTCATTGCAGAAAAGAGAAAGTTTAATGAGGAATCAGGAGGGAAAAGTTCTTAAAGTCCTCATTCAGAGGAAGTATTAATGCCTTTTTTAAGCACATATTGCCTATCAGATATGGTCATATAAATATATAATTGATGGCGGGGGGACGACTTGGACTTTGCATAGTCTCTGGTGCTAAATAGTTGGTAGCACCTGGGCTCTAGAGTCACAGAGACCCGGTCCAAACACTGGCTCCACCACCACTCTTAAGTGCCGGTTTAAGCCTTTAAAGGTAGCGAAGGCTGTTATGGTTGTTGTTATTTATTCATAGCCACAGGATTGATTTTCCACATTGACTAGTTGAGATCTGTTTATCATTTGGAGTCCTGCTCTGCATCAGACAGTGGGGAGAGCCTCTACGGGCTGGGGTGGGCACACTAAAGCCCTCTGGGGAGGGGGTGGGGGTTAGCTCCCAGTGTAGTGGTTCTTTGCAGTGGAATGAGGCTTCTTTGTTCTGCACTCAGATGTCAGCCACGGAGCCTGGATGCCTGTGGCCACCGTCAGCATGTGGTGGAATTAGCAGCCCTGCTTAGCCCCCAGCATCTATTCTTCTTTCAGTGCACCTTGATCTCTGGTATGACGGCATTATTTGAAAGGCATCTCTGTACAAATCCCTCTATCAAAAAGCTCCAAAACAGAAAGCCCCTGTGATTAAATAGGGAGTCTCCCATTGTCCTGTGACATTGAGTTATGGTTAGGTTCTGCTTGGAGGGTTTTTCAGTGCTCTGATTGATTACTTTTATGGTTTTATTTATTTTTTATTGTATCTCCTGGCACCATGGCACTTAGCTTGGGAGCACAATGAAACTATGTTAAGGGAAACCTGTGCTCCTCTTTCTGAAGCGGTGACAGGAGATGAAAGAACAGCTGTTTTCTTCTGAGAGAGGAATGGTTTGCCCACCTGGTAGCATCTCCACCAGCCAATCAGAAACTCAATTCAGCCTCAGAGGTTGTTCAATACAATTGTCAGCAGAAAAGCACTGTCCTTCCCTCCCATAGAATGTGGAGACGAGAGGGGAAGAATGAGGAAGTGTTTGGAACCAAAGAGCAATCTTTGTCCCTCCTTATACAACAGGCTTGGGACTCGGCAAAATGCAGTATGTCAGATAAGGCAGGAACAGCATATGAGGGTACAAGCGGAGACATGCGAGATGAATTTTCTCCATGTTATTATATATATTTTTTAAATTATGAAGGCACTAAGTACTCTTGCCTGGAAAATCCCATGGATGGAGGAGCCTAGTGGGCTGCAGTCCATGGGGTCGCTAAGTCAGACACGGCTGAGCGACTTCACTTTCACTTTTCACTTTCGTGCATTGGAGAAGGCAATGGCAACCTACTCCAGTGTCCTTGCCTGGAGAATCCCAGGGACAGGGGAGCCTGATGGGCTGCCGTCTATGGGATCGCACAGAGTCGGACACGACTGAAGCAACTTGGCAGCACAGCAACATGTTTTCAGAGGCCAGACTGTGAAGCTGTTTCCATACTTTGTGAAAAGTTTAAGGCTCAAGAATTGCACCCATGGAAGCCTTCCAGGAGCTTTATGTCTGCCTTTAGCATGCTTCTCATCTTGGGTGGGGCAGTGCTGGAACAGGGAAGGATGGGCTCTCCCCATCGCCTTCAGGATGATCACTGTCTTCCCAAGAAACACACTGAGGGCAGGGGAAGCTGGAAGGAGGCTTTCAGCCCGACTGCATGGTGCTAGTCCATTCAGCATCAGAAACATTGTCAAAGTCCTAAGGGCTGGCATTGCCACTTCTCTCACTTCTGTCTCACTCACACAGCTCCCTCACCAGTTTAAAGAAAATATACCACGTCTGTCTCTGATTTTCATCTAGTCTCCCATCAGCTCTATGAGGGTGGCTGGCAGGTAGCAGCATGCCCCTTTTACAAAGTAAGAAAATTGACTCTTGGTCAGTTGCTCCTTCCCCTGTAACAGTAATTCCCTAAGTATGGTCATCACAGCACTGATGGAATTGGATATCAAGGAAATACTATTTTTTTAAATATAATAAAATCATTCTATGTTTAAATAAGTTTGGGTAAAACTGGATTAAGCAGAATCAAGTAGGGTTCTTCACTGCAGGCCTTCTCAGAGCCTTTGATGCTCTGGTGTCTGCAGGACAGTTGTCACATTCTGAGAGAAAGAGGGTTTGCGTGCGTATTGCTCGTGGACCTTTTCCTTCCCAGATTCTCATCTAGGATTAAATATATTTGGGGAAATCATATTGGAGGGATATATTTGGGGAGAGCTTTGCTGCAATTTGCCATCTGTTTGAGTTCAGGATGGGCTATTTGCCCTGGCAGGTGACGCTACCACCATTGTTTGAGATCATTAATGGTTAGCTGGCAGAATCTGGTCCCAAAAAGGATAAATGCATGGGCCTGAGAAGAAGGCATGTAGCCCAGCCCTGCCATTAAGCTTGTATTTTCCTTACTATGGTTGGACAGCTATGTCTTATCCAGTATTTGTCTGAAACTTGATGGGTGTATATACCCAGTGTTGAATAAGACCTATAAAGGAGAATGTGGGGCCTTTAGCCAGTTGCCTTCATGATACAAATGGGCAGGGCTATGATGTGAGCAGACGTGAGAGCTAGCAGTTCTTCTCCTGTGCTGTTTACCATACACTTGCCACTTTTCCTCAGTCCAGGCTGAGCAGACGTTTTCTGTAATGGCCAGATAGTAAATATTTTAGATTTTGTGAGCCAAAAGGCAAAATCAAGAATATTATGTAAGTATTTATGTAACAAGAAAGCAGACAAATTGTTGCAAATTTTTCATTAATGAAATCCAAAATATAACGAGTGTAATTTTGGTAATACATGTCTACTAATGAGAAGAAATGAATTCTTTGGAGGGAAATTACATTCCACTTAATTGGTATTCAGCATTAGTGTTGTCTGTCATCAGAATCTATTGCAGATGTTCATTTGTAAACAATGCTCTATAATGGTGTTTTATGCATTTCATCTACGAAAATGTCTGCTCACACAGATAGATGTTCCACACGTCACTCAGAAAGCTTGTCATGTTCTCATTGCCGTTTGTAGTGGGCTGAGCAGCAGTGCAGAGCCATGAGACCCTGCATAGCATCTCAGTGGCTGCTACTCAATTGCTATTTAGTGCAAAAGCCGTGACAGATATCAAGACAAGGAATGGGTGTGGTCATATTCCAATAGAAACCATATTTATGGACAGTAAAGTTTAAATTTAATACAATTTTTATATACCACAGAATATCTTTCTTTTGATATTGTCCCAACTGTATAAAAAAGGTAAATGGCAGTTTTAGCTTGCAAGCCACACAGAAACCAGTGGCAAGCTCCCTGTGACTCAGTGGGCCATACTTTGCCACCACCCTCCTAAGTGCTTTCACACTGGTTGTCCTGTTCAGTCCTCACCTCTCCCTACATGATAGGTACTGTTTTCCTGTTTTCCGGATGAGGAAACTTGGGTGCAGAGTGGGAAACCTGCTTGGCCAAAGCCACACAGAGCAGGAATGTCAGAGCTAGGATGAGAACCTGGGTGTGTCTCACTTGAGAGGTGCTCACTAGGGCTCCTGATGGTCTGTCTTGACTCACAGTGCATTCCCCAGGGTGACCCTTTCAGATCTCCACTGAAGCCTTCCAGCTCCCTGCCCAGCCTCCTTCTAAAGGGAAAGGGAACGCTTGCCTGTGTTTCTGAGTACCATGATGAGAGCCAAACAGGACTTCATCATTTTCCTCCTCTCCACCTCAAGACTTTCCTCTGTTGATCTCTTTCCTTCTCCTCATACTTAATTTTGCCTCATCTTCCTCCCCTTATTCTTTCCTTTTTTGTGAATAAAATGTCCAGCCTGCATGTAGGAGTCCATGAGATAGAAGTGAGAGCTCTGTATTCCAGGTTTGTCTTTTAAAATAGCTGTGTGACCTCGGACACATCATTTAATTGCTCTGAGCCTTGGTGTCTTCATCTAGAAAATGGGCAAAATAGTGTTACTGAGTTCTTAGGAAGATCAAGTGAGATAATGATGTAAAATGCTAGCCCAGTGCTAGTGCATAGTAAGCACTCAATAAATACTAGCCCTTGTTGTCTTTATTTTTTCCCCACTATCACCTCCTCTGAAAACTTATTCATTGGTCACTACTTACAAATTGCAGCATCAATATTTCTATAATTACCTATCAAGTATCTTCTATGTGTATAAAGACCTAAAAGCTTTCTTAATGAATGTCTCCTGAATCAGGTTGGGCACTGAGATCCAGTCTGAACATTGAAACCAGTTGTCATCCACACATATATCCAGAGGAACACGTGGAACCACTCTCCCTAGGGGTCTTCATGCTTGCACTCTTTGTCTGAAATAAGTTAGGCATGACTTTCTTAGGGTCAAGCAAGTGATCTCAGCAAGAAAAACATGTATGCTTGCAGATTTAAAAGTGTTTAATATACAATTCCAATAAACTAGCATAGTCAATAGCCAATTGGAATTTGGTGCACAAAAAAACTTGAAACTTTCCAGCCATTACAAGAAATATCACCATAATGTGCAGTCAGGGGAAACTCAGAGGTCAGAAAGCAAGTGAAATTATAAAGAAAATGCTAAAGCTACCTTTTCCCCTAGATGTTTGTACTCTCTAATCTCGGCTGATCCAGAATAGATAAAGGAAATATTGGATACATCTTGTCAAGAAAGGCAATATTGCATCTTCCTCGTCTGCAGAAAGCAAGTACATGCTTGCAGACCCTAGTGTATTCTTAGAGAGTCTCCTAAGGAATTGTGCAAGAAGGGTCTGTTCCAGGAGAATATGAGTCCTTTGTGTTTCTCGTTTTATGGTTGCCAGTAGCTAGCATCTTTGTGAATCCCATGAAAAGTGGGCAGATCTCCTTGTGCAGACTTTTGAGCAGAGAGTTAAAGAGACTTTGTGTGTGACTCTTAATCCCGTTGGGAAATTTTAGGGTGAAAAATGTAATTACATCTTGAAATGCCAACAACGAAGGCCAAAAGAATGTCTCCTCTTTGGAAGGTTCTTTGTTGATGAGATTAAAAACTAAGCTCTTGTTCTCCTGCCTACAAATTATTCAGATTATTTGAAAAGAAATGAAAGAAGACACTGGGAAAAAATGCCGCAGACCACATTATGTAGGACTTAACTAGTGCTCACCTGTTTAGCAGTTGGTTTAGCAAATATTTATCGAGTACCTACTATGTGCAATTCAACAGAAACTACACAAATAAGGTCCCTGATCTCCTTGAGTCCTTTTATCCAAATAAAGTATATTCTTAATTATCTCTCAGCATAAGATTATAAGAACTCAAGGGCTCTGCCATTTAGCACTGAACAACTTCACTTGTGTGATCTAAATTGCGATTGATTCTGCATAGAAATGGATCAGCATGGGCAATTCAGTTGTGTGGCCTAGAAGGCTGTTGGATGTGAACTGAAGACCAGGGCTGGAGGCAGAGAGAGAGAATGCTGCTAAGTCGCTTCAGTCGTGTCCAACTCTGTGCGACCCCATAGACGGCAGCCCACCAGGCTCCCCCGTCCCTGGGATTCTCCAGGCAAGAACACTGGAGTGGGTTGCCATTTCCTTCTCCAATGAATGAAAGTGAAAAGTGAAAGTGAAGTCACTCAGTTGTGTCCGACCCTCAGCGAACCCATGGACTGCAGCCTACCAGGCTCCTCTGTCCATGGGATTTTCCAGGCAAAAGTACTGGAGTAGGGTGCCATTGCCAAGAGAGAAAATACATAGTAACTAAAGGGAAGATAGCAAAGTGACACAACCTCATTGAAACATTGAGTTGTAGTAAGTTAACTGGCCCCAGTAGAGTCCTATAAGCCTCATAGCCATGAATCCAAGTCATGATGACAAGCAGAATTTGTTCAGAGATGGAAAGCAGCCATTATCAAGCATTTCCTTTGTCCACATGAAACTCCACTTCATCTTCTACCCTAACTTGTAGGTCTTAGGTTGTCACATTTTACACTGAAGAGGTTAAATCATACTGCCAAAGTCAATAGTTAGGAGTTGAAGAGACCAGGCTGGAACCCAGTTTTGTCATTCACTACCACATCCCATGCTCTTTCTTCCGTAGTATGTGGCCACCACTAGCCACTGGGTAGCAAGGAGTTCTTCATACCCAGATCCTTAAGCTACATACTGAAGTCTGTCCCCAAGTGGGTTGAGTTCCAAGACTATACATCTATTAAGTGGCATCACTGACTCAATGAACATGAATTTGAGCAAATTCTAGGAGATAGGAGAGAACCTGGCGTGCTGCATGCAGTCCATGGAGTTGCAAAGAGTCCAACAATTTAGTGACTGAACAACAACACAACAAAATTACCTATCACACACACACACACACATATATATATATAATTTATTATATATTATATATATTCTCTATTGTTACTTAATATATGTTGTATGTTAAACAGCTTGTTAGGTGCCCAGGTTAACCCATAAAAGCTGATATCCTGTTGAAAAAGTCCCTATGCTTATGGAGAGAGTTGAGGAACCTACAGGAAGATAACAGTCATAATGTAATAGGAAAAACAATAATATTGAATGAAAACTTATAAGGCATTGATTAATCTTGAGTCCCAATATTTCAGAAGTTGTTATGTTTAGAAAGAACAAGAGAAGGCAATGCGCATCTCTTGAGGTTCTTTTGAGGATTAAGTCTGTTAAACCATGAAGTGTCTGGGCATGTTGTAAAAGTGATGGAAGTGTTAGTCGCATAAGAAAATGGAGATCCTGAAAAGACTCCAGAGGGAATTTCTGAATACCTCTAAAGATTTTAGAGAGGATGGCCTAATGCATTTCTCTTGCCAGATTTTACTTGGAAACAGAGTTTCGGTCTATATTGCAACTTCAGGTTTGTGCAGTGGCAGGTACCCTCATTGCTGCTGCTGCTGCTGCTGTGTCGCTTCAGTCGTGTCCGACTCTACGACCCCCTAGACAGCAGCCCACCAGGCTCCCCTGTCCCTGGGATTCTCCAGGCAAGAACACTGGAGTGGGTTGCCATTTCCTTCTCCAATGAATGAAAGTGAAAAGTGAAAGTGAAGTCACTCAGTCGTGTCCGACTCTTAGCGACCCCATGGACTGCAGCCTACCAGGCTCCTCCGCCCATGGGGTTTTCCAGGCAAGAGTACTGGAGTGGGGTGCCATTGCCTTCTCCGGGTGCCCTCATTATGGGTGCCCTCATTGGGCATCCATAAATCTGCGACTGCCCACCTCAGTGAAAATTGCAGAGTAGTACAACTGAGCAGCAACTGCCGGAGCCCCACAGTCAGGCACCTAAGATCCAGCTTCAGAAGTCATGAGCATGACTGTCGTGAGTACTTCCGTGGTGCCAGACCCTGTGCTTAGTCCGTTGCTGTGTACTCACATCCTTCAAACACACCCTTGAGGTGAGTACTGATACTAGTCTCCTCTTGAAGATAAGAACATTGGATCTTAGACAGTTTAAGAAAATTGCCCCAGGTTGTAGAATTGGTAATCAATGAAGCTGGAGATAGGGCATTTGGCCTCTGGAGGACAGATATTATGTCAGCATTTCTCAGCCTCAGCAGCATTGATGGTAGGGGCTGAATTTGTTGTCATACAGCCACGCATTGTAGGATGTTTAGCTTCTAGTTCTAGATGTCAGTAGCATCCCAACCCCTGTAGAGAACCAGGAATGACTCCAGAATTGCCAGTGTCCCCTGGGGGCAAAACTCCCCTTGGTTGAGAACCATTGCCCTGCATTCAGATGTGTTGTAAATGGTTGGCTGAGGAAAATTCCTGGAACTGACTTAGAACATTATCAGAGTTTGACCCATAGACTGAAACGACTTCACAGACTTTATAGCCGTGAAGTCATCTTCCGCACTCCTGGAGGAAACAGAGCTTTCTTGTAAAATATGGGAAGGGAAATGAAGTTTCTGAAAATATCCTAGTGAGCATTAGGATTAGAAAGAGGGGATGACAGTCAGGGTGTGCACGGTGGGTAGAAATGGAGAAAGATGACACCTGCAGGGTGACATGAGAGCGGGGCGGTGCTGATCTGGAAAGGGACACACATCTGCCACTGAACACACCACACACACTCAGCAAGCATGAGCTCTCTGGGCTCCTGCTAGAGTTCACAGATCTGGTTCCAACCTCAAATCCACCAGTGACAAGCCATGTCACCTTGGGCCAGTCACTGAACCTCATTGCCTCTGCTTCTTCATCTCTCACATTTAGACAATGTTCATTTCTACCTCGCTCTGGTGTTATGAGTTCCTAAAAGCACCTGACACACCTAGGGAGAGGGCTTAATAGACGTCAGTCAGTCATCCTGGCCACTCTACCTGAGGCTGTGATGTTTATGGCTGTGAAAACAGGATATAGAGTTACACTGCCCGAGTGCCTGTGCAGCTCAGCCATGTGTTGGCTGCGTCATCTTCCCTGAATAGCTCAGCTTCTGTGAGCCTCAGCTTCCTCCTCCCTCATCGCCCTACCTCTCACATTTGCTGTGAGGAAGCTGTGTGATGATACCCATAAAGCCCTCTGCCTGGCATGAGTGTTAGCACCAAGATGGTACTTCCACCTTAGGATTCATATTAGTTTTTACAAAGTGCCACAAGCTGGGTGGCTTCAACCACAGAAATTGATTGTCCCACCGTTCTGGAGGCTAGAAGTTAAGGTGTCGGAATCGGCAGGGTTAGTCCCTTCTGAGGGCTGTGACACACAACCTGTTCCTTGCCTTTCCCCCGCTTCTCTTGGTTTGCTGGAAATCTGCAACAGTCCTTGACTTACAGATACATCGCTCTGACCTCTGTCTTCATCTTCACATGGCTTTCTCCTGGAGTGGGTGTGTCTGTGTCTAAATTCTCCTCTTCATAAGGATGCCAGTCATGTTGGATTAAGATTCCAGTGTGACCTCATCTTAACTAATCATCTCTGCAGTGACCTTGTATTTAAATAAGGTCAAATTCTGGGGGACTGGGTGTTGGAACGTCAACATAAGAATTTGCAGGGAGGGCACAATTCACCCAATAGTAGGATTTTATGAATCTTTTTAAAGTTTCTTCCAGTCCTCTGAGGAATTATTGAGGTCTAAATAGTTAGAGCAACCAGAGAAATGAACCTCTGTAAGAGGGGAAATGAATATTGTCTTGGGAGTTAGGAAGTGTGACACTTGAGAAAACTGTCTTGATTTATTTGACTTCTAAGATACGTGTACTTGGTTGTGCCAGCTCTGTCATATGAGACTAATGATAATCACCTTCCACACCTTCACCCCCACCAAAGTTATTCTATGGACTGAAAAAGCATGTGTCTCTAAAGACACCTCCAAACTCTCAAGGATCTATCTGGGTGCGTTGTCATTACCCTCATTGTTTATGAGGGATAAAGAGAATATAGGCTCCCATGTGGGGATTTGGCATCTGTTAACATGGTCTCACTCCTCTGTCCCAGCTCGCTTCTCCCTATCACAAACCCAGACCTGCTGCCAGAGTTTTCAAAAGCTCCCTGTGTTGCGAGATTTGTGCAAACTTGATCTTCCAGGTTTAACTTAAATATTGTTTCCATTTTGAAGCCTGTCATGTGGGTGTACCACAAAGAGGATTGGTTTTTCCCCCCAGCCCCCAAGCCCGGGGCCGCGGTATGTAGGCAGTAACAGAATACTAGGAAGAAAGAGAGAGCCTGAAATGGATCCTCAGGCCCTTGGCCTGTGCAGAGACAAAGCAGGATGTAAGTAAAACCATTACTTCTCCCTCCTGATCAAAGGCGAGATGGTAACCCCGCCCCTCCTCCCCACCAACCAGCAAGCAATTAACACAGCCTGGTGTCTGCTCCAGAGCGCTGGGGATTCAGCCTGCGGGGCCAGCTCTGACTGGTCAGTGATACAAGTGGGGAGCCCTGTATGGCCAGGTTGAAAAATGCCTTGTTTGCAAATAGAATAGACTGCAAAACTCTCTAGTGAAGGAGACATACACACCAACCTTGTTAACAGATTACTCTTTTTGTCTGGGTTTGGTGCAGTATAAAGGTCAGGATCTGCCAACTGGACCCCTTAGGAATGAAGTAGACCGATGCCTCTTGGGTTTTACAACCACCCAGAATTTTATTAAATGCGAATTCTGATTTCGCAGGTCTGGATGGAGCCTCAGAGTCTGCATTTCTAACAGACTCCCAGGTGGGATTGCCAAACTTAGAGGGTAAGAAAGGCTGGATGCCCAGTGAAATTTGAATTTCCTCTGTTTTATCTGCCAACCTTACCCTTAGGTGTTGTTAATGCTGCTGGTGTGTGGAACACACTCTGAGTAGCAAGGGTGTACATCATCAAAACATAAAACTGATGAAAACACGAGGCTGAGTTAGTGGAAGAGCATCTGGTACAATTTAGAAACAAGCTTATGGCTCACAGGATAGTGGAACTAGAAAGCATTGCTTAGTTATGGGCAGAAACAAACCAACAGCAGCAAAGAGCACGTGTGCCTCTCTAGAAACGGAGTTCCCTGCATTTACCCACTTAGAATCCAGGGGCCCACGTGGGACTCATGTTTGTATATATCTGTTCACTCCGTCATTTAGTTAATGTTGGTGAAGTCAAAGGAAAGGTAGTGCTGTTTACAGAATAAAAAGAGTAGAGTGAAAAAGACTTTAAGAACTAAAAATTATGCAAAGTTTTATGCTGAGGGCTCTCAGGTGGCATTTCACCCCCATTCTGCCTGCCTTCCCAAGCTCCCCTTTGAAATGAAGGGGCCACCTTGACTCAGCCCTGACAGGTGATCTATGGAGGAGGTGGGGGCCGGGCTTAGGTTTACTCTGACATTTGACATGCAGGCCCAACACTCCATTCCTTTGAAGCGGAGAAAACTGATGCTAGCTCCTTTGAGGCTACTGGGCCCACTGGAGCAGTCCCTTACAGATTGCTGGAGCTTGGCACTGAGAGGGAGCTCAGCCATCATTTATTCCAATCCCTGACTTCCACAAGTAGAAGAGTAGAACTTGCAAGAATGTCCTCCTCCTCACAGCCGCTTTCTGCTTTGCTGACCAGTCTGACATGCAGCCTGTTAAGACGTGTATTCTACACATGGATAGAATCTGGTTTTTAGGATCTACTTTTTAAAAAAGGATTTCTTTGTTGTTTTGTTCTGTTATGAAGTTCTATACCCAGGTTTGCCTATGTTCCAGATGGTCCTTAACTGTATTTCATAATGGGATCACTTCCCTTCTGTCCATTCATCCTTGAGATTGGGTTGAATCTTATACATCTGTATACCACAAATTTCATGTACTTGATTTAATTAATCAGAGGCAGCCACCATACTTTCCCAGATCAAATTGTTTTGGTTAATTATTGAGGAATGAATTGAGCACCTACTATGTGCTAGGTCTATGGAAGGTCATAGTTGTCCAGAAACTAAAGACAAATAGCATGTTGTATGTTTGGCTTTTCTGCAGCAATTAAAAAGCATGGGATTTAGAGCCAAAATGCTAAAAAGATAATTTGTTTTATCACTTTGTCAGGGTTTAATTGCTGGAAAAAACCTTTCAAAATAAGATCATTTTCCAAGCCCCATTTGTGGAAATAATAAATGCCTCCTGCCCCTCAATAGTATGTCCAAGCTGGTTTATTTCACCTGTTTTTTTTTTGGTCTGCAGTTAATTCCTCTTCAGTCAGTTCTCACTGTAAAAGATTTAAGCTATACAGAAATAAACAGCTTAAAACCCAGATGCCCCTCCTGTGCTCCCCAGCTTCATACTTCTCCCCTGAAGCAGCATATGCCAGTTAATCATACAACATATGCCCATCATGTGCATTTACAAAGTATATATATATTTACACATTTCACTTATAACACAAATTGAATAATATATTCAGATTCTTCTGTGATTTACATTTTACACTGAACTGTATGGCTTGGTAAGCCTTCCATTTTTATACATGTGAATCTGCCTTATTCTTTTCTGATAACTATAGGAATATTCCACAGAATTCCTCTGTCACACTTTATTTAGCCCCTCAGAGTTGATGAGTATTTAGATTGTTTGCCATTTGTTGTTATGACAAACAAGATTGCAGTAAACAGTTTTGTATATGTCTTTGGACACATAGGTGAGTATTTCTGTAATAGAGTCCCAGAATTTTCAGTTTCTATATCAGATGAATCTGATAAGCTGATGAGAACAGGATTGGGTTCCAACTTACAAATACATTTCAATGTTAATCTCAAGTTTCTCAGCCCACACTGTTCTATGTGAATTAATTCAGGATTACCCAAGAGTCTTCCACGTTTGGACACTGCTGGCTAACATTGTGAAAGTTGAATTTAAGCTTCAGAGATTAAAAAAAAAAACACCACCACCTTAGAGCTACACTCTTAAATTCCTTAAAATAGTATGGGTTTTACTGAGCAGAAAGTGGAAAAGAAGGTGAATAAAGGGAGTTTCCTTGATAAATGGATGAAACACTCTGTATTGGAAAGAGCATTAGTCTCTCAGGAAAGGAGGTGGGCCATTCTTTTAGAAAATAACTTTGTCATGTTTTCCAAGCTAAGCCAACTCCACAGAATAGCCAAATGTGAACACCTAATGAGTGTGCTTGGTTGGATTTTATTGCGGATTTTGAAGTAAAAGTAACAGGGTGTAGTAGGTAGAATTCCAAAGGAGTCTCCACAAGACTCTTGTCTTTGGTTATTTAAGCACATATTCAGGCAATGGATGAAGGGACTTTGCAGGTGCAGTTAAGATTAGTAATCAGCTGATTTTGAAATAAGGAGGGTATCCTGGATTATGCAAGTGGACTAAGTATAATGACACGGGCCCTTAAAAGTAGAAGAGGAAAGCGGAAGAGAGACAGATGCAGTGGAAGAGAAAGAAGAATGAGAGCAGAGGCAGGAGAGTTCAGAGAGGTTATGAGGAGAGGCTTTGCAGATGGAGAAAGGGGGCCATGAACCAGAGAATGCAGGAGGCCTCTAGAAGCTGCAAATGACTCCTAGCTGACAGCTACCAAGGAAAGTCCTTGGAACAGAATGTTGCCAGTGACTTGAATGACTCAGAGCCCCAGAAAAGACAGGAGCTCTGCCAATACCTTGACTTTGGTCTTGGGAGACCCAGAGCAGAGAGATAATAAATGAATGTTTTAATATGCTAAATATGTGGTAATTTGTCAGGACAAGAGTAGAGAACTAAAACAGGGGTTGACCCAACATCTGTGTGTTGGACATGGCAGAAATGGATACCAATAGCATGCTGCTGTCTGTCTTACTTCCTTGCATCGAAAGCAGGTTATCAAAGCCTGTGTTACAGCATGAAGAAGAGTAGGCCACCTTTTCTAAATGCTTGCCACATGATAAGTGCTGCGTTTGGGGCTCTGTGTGCATTCCCTACTGCACTCTTTCCAGTAGCCGTACAAGAGTTGGTGCTTTTGTGATCTCCATTTTATAAACAAGAGAACTCCGCCTCAGAGAGGTTAGGCACATGGGCAGGGACGGCATGGCTTATAAAGAGCACGGCCTGGACTCAAACCCATGTCTATGGGACATCACACCCAAGCCTGTGTGCGTGAACACTATATTTCACAGTGCTCAAAACCACACCTGCAGTTAAATATGAGGCTACTATGTTTCTATACGCAACATCGCTAGCTCAACACATATCTCACAGTGCCTTTTGTCACATAAAGCCCACTGACCTTGTTTTAATACCCTTGGAATACTACACCATCAGATGCTGAGCTAGGAAGAAAAAAAAAATCAAAGTTGGATGGTCAAGGAAACAAGACACTCCTGCTTTCCACACCCCAGGCTCTTCCCCTCAAAGCACAGTGTACACTCTTATATTTCTCTTCAAATACTTGGAGGTACCACTTGCTCTAGATTGTGTCAAAGATTGTACACTCTTCCCCACACCAGGCACTCACTGTGATGGAGACATTTTTATACCTTGAACATAAATATTGGGAGCCAAAAGGAGTATCAAGTGAAAGAAGCGTGATGCATAACTGACATTTTATCTAGGGTGGGCCAGTGTGCTAATTTGATCTCAGTTGTCTGCGCAAAAAGTGTGACCTCAAATCCAGCCAGTGGAAAGCCCGAGCATAAAACAAACTCCTTGCATGTATTCATTCACACATTCAAGCATCTAACAAATAGGAAGTAAGCTGCTCTCACGTGCCAGAGTTTTCTCTGGAAGCTGAGGGTACCGTGGTAAATAATACAAGTTCCATGTCCATACATCTTCCAGGCTAGAGAAGGCAGAATGGAGAAGCAGGCAGCTGTAGGCTGGTGTAGTCAAGCTGTGGTGGAGGAGGTACTAGATGGCATGAGAACATGTGGAAGAGACACCAAACCCAGCTTCCGAAGCTAAAAGATGGGGTCCCTCAACTGGGACTTAAAGGAAAAATAGGAGTTATCCAGGCAAATATGGGGTGGGGGAGAATGTTTCAGACCAAAGAGATGTCTTTATGGAGGTCTGATGTGGAAACACACCCAGGTCCCTAAATATATCTACAGTATGGAAGGCAAAGAAGCAGAATAACAAAGGATGAGGCTGAAGATATCAATAAAGACAAGGTCTACCATTTTAGGGAGTTTGAACTTTATTATAAGGGAACTTGGAAACCACTGAAAGAACGAGCTTAGCAGGGACGTGACCAGATAAGGGTGCTTTAAGAGGATCCCTGTGGTGGACCTGTCAGGAATGGAAGGAGAATGGGTGGATGCAAGGAGACCTCTGGGAGGCTAGAGCAGTGTGGAGTGTGTAGAGGAAGGCTGGGATTAGGGATAGAGAAAGGGGGCTGGATTCCAGAGCTCTCTGGGCAGGAGAGTTGATGGAATTTTGTGGGCTGGAGGGAGAAAAGGGAGTCCAGGATGACAGCCAGGCCTGACTTGGCTAAGTCTCATTCCAAATGTCCTCCAAGGCTGATGGGCCCAAGTTGTGGTCCACAGAGGTGAGTTGGGGTTATAATTTGTACTTTGCGGAAGGCCTGAGGAGTAGGGGATCAGCCAGGAAGCACATCTTCCTTCTGCCGCACGGAGCAGCCAAGAGCTCCTCTGTGGCCGGGCGTCTTGGGCTTTTCAGAGTAAATGACTCCTCTTGATTGTTTTGAATATACCGACAAGAACAAACGCTTTCAGGAAAACAATACCTCAACTCCTCATTGAAACAGGAAATAATAAACAGTTTCAAATGTTGGCTTTCTTTTCTGTGCCCTTGCTTTCTGCTGAGAAGAATGCCTTTGCTGTTGAATGTGGTGGCTACCGGTTGCTCTGTGGGTTTGGGGAAGGGTCAGTGCACCTATAACCTGCCCGCTCCATGTGTCTTGAGGTGCTGTGATGTCTTTCTTGACAGGTATCCCAACTCTTGCTTTTGACATGTCATGTCAGGGCGGCCAGCCAATTGGGACTGGACCCTGGGAAGAGCCCGCAGGCCTGAGACTTGGTGGCATTTGCCTGCTGAAACACCTGTGGCTGCTATGACCCGTGGCTAAGCCCTGTCACAGACTGACAGCTCAGGACTACTCAGATCCACCTCCTGATGGTGGGCCCCCAGTCTTCTTATTACTGTAACTTTGCATCAGGGGAAGGAGATTTTTCATGAACAAGTATGTGAAATACATTCAGTGCCTAGTAGTGGTATGTGGCTGCTGTCTACTGATTTGATCTGCCCATAATCTGCCTCCTTGTCTTTTCTGATACTAGCAGCCAGATTTTCTTCAGTCAATACCTTTCTGTTTCTGCAGTTCTGGATCAGTTACCCTTTGCCCAGCACTGTGTCAGATGTGGGTACTTGACGCAAGCCAGCCAGTCAGAATCCTCTACCCCCAGACCTGATCACTCAGACAAAGCTGTTCTTTGGGCCTCAGTGATCGATTCAGTGGGAAGCCCAGGACCCAGCTTGACCAATGGGTCTCCGTCTGAGTTTCGGACTGTTTGGAAAAAGGGCTTGTTTTGTAGAATTGTAAGCTGGGATGGTGGCATTTGGGGTACTGGGGGACACAGCCTGCCTGAGAAGGTAGTGAAAAAAGAAGAGGAAAGCAGACATGAGTGATGGAAAGAGGAAGTGGGGGGGGCAGAGACAGATCCCTAGGGACATTGTTGGAGTCCTTGTATTCAGCCTTGCCCAAAGCCAGCCTAGTCCTGAATGAGCTTTAGTTACAGGAGCTAATAAACGTCTTTTTCAGTAAGCCAGTTTTGAGTCCTGATGTGTCCATTATTTAGTCTTGATTCAAGTCAATTTAGCAAGTTATTTGTTGAGATCTACAGTGGGAGCTGTACCTCAGAGCTGTCGGGAACTCATAAACCATGGTATAGTAACAGCCATAGTTAGCCTCATTATGGCTGTTCTATTTATTGGCTATTTCCCCTGTCACCAGACATTTCTTTGCACTTTACACACATTATTTATTTGATCCTTTGAGTAAATCTTTGAATTAGAAGTACTTACTTGAATTTAACAGAGGAGGAAACTTGGATCCAGAGAGGCTAAGAAATACATCCAATATAAAAGTTAAAGAAACAATAGTAAAAAAAAAAAAATAATAGCTGGTCAGTAAAGAGATAGGATATGAGCTGCAATCTACTATGACTCCAGAGCCTGTGTTCTTGCCACCCTGCTTTCTTGCCTCCTACTCTTGTTTATCCACACTCTGGTCAGGGAGACATAAAGGAAATACCCTGTGTGCTTCAGGGTAGGTCAGGTTGTCTCCTCCCATGCTAAAAACTTGAAAATAAAATGGATTGCACACTCATGAAAGCAACATGGGATGGATCAGAGCACAGACTTGCACATTTGCCCTAAAGAGCCAAAATCACTCCTGGCCAACCAGGCTGGGTCTTGCTGCCTAAATGTATTGACAGCAGAGAAGGAATGAGTGTGTCAGGAGATGGGTTACCCAACCATGGAAGCAGAAAACAGTGCAATTAGAGAGGAGAATCTTGGGGACACCCATCCTATCACTATCCACATGGTGGGAGCTATACCCATGGGGCTTCTTAGGAGCTGGTCTGTCCCTCTGGGGAGATGAGTGAGGAGACTGGCACAGAATCCACCAGTCACTCTTCCCATGAAAGCTACTGTCTCCATTGTGGATTAGTGCCCTGGGCCACTTGGCATCACACTGATAAATGCCCGCTTCAGCCAACAGCTTCCTAAAATTGGAAGCAGCATCCTTCTGTTCATCATGACCCTTCCTATTCTCTTTTTAAACCTTTATTTTTAAAAAATTTTATTTGGCTGTACCGGGTCTTAGTTGCAGCGTGTAGAATCTTTGATCTGTGTTGCAGCATGCAGGATTTTTAGTTGTGGCCTGTGAACTCTTAGCATGTGAACACTTAATTGTGGTATGTGGGATCTAGTTCCCTGACCAGGGATCAAACCCAGACCTCTGTACTGGAACATGGAGCCTTAGCTACTGGACCACCAGGGAAGTCCCCTAAACCATTTTTAAACCACTGCTTCCTTGAAGGGTGTATCTATAGGGAGAGGACTATGCTTGCTAAACATTCCAGTCTCTGCAGTGATGGCTTAATGTTACTGTAAATGAACGAATTGGCCCTCAGTCTAATTTGGCCTCCCCGTGAGTCTGCCTATGGGAGACTGGGTTGGTCAGAAGCTGGCAAGCTTTGAGGGCCGTGTGCCTATTAGAGCTCTCGTGTAGAACAATCACCAGGCATCCTGGAACTGGCAACTTTGGAAACTTCCCTTTCGAAGGTGGATTTCTTGCTTGGATTGACACAGTAGGCTTTACAACTTGCCAGAGTTGAAAACAGGCCTGTATGATGGAATAGGAACTATTATTTACAGCCAGTTGTGCTATGCACACACCTACATCCTGGACAGGGGCGGGGGGTGCGGCAGTGGGGAGGGATTGGACACAAAAAACAGGGTGCATGTTGGAGTTAAGTGAACTTGAATTTGCATCCCAGCTTCAGTGTTATTAGCTATGTGGACAAGTTTTCCAAGTCCCAAAGGCTCAGTTTCCTCCTGTAAAACATGAGGATAATAACAGGATCTACTTCATAGAGTGACTCTGAGAACTAAAATGAAAAAGGAAAAAGTGATGCAGATTTAGCAGGCATTTGATACAGTTGTGCTCATTAGCTGTTAGTTGCTGTCTGGGCACCTATATCACTGCATCGTTTGGCAGAAAACACCCCTCTGCTCTCATACTTTTCTTGGTGGGGTCCAGGCCTGAGTGAGGAGTACGGTGACAGTGCAGGCCCTCAGGAAGTCAGAAGGACTAGGAGAAAGAGCACATGTGGCTTTACAGGTAGGCTGGCTAACCCAGCTCTGCACAGAGTCCAGACTGGAGATGTCAACAAGGGGACTAGACTGGTTGAATAATGGGTTGGATGGATAGTTAGGCCTGCATAAGGATGTATCACGTGGCAGCTTCAGCCCCACATGCCAGGGAGCACAGACCCAGTACGATCATGAAGGTGAAAGTGTTAGTCCCTCAGTTGTGTCTGACTCTTTGCAACCCCATGGATTGTAGCCCAGAGGCTTCTTTATCTATGGGATTCTTCCGGTAAGAATGATGGAGTGGGTTACATTCCCTTTTCCAGGGGATCTTCCCGATCCAGGGATCAAACCTGGGTCTCCCATATTGTAGGCAGATTTTTTTACTGTCTGAGCCACCAAGGAAGCCCCAGTATGATCACATCTGTGCATGGTTTAAAGAAAAGCCAAGAACTTCAATTTCTTTACGAAATATCCTTAATTTGTGCCGTGCTTAGTTGCTCAGTCGTGTTGGACTCTTTGCGACCCCATGGACTGTAGCCTACCAGGTTCCTCTGTCTGTGGGGATTCTCCAGGCAAGGATACTAGAGTGGGTTGCCATGCTCTCCTCCAGGGGATCCTATATTTACAGCAACTAATTTGAATTCTTCTGAAGACTCTGCAGGCCACACAATCATTCCATGTGACAGAAACTTTCTTGGGATTTCAGTTCTTGATCTTTACCCTTAAAGGGTTTGGGTTAAGGGAGTCTGAATTTAGGTTCCCCCAGGATCAGATGCTACAACAAAGATCCACTACAAGTAGCTTACTTGGGATAGGATCCCAGGAAACATCAGTAGGGCGGTGGGGGAGTAGGACAGAGCTGGGAAAGCATCCAGTAGAGGAGCCGTTATCAAGTCATCACTATGGGTGGCGGGTGACTACTGCTTCATCATTTGGGGGCCTCTGGAGCCAGGGTTGGACTCATGCCTCAGGGTGACCCACCTGAGGAGCAAGACAGCTGGGGTATATATACCCTCCCTCCTATCAGAGGGCTGCTCCCTGGGGGCATCAATATCTTCACATACCTCCCTGGCCATAAGCTTGCGCAGGGTGAAGTCTTGGGGACCAAAAGAGCAGGCCATGAGCAGCAGTTGGATGCGGGTGGAACACCCACAGTGTCCTTGGGGGGAGGGGGCGGAAGGAAGCAGTCAGCATCAGCCACTGCACTAGCAAGTGTTCAAGAGAGCCTTCCAAACATTCCGTCGAGCCCAGCAACTAGGGGTGGGTGGGGAAGTCCCTCACACTGGCTGCATTTGTCCTGTCAGATGAAGCTTCCAGGACGTGCCTCTGATCTCCTGCTTGTGCCAAAGCAGAAGTCAAGGCTGGAAAAAGAAGTGAGCTCCTAACAGGAATGCCCACTCGCCGCGCTTGCCTCTTGAGGCTCTGCCTGTCAATTACAGAAATATCTGCGAGATTCCGTTTGCCTCTATTATCTTCCACAGGGGTCTCCAGTGGCAACTCTGCAACCGTTTTCTGCAGAGTGGTTCAAATTGTTTTATATCTCTTTAGCTGCCAAGTACAATGTCATAAGCAATAAATAAATAAATTGTTGGCCTATATGGAAAGCATATTTTGTCCAGATGCGTCCTTGAAACTTCAGCCCTGAAACATGAAAGTCAGATTGGGAAACCACATTCTCAAAGCTCGGGGGAAGTAGGCTCACATGGAAAAGCTGTTTGATTGGCAGGTGCTGCCACCCAACACCCACCCGAGGTGTGTCCTGCAGATAGGCAGGCAGTGCGCCTTCTGAAAACGTGAGTGTGTGAGCGTTTCATACCAGTTTTCCAGCTTAGCGTGGGTGGCCCAGCTGGACAGACCAGGGGTGAAGGGAGACCGGAGCTTGGAGGGTTGCTTAGCTGGAGCAGCCAAGACCTGTGTCTTCCTTTTGATCTCCTCTTGACCAGCTGGGTTGAAGCAAGCCTTCCTCATCAAGAGGGTGATGTTCAGGACCCTTGTCTGAGCTGCAGACAGTTCTCAACTACTCTGTCTTTGCTGCATGCAGAGGTTGAGGCCATGGGGATATGTTGCCAGGAAGCAGAGGGAGATCTGGATGGTGGGAAATCACACAGAAAGATGTTCGGTGCACTTTAGCTGGTTGAGCCAGTCCTGAGACCCTGCAGCAGAGTGAGCATTTCAAGACACAGGCACAGCTGGGTGGGAACATGAGAGCAGGTATGGCCTTGGTGACAGGAGTCACCACATGGAGCTCACCAAGGGTGACTTGAGCTGCCTGTGTCCACTGGCAGGGCATGCCCTTAAATGTCATCCTTATTGCTATTTAAAATTATGTGCTCATAAAAAGTTAGACTAGAGCTACAAGAGAAGAGTGAACATTGCCTCTTTAACATCCAGTTCCACCCCCTCTGCATTCTTCCAGAGATTCTTTTAGACTTGTACACACACCCACACACACCCATTTTTATAAGAAATGAAATTGTATTATGTAAAGTATTCCATAACTCCTTCTTGTACACTTCATTTACTTTAATCATCTTTCCCTATCTCATAATCTTTGCCTGACTTCATGGTGCTCTTTTGACAGATCATAATAATTTCTTACAATTTTTCAAAATGAATTCTCAGATTGCTTCCCAAATTGCCAACCTGTGGTAAACAACCAGAAATATTAGTAGCTGATGTTATCATATTATTGCCACTAGGAATAAATTTTTATCTCATCTGGAATTTGATAGAATTGAAGTGGAGAATGGAGAAATTCACAAGAAAAATTACTCTAGAAATAGCAATTTGGGACACATATAAACACATGTAAAGAGTGTGTGTGTGTATAAAGTATAATAAAATTCAAGAGAGATAATTGACTGAATAAAACTAAAGATGTTATTTCTGTACCTGGGTTACTTTTCTTGAATGAATTCCTTTACCAACCTGCCAAGAATTCATTTTAGGCTTATATATATTCTTTGACTGGCAGCCCAGCTTAGGAGCAAAGTGTGAGTCTACTGCTGGATACTATAGACTATTACACACTTAGGCCGTGGGTTCAGATGCCAATCTTGATGTTCTCCAGCATACAGTCTTAGAGTGCTTGACTCTCTCTGTGCCTCGGTTTCTTCATTTCTCAAAGCACAGTGAGGACACGCTCTTCCTCGGGTGGTTGAGAGGACAGAAGGGGAGAAGCCCTGTGAAGCTCTTCCCGGCTCTAAGTGCCTGCCCCACAAATAGGGCTTATTAGTAATAGAGTGTAGTCTCCAGCAGATGTCTGTCAGGTCCGTATGCCTGATGAGCTGTTGATGCCATCCACACACTATAAATATCCAACTTGTTAGGTACTCATTGTCATCTCCCCCCTGGTAGTTAAGAAATAATTATGGAAAATAAAATGAGTGTAAAATGGTTTCTAAGTCAATAGTCAACTAAAACTACTTCAAAATGCCTTGGAGGTTGTCGCAAACCATCAGCTGTTCTAGACCAGAAACAGAACCTGATTTCCAGTTGTTGATGATAAATAAACATTGTATGTTGCCCTTTGCGATGAGTGGCTATTTTTTTAACCTATGCAGATGTGTCCTATTTACATTGAAGCTGTCATACAAATTAGCAAAGGCCCACAGAGTCTGAAAGAAGGCAGGCTTCAGGCCCCGAAATGTTCACAGGAATGGAAAATGGCTTACCTTGCTCCCGCTAGCTGTGGTGCCCCAGTCCTGGTGGAATGGCTGGGGAGAACTGAAGAGCTTTTCCAGGCCAGTAGAAATGTTTGCTGACCAAGCAGGCTTCTGAGGTTCATCTGCGAGGCAGGATGAAGTGAAATGCAATAGCTTTGGGAGCTGCTCTGATTTTGACTTTTTGGCAGTCGGTGAAAAGTTCTGACCCTTCAACAGATATGAAAATCCTCTCATTTGGTACAGGCTTGTGCATGGCAGATTGAGTGTGAGTTAAAACACCAATTAGAGTGCAATGGATGATCTCCTGTTATTCTGAGGATAAGATTTTCTTGGCAAAAAACTTGTTTGGCTACCCTTATCAGACATACCCCTTTATCAAATTGTGTGTATGGGCTGTGAGAGGGAGAGCACAGAGCACTGAACCACAAAGTCAGAATAAGTCAGGCCTCGGAAGGTATTTCGAGTTCCAGCTTTTCAACTTCTTCCATATAATAAAAAGGTGATGGAGGCCCAGGGAATTGAAAGGACCAGCTCAAGATCCCCAGTAAGACCTGAGACTAGAATCCCAGATACAAGGCTGGCGCCGAATGCTCTGTGCACTAGACCATGTGGCTTCTAGATGGTCTTTCTCTTGGGGGATGTGCAGAGACATGAAGATGTAAACAGCTTACATATAAGCTTTAAAACACCAGTGGCTGATCTTTTCCGAAGAGGAAGCAAAGCTCTGATTGTGTGAATATAGAAATGGTTGGGTTCTGGAAGAGCCTTTTATTACTTCTCTTAAGTACCATGGAGGACCTGCAGAGGGCCAGCCTTCAGCAAAGGCCTAGGACTTCAGGGTGGCTCACACAGGTCCCTGCCCTCTATGTAGCTGTGTGCTCGATGCAGGGAGGCCAGAACAGCATTCAGTGTCCTCTGAGAGGCAAGCAGAAAGGGCCCTGGGAACATAACGAGGGTGGGTTTTTCGTTCTGCTTAGATGATTCAAGGACAGCTATACTTGACCTGGGTCTTGAAGTGGTAAGCAGACTCTTTCTTGGCAGAACATCCATTCATTCATTTAATTGAAATTTAGTGAGCTCCTACATTTTTGCCAGGTAAACAAGCAGTAAATACAGAGTAATAAATAGTCCTCTGTTCTTAGGGATTTTTGCATTCTCTTGGGGAGAGTCAGAAATCAAGCATGTCAATGAAAGAATAAAGATGATTTTAAATGGTTACAAGTACAAAGAAGGAAATGAGGTAACATGGTGGGAAAACCCAAAGGTGAAGCTATGCCTCAGATAAAATTGTCTGAAAGGCCAATGAGGTCCTGTGACACCTGGGCTGAGGAGAAGGTGGCACAGAGAAGGTGAGGGCGGTGGTGACCAGGTGAGAGAAGTGAGGGAAAGTGAGGCCAAGTGAGACCAAGTGAGGGAAGGCGGTAGGAGGTGAAGTTGGAGCAGTGGGTGGTAGCCAGTTTCCACAATACCCAGCTGGAATAAGCAGACCAAAGTTTCTTCTAGGAGAACTAGGGAGCTTTGGGAGGGTTCTGAGCGGGGGGCTGTGGTGCTGGATAGGTGAGGAGGCAGAGGAGCATAAAAATCATCCAGGGAGCAATGGCAGTGGCCGCAGCAGACTCAGGATGGGTAGTCAAGCTGCATTCTACTGAGGTGCTCTTCCTTTAGGATCATAAACAAGCAGAACTATAAGCAGCACAATCCTGATGCCTCAGTGAGGACACCGAGGTGAGCAGAGTCACCACATGCGACCAGTCTGGGCAGAGGAAGGCCTGGGCCCAGGCTTACAACTCAGGATGCCAAGCTCTGTGCTTCTCCACTGCCTGCTTCCTCTGCCTTCTCGCCTGCCTGTTTGCCTTCCAGGGGCTGAAATTTAAAATCTGTTCCCCATCAGGCATTTCAGAGAGGTCTCTGATGGTTTGTTGTTAGTACTGTGTTAAAAGGCAGCCACCTTGAATGACTTCTGCTTGACGGGAGTGTCAGCACTGTCACCACCTGCTTCCCCCAGAGCAGCGGCACATGTCGAGGGTGTTCTGGCTCTGGGGGGCATCAAAGAGCCTGTTCACCAGAGCTGGAATTTAGGTTTGGCTCTGCCCTGACTGACCGTGTGGCCTTGAGAAAGTCCCTTCTTCACTGTGGACCTGCACTTTTTAATGTATGAAATTAGAGGATTGGAACATAGGCATTATATACATTTAAAAAAAAAACAAAACCTTTTTTGAGTAATTTTGAGTTAAACAGATGGTCTGTTGCAGGACTCAGCAGAGCCTTTAACATTCTACTAAGCACTGTCAAACTTCCAAGAGGGAAGTAGAGTGTGGTGCATGCCACAGGTGCATCTGTGCACTTGAGCCTGGGTTGCTTTGGAAGAGGACCCCTCATAGAACTTGCGCTCCTGAGGATACTCTCAGGGAACTGGTCTGTGAGATGAGAAAAGGGAGAGGAAAGGAAGCCCCCAGTCCTGCTCTTACCTGGCCTTGTTCAGCAGCGGCGCAGAGTAGCAGGTTGTCCTGAGGCTAGGTGGAGTGTGCCCCTCCCCCACTGCACTTTCCCGCCCCCTCCACTGCTCCCCTCCGGTGGCCCACAAAGGCAGTCTTGTGCAAGAGCATGGCTGCAGAAGCAGTGGCTCTCCTTGCGGGCCCACTGGGAGCTTTTGTGAGCTCCAGCCTCTAAGAAGGTACTTCCTCTGCCTGATGCCCACAGTGGCCACATCTCTGACCGTGGACAGCAGCAGAGTGATAGCCTCCTTTGGGAGACAAACACTTAGGTCCAGAGGTCTCTCTGTCTCTCTCCTTGGAGTTTTCTCTCAAATATTCCCTAGGGGCTCTTTCAGTTTTTACATTTTTTCTTCTTGCTTGTATATCAGCCTTTTCTGCTCACCAGCAACCACACAAGGTGCCTCAGGAGCCAGCCGCCTGTGTGCGTCTCAGCTCCCACCTGACACTTACCCTCATCCTCACATCTGCTGTTTTTTGAGCACTTACTGTGCCCCAGGCACTGTTTAAAGAGCTTCATCTGCACTGAACTTATAGTCTCTAGTCACAGCCTTATGAGATACGGGCACTGTTTTTATTCTACTGAACAATGAGGACGCTGAAGCTTGGTCGGGTTGTTCCTCAAAAGTCTCGCAGCCAATTTGTGTGGGGGCTGGAGTCTCACCCAAATCTGCCCCCCAAGGCTTTGTACTGGATTGTCGTACTGCATTGCTCTGTTAATATTTGGATGAGTGGAAGGTGAGTGAATGGATGAGTGAATGAATGAGCACGTGAGGGAAAGATCCTCTCCACCATCTCATCCCCAGCTTTAGGAAAGCTGCCTGACCACAGAGGGGAAGCAGCCATGCCCCTTCTGAGCCAGCGCTCTCTGAAGGCCACATCATCTCTGTCTTGCCACCCCTTCCCACCAGGGTACCAGTGGGCACCACCTTACTGTCCCACCAGCAGCCCACATCTGCTCCACCCATTAGTGGGCACACACACCCAGGGT
>NW_011494876.1:10732403-10736055 GCF_000754665.1 Bison bison bison
GCTGGATTCCAGCCTATGGGGGTTTATGCTGCCACTGCCTAGTTTTTCACCAGGAGGAGGGCAGCTGTTCTGGGATTGAAACATGAAGAAAGATGGGCTGAGATCAGATAAGCATCCTTTCCCAAGTAGACTCACCTCCCAATTTGCAGGCCTTTGTTATATTAGCAGCAAGTACGGAATGTTGACATGGAGCTCTAGCCTTCATCTGAATTATAATCTCTGAAGCTATAGTTAAGTCTGCCTAAAGATATTTCAATTTGCTGTCTCTCTTTCCACCCCTCTCCGGTCTCCTTGGCTCAGAGTACAGTTGTATCCCTGTAGAACACAGAAAAGCCAGGACGTATTTCTTAATGTTTTACATTACAGTTGTAAGTCCCTCTTATCCTTTTATAATCATATTTTAACTTTTAGTCAACGTACTTGTGGGTGTGCCTGTGTCTGTGTTGTATATCAGTTCACATTTATACGAACGGTATTAGCTCCTTTTATCTTTTTTTCCCCTAAAGCCATACTTGTAAGACTACATTCAGCAGTGGATTAATCCCCAAATAACTTAGTTCAGCTTTCGCAGCTGCTGCCAAGCAGCCTGTCTCCTGGATGGGTGTAGACTGTACGGTGGTTATAATTAACAAGTCTTCAGGGGCGGAGGTTGTACAGGGAATGAGAACTGGGCCGGGAGGTCACCGCATACTAGTGCAGACAGGAAGAGGCCAGGGAGGACTTTTGTTGGCGTAGGGCAGGTCAGGCAAATGAGAACTGGGTTTTTGTCCTTCAGCAGTTCACCAGTGGTGAGCTGAGGAAGCAGATAAACTGGGTGGCCTCTTTGTGTGTGAGTGTGGAGGGCGGGGCGGGGGAATGCCAGTGCATGTTAGCGTATGTGAAAGTATGTGTGTAGGGTATGTGTGTATAGGATTGGAGAGAGGGCATATCTTCTAAGATGGTAGGTTTGGGTATTAGATTTTTGTTTGAATTATCATTTATCGCTTATTACCTCTGTGACCTCAGGCAAGTTACTTATAATTGACGTCTCTGTGCATCAGTTCCTCTCTATGCAAATAGGAATGTATTCATTATTCAATGAGTATTTGTTGAATACTCTATTCCAGGCCCTGTCCTAGACACCAGAGATGCAGCAATAAACAAAAAGACAAAAATCCCTGCCCTTCTGGGACTTCCAATCTACGGGAGAAAAAAGAGCTTTCAAGGAAGGTTGTTATAAGGATCAAAATCGTTTGTGCACATAAAATGGCTAGCACAGTGTCTGGCATGTAATCAGATTTTGGTAAAAAGGACCAAATGTTAATACTATTTTTCTTTAGATTGCATTTACAAAGTAACACCTCCCATAAGAAAAGCAGTCATGAATCTAAATTCCACTATTTTATGAACTTACTCTTCTTTGGGAAGTGACCCATGCGTACTTTGGGAATAGATGCTCTGTATATATTTTGCTAGCTCAGTCAAAACAGTCCATCTGTGCACCAGACATCTTGAAGGATAGAGATGCTTCTTGAATGGACTTGAGCAAAGGAAGATCAGCTCTCAGGTGACAGCTCAGACATGACAAACGGGAACAATGCAGAAAGGAATGCGTGAAGGGGTTGGATTAAGAATTGCAGGGCAATTACTTTCTGCAAACTGATATGCAAGCAAGAAAGAAACACTGGCACAGCTTGTTATCCAGAAGCACAATAAGCAAAAATTCACTATTACAGGATTGCAGAATAGGCAAACCTCTGTATAAAGATGAGTTGTTATTTAAAGGGGATTTGTGATTTTGTTTTAGAATGTGAGCCTCACTTTCCACTAGTCTGGAGTTCATGGACTGACTCTCAAGGGCTTCCTTAATATGCACTTGTCTGAAGCGTATTGTTTCCCCCTCCCCAGCCACTGTGCACAACATGGCTTTCCGGAGAAGATGCCCCGACAGCTCTCTGGTCCCTGTACCAACCTGGTACTGGTTTGCACTGACTAAACAGGGGTCCCCTTATCCGAAAATTCACTGTCTGAGGCTGGTGGTTCAAAGGTTGCAGGAAAGCCAGCATTGTCATAACATTAAAACATTCATGAATTAATTGACCACTTATCAAGTTAGCTTCACTTAGACATCTTCCCCATTTCATGTTGGGCCTCACACTAGGTTAAGAGTCAGCTCTTTGTGCATCTGTCTTTATTGGATTATCCAGCTTCTAGAAATAACAGTGAAAATAGATCACACATGACTTGTAAGATGAAGTAGCAAATTTTTCAAAAGATGCAAGCTTTTATCAAGTTAATGAAAGTGATGTTGGAAAACAAGTTTGTATTACATGCAAATTCAGTAACAAATGAAGATAACTTGATATCAATGAAAAAGGAAAAGTCAGTAAGTTTGATGACACAACAGGAACTTCAAAGTGAGTGACTGGATATAAAGTGCTGTGACATATCCTAGGGGGAGTGGTAAAAGTGTATTTTTGCAAATGTCACCCTCTTAATACCTGTACTCATGGAAGTAAAGGATGCCACAGCATGCACTTATGCAGCCAAGTTAGGGAAAAAAAAAAAGGGTCAAAAAAATCAATGCATTTTATTCTTTGTTCTTTTTTAAAAAGTATTTATTCGTGTATTATTTGGCCACACCGAGTCTTCGATCCTTGTGGTGGCATGCGGACTCTTCAGTTGTAGCACACAGGAGCTTTAGTTGAGTCACGTGAACTCGTAGTTGTGTCATGGGGATCTAGGTCCCTGACCAGGGGTTGAACCTGGGCCACCTGCACTGGGACAGTCTTAGCCACTGGACCATCAGGGAAGTCCTCATTCTTTGTTCTTTACAGGAACTACTGAGTTGTTGAAATTGTAATATAAATTTTATTAAAAATAAGATATCAGTTCAGTTCAGTCGCTCAGTCATGTCCGACTCTTTGCAACCCCATGAATCACAGCACGCCAGGCCTCCCTGTCCATCACCAACTCCCGGAGTTCACTCAGACTCACGTCCACCGAGTCAGTGATGCCATCCAGCCATCTCATCCTCTGTCGTCCCCTTCTCCTCCTGCCCCGAATCCCTCCCAGCATCAGAGTCTTTTCCAATTACTCAACTGTTTGCGTGAGGTGGCCCAAGTACTGGAGTTTCAGCTTTAGCATCATTCCTTCCAAAGAACACCTGGGACTGATCTCCTTTAGAATGGACTGGTTGGATCTCCTTGCAGTCCAAGGGACTCTCAGGAGTCTTCTCCAACACCACAGTTCAAAAGCACCAATTCTTCGGCGCTCAGCTTTCTTCACAGTCCAACTCTCACATCCATACGTGACCACTGGAAAAACCATAGCCTTGACTAGATGGACCTTTGTTGGCAAAGTAATGTCTCTGCTTTTGAATATGCTATCTAGGTTGGTCATAACTTTCCTCCCAAGGAGTAAGCGTCTTTTAATTTCATGGCTGTAATCACCATCTGCAGTGATTTTGGAGCCCCAAAAAATAAAGTCTGACACTGGTTCCACTGTTTCCCCATCTATTTTCCATGAAGTGATGGGACCAGATGCCATGATCTTAGTTTTTCTGAATGTTGAACTTTAAGCCAACTTTTTCACTCTCCGCTTTCACTTTCATCAAGAGGCTTTTTAGTTCCTCTTCACTTTCTGCCATAAGGGTGGTGTCATCTGCAGATCT
>NW_011494876.1:10736155-10797855 GCF_000754665.1 Bison bison bison
AGTTAAATAAGCAGGGTGACAATATACAGCCTTGACGTACTCCTTTTCCTATTTGGAACCAGTCTGTTGTTCCATGTCCAGTTCTAACCATTGCTTCCTGATCTGCATATAGGTTTCTCAAGAGGCAGATCAGGTGCTCTGGTATTCCCATCTCTTTTAGAATTTCCCAGTTTATTGTGATCCACACAGTCAAAGGCTTTGGCATAGTCAATAAAGCAGAAATAGATGTTTTTCTGGAATTCTCTTGCTTTTTCCATGATATATATGTATTCATTTCCAAAAATTTTAGTCTTGTTTTTGTAGTCCCAACCCTCTTCTCCAGTATTTACTGTGAAAGTTTGGTCCCTGTCAAAGGGGTGTTCTCATTCAGGTCCCAGTTTTCTTCCAAGAAGGAGAACCCAGTGTGTTTGCATTGGAGAGGTTTTTGCTCTTGAGACTACTGTTTCTGCACTCTGAATTAGGGGCAGTGGGCAATATGGGGACAAAGTATCCATCAGTCTGTATCTCTTTGTTTACACTGATGATGCTTAATCCGTTAAAGGTCCTGAATCCTTTGAATGAAGAACATGATAATTGGGGAGGCTCTTTCTGTAAAATACACATGCCCAAAGTAAATTTCAAGGAGTTTGTCTACCTTCTTGATATCTGTGTGTGGATCATAGGTACTTAATCATAGATCTAAGTAACTTTGACCTATTAATATACCCCTGGCTTCCCATCATATAGTATTTATTTATATCACACATGCCAAACCACTTTGTATATGTTTATCTTTGTTATTGCTCACGGTGATCCTATGGGATATGGGATATTGTCGTAATTTCAACATATGGAAAAACCTTGAGAAAAGTTAGGTAATTCATTTAAGGTCATAGTAAGTGTCTGGTATTCTGTTTCTAACACTGTGGTTTTTCTAAGGCCTAAACCTTCACTTTTTCTATAGTGTTAGGTCAACTCTGTGTTTTCACATACTACATGGACTTTTTTCCTTAATAAGTGACTTTTAAAAGTCTTCCTTGATATGGAAGAAGTACATGTTTGTTGTAGAAGAGTTATACACTCCAACTCTTTACTTTTGAAGCACTCTCCATTCTTTTTCATTTTCAGTTGAAGAAAGAAATGGTGTTATTACTATTCTCATTTCATAGAGAGTAAAATGGAGGTACTAGGGCTTGAATGACTAGCCATTGGGGTTTGAGTGGAAGTTATGGGCAACACTTCTGTTCTTCACCTTAAAATATCCCTCATGACCCTCTTCTGCTCTCAGAATACATTTAAGTCTACTTGAATCAAACTGAGAAACCTAACGGGGATAGCAGGATGGGTGGAAAAGATGACCAGATGGTGAATATGCAGTTTACAGAGGAACTTAGGTAGCCAAAATCAAAATTTATGCTCTTCTTTTAACATCTTGTTCATCACAAAGTGAGTGGTGGAAGGAAAGGGGAGTACAGGATGGGGAGGGAAGGTGTCTGTGCTGCATGGTATAGTGACCTATCCAGGCTATCTGAGTTCAAAAGAGGTAAGTTGTCAGGACTTTTGAAATAGTTCAAACTATTTCTTAAAAAAGAAAAAGGAATAGATTGGCTCTTATGTCTTAAAAATCAAGATGTCATACCTTCCAGTATGGCTGGATACAGGGGTAAAAAAAATTTTAGGACCCTGTCTCTCACTATTTCTTGGCTTTGCTTTCCCCCAAAGAGATCTCATTCATTAGCAGAATTCCACCAGAAGATTTACCATAAGATAGAAAAGCAGCTGCTGACATCCCCAGATGGTTATATAACTGTATAAATACCTGAGAAACATGGACCTCTTTGCTCTTCCAATTGTTCGAGCAAAAATCCCCATCCGGAATCTCATCGCACCAACTTTTATCACATTCCCATCCATGAACCAATCACTGTGTAGCTAAGAAATAGGATATTTTGATTAGTTAGGCCTGTGTCATATTCCCTCCCCAGGGTCTGACAGTGGGGGAACTGTGATTCCCCAAAGGAAAAACCAAAGCTCTGCTACAAAAAAAAAAAAAAATGTTCTTAATGATGTGCAGGCAGAAAGAGCATCTGCTGGTAGGGATTTGTTGAAGTCTGCCGGGGACTGTCTCAGAGATGAGGGGTGGGGATCATAGCCAAGCTGTACAGGACTGGATCTGGGGAATGGAAAATCAAGACCTTTGTCTTCATTTTCTCATCTGTTCTTCTGTCCCCTTTCATCCAGCTTCCTCTACCCTCATTATACTCTCACCACAGGCTGCATGTCCCCACAACCTTTCCATGGGCTGACTCAGTCTCTTGAAATCCCTCTTTCTCAATCTCTAGGGGAGGAAACTCATTTGTTAATCTCAGAACCAGGCCACAAGCTACAGGTCACTGGCCAGACTTAACAGATGTGTTTGCCTGAAGCGCGAATCCTCTCTTGGTACAGTCAACTGTAGCAAGTTAGGGCAGATCAAGCTGTTTGTGGGTTTCTCCTTGCAGGCCTATGGATCAGGTAGGATCTCTAGAAAGATAAGACAGGAAAAGCAGTAGTATGTGTGAAGAACAGATGGAAACTTGGGTAGAATCAGTCTGCGAGGCTATTCCTGGAATGGGAGCTTTGCTGAAAGACCTGGAATGTCATTCCTTGACAAAGATGGATGAACAGAGAATGGGGTTTCAAGGAGGCAGGAAGGCCACCAAAGAGGCAGACCAAAAAATCAAAGCCAAGGCTCCAACACAGTTACGGACTTCTCCCGGGGAGGTAAAAGGCAGCCACAGGACCTGTGAATTGTGGCATTCTTTAATATCAGGCAGTGTAGGATTTCCCAGGCCGTGCGACTAAAGTTATTTCCTCCTGGTTTGACGTGGCACTCCTTGGGGCTCCAGCCCTGCATGGGCCTACCTCCCCATCACAGTGACACCATGCCCAGTGTCTCTCAGTCTGGGTTCAAGCGTGAAAACATCTGCTTCCTGCCCCTGATAAACTCATAAGCAGCCCAAGGGGTTAAGTAAGTAACTTTTTTTTTTTTTAAAGAAACAAAGATTAAACACACACATACTCCACAGGAACTAAAGTAGCATAAATCCATGCAAGTGGAGAAGCTTGAGTTTGCTTGGCTTAAAAGCAGGGGAGAGTTTTCTGGAATATGTATCAAAATGAGCCTAGGTGTAGGACACAGATCATCTTTCTTGGCTGATGCAGACTTCAGTTGATGGAGCTTTCAGGCCAAGTAGGATATTAGATCTCTCGCAATCATCCATCCATTCATTCATTCATCTAACAAGTATGAGTGTGTCCATTATGGACCAGACACTGTGTTCTAGGATCTTCTACCTCTTTGGCCCTAGCTTGTGCTTCTCTCTCCTTTCTGTGGGCACCCCAACTCCCCTGATCTCCTGGGTATGAATTCGCCCTCTGTCCCAGCCTAAAAAACCCTCCCCCAAGGCTCTGCAGCTGGGCCCCCACGATTCATTCCTGTGCCCTTAAGGATCATTCTCTGTCCACTAGGTCTGGGACCATTCTGAGACAACTTCTGAAGATGCAGGCAGTATTCCTATCCTAGCACCTGGCATCAGTCTCCCCAGGGGTGGGTGACATATTTCCTTGATGTCTGAGCATCAAATTCTGGGCACAGTCCAAGCCCTCTTTTGACTCAACTCTGCATGTTCTTATTTTTCTGTGGAGAACTACCTCCAGCTCTAGCCTCATTTGCAGACTCAGATAGCTCACTGACCCTGAATCCAATGAGCCATTTGCCTGGCTTTGAAGGCATTTCTCCAGGGTGTTCTTAACCCTCAAGTGTGGTCAAGGGAGATGTAACAGGTAGTGCTTTTGCCAGGGACCATTCATCATATTGTCTTGGAAACCCACCCCTGTGTTACTTAGTCTTCAGTAATATAAGTGGTGGACTATTTGGTAAAGGCTGCAGCTGCACTGTTAATACTATTCTACTGTAGTTGGGTGAGTAAAAATGGAGAAAAAAATTTTCAGTTTTCCTGATTTCTTTTTCATTTTTAAAACAAAGTTCGTAGTGATTAGCCAGCCCTATCCACCTTTAAGGAAGTCAATTTAAAACCTGGTAACCAGCCAAAAACATAAAGTATTTGAATGCTGTGTGTTTATTAATTAATATATTTACTTGGTGGATGGGCAAGGACTCTGGTTCCTGTTCTTATGGTGCCCTTTGGCCAAAAGACGGGAAACTCTAACAAGATTCTTTGGGGAATCTCTCTGAAGTAGTAAGTCATTCATGGTCAATGTTTTAATTGAAGGTAATAATAATTCCAATAATATTATTAAGAAGCACTATTAGGGTGGGAAGGACTGAATTCACTGACATCATGTCAAAGTTATGCCCAGCGATGACTGCTGAGCCCCTGGGGGAATAACTTTCATAATCCATTGAAAAGTTATGAGCTCCTTGTGTTTGCACCAAGAAAGAAATCAGCATTAACCATTTGGGAAGTCAGTAAAAATGGAGAAAAAACTACTTGTACTTTTAACAACTTAATTAATGACTGCAAATGGAGTCAATGCTCACAAAAACCCCTTGGAGAAGGTTGGGATGTGTGTTGACAATGGAAAATTATCCTGATTTTATAGGTAAAGGCAATTTCCAGACACTAGGAACAAACATGGTCAAGGAGAAAGAGAAAAGATGACTTTTTGTTGTTAAAGGAATAGTGCTCTAGGCCAAGAGGCTTGCTGTCTGGGTTAGGACAAGGGCAATCATTGTGTGCTAGGAACTGAATGGAATAGAAGAATCTGAGTTAAGAGACCAACGGAATTGGGTTCAGTTATCGCCTCTGCCATTTGTTAGCTTTCTGACTTTCAGCTAGAGGGTTAGCCTTTTAGAAACTTAGTTTTATCATCAATAAAATGGGGAAAATACCAGTAACTAACTTGTGGAGTTGGAGGCATCGTTGAGCTGAGTGAAGTGAAGACACTCAGTCGTGTCTGACTCTTTGTGACCCCATGGACTGTAGCCTACCAGGCTCCTCTGTCCATGGGGTTTTCCAGGCAAGAATACCGGAGTGGGTTGCCATTTCCTTCTCCAGAGGATCTTCCTGACCCAGGGATCGAACCCGGGTCTCCTGCATTGTAGGCAGACGCTTTACCATCTGAGCTATGAGCTAATATATGTCAAAATCTCAGCCTGGTGCATGGCCCATAAATAGTACTCCTATCCATTACCCTTGTTATTATTCTTTCTTAACTAATTCCACAATTATGTCATAAATACCTAGTGTGCCAGGGACTATGTTGGATATACAGACCAATCTATTTGAGTTTGTAGTATAGTGGGGAAGATGGAGAAAAACAAAACAAATAAACATGTCAGTAAGAAGAATGCTTGCAGGTTGTACTGAATTTGAAAGCCTGGCTCCAATGATTGCCCCATGGGTTAGAGCTGCCATGTGAGCCTAGGGGCAGAGACTAGGTTTTCATAACTTGGCTTTCAAATTGGTCAGACCTGGATAAGAGCAGCTTTGGTGCCAGTCCTTATTCTCAGACTGTGTAACTGGACAAGTCCTCTGAACTCTAGTTCTCCCTCTGTATGAGGGGTTTGGGAGTAAGGTACAGGGGCTGGGCTCTTATCTCCATGCATAGAGATTTAACCTCAACAAAGCCCCAGCCCATTCTTTTAGCAGCTCTGGCTCATGCCTTGCTGTCTTCAGCAACACTTCCATCTCCCTGAGAATGAGAAGGACTAACATTTTCATATCTTTACCTGGATGTGGACAAGAAGGTTCCCATCTCCATCTTTGAGGATTTGGGGCAAGAAAGAGTTGTCAGTGGTGTGAGTAGAAAAAAAAAAAAAAAAGATGTATTCCAGGAGGGCTTTGGCCTGCCAGAGCCTCACTGCAGAACTGGTCCCAAGGATCAGTTGAATACAGGCTGGTTTATAGGAGACAGGAGGACCCCAACCTAACTGTGAGACCATGACAGGCCCTGAAAATGGTGAGGGAGAGTCTGACTCAGTGCAGGTGGTGGTTGTGGTGTAGCTGGGAGGGACTGACCTCTCATCACCTCCAAGTTTCCCTCTGAATACTTTGATCTGACACTGGGCTTCTAAGTCATGACTGAGCACTTCTTTTGAGAGTCAGTCTGGTTTATCATTAGAACATGGATCTGCCAAATATGGCCTGCAGGCCAAATCCAGTCCCTTGCCTGTCTTTGCAAATAAAGTTTTATTAGAGCACAGTCATTCCCATTCCTTTATTGTCTGTTGCTGGTTTCTGCTACAAAGCAGAGTTGAAGTTGTAACAAGGACCATATGGCCTACAAAGTCTAACATATTTATTCTCTGGCCCCTTGTAGGGAAAGTTTGCCAACTAACCCCTGATTAGAACATTACAGTTTTGAAGGGAATGGATTCATTCATTGATCCTTTCATTCATCGTGGAACAAATAATCACCCATCGTCAAGATGCTCTGTACACTCTGCTAGGCCCAAAGAGTGTCCCAGGCACTGTGTTCAATCTTTTTAATAACTGTGTGAGTCGATGATACAATCACACCATTTTGCAGATGGTTCAGTGGAGGCTAAAATAGGTTGAGTAACTTTTCCAAAGTCATTCAGCCATAAAGTCACAGAATCAGGGCTGTTCGTCTCCAAATCCTGTGCTGTCAACTTTACTGTCTGACAATGTGGCTCACGTTTGTCCTTAATCTCCCCCTGTTAGTGTGGATTACTGTGAGAAGGGAGAAAAGATTAAAAGGTTAAGAATACATTTTTAACAACAAAAAAAAAACTCTCTGGTGGAAATTCTTGCTATTTAAAGAGTGGTGGGTGAGTGAAGTTGCTGCTTATTTGGCAAAGTCTCTGTTTGAGATGGTTCTTCATTGGGCATTGTCCTGAACTCACACACAGATTGCTTTAGACAGTATCAAAAAATCATCTGAAAATGTTTTCCCTCATAATGATATGATTTCACCACTAATGTTGATAAACATTAAAATGGCATAAAGCATTTCCTGTTCCAGCCTGAGAGAGATCTTGGAGGATTTGTCTAAATATTAGCATACCTTTAAAATGATCAGTGTATGATTATCTGGATAAGAGGTCAAAAAAAAAGGATGTTTAGAAAAAAAGAAATCATGACGTGAGGCAGATTTTCCCTTTCACAACTCTCCAAACTGCTGTGGGAAAGGGAAGAGCTACCATCCTGCTTTAACAGGTTAAAAATGAACCACTGTTAGTGAACAAAAATGAGATTTCATTATCCTATTGATGCTCATTCTTGACATGGCTTTTGCCAACGTCTCCATCCAAGAAATGCAAACCAGAGTTTCTGACTAGAAATAGGAGAAGAGCTGAGTGGACCATGCCTCTTCCTAATGACAATTTATGAAGATGGATTAATCTTACGGTCCACATAGAGGTTCTACTGACAAGTTCTCATATGAACTGATTAGGCTTCCCCTGTAGACATTTTTATCAGACTGATTCATTCCTCTGGAAGAAAGCTGGCTTTTACATTTTTTTTTTAGAAGAGATTCCAAATGGCTTGTCAAGATTACATCTTGCATGTGAATCTCAGCCAGGATTATGTTTCAGCCAAGATAATATTTAATAGGTAGAATCAGGCAGGATGGTAGAAATGGAGCAAGCTGGTCCCAATAAATAGTAGGAGCATGGATGTGTGGTGTACATACAGCCCAAGTGACCTCAAGGCAGTCTGTGGATTGGCTATCCTGAAAGGATGCATGAATGCTTAAAATGTAATATTCAAAGGAAATAAATTACTTCAACTTTTGTCTGTTACTCATGGCATGAACAAATTCTTATAAATGGCCTTCATGTCTGGGGCATTCTGTGACCTGAATTCCTAAGCATCCCTTCAGATCCCCTATAAAAACCACAGACTTGAGAAGAGAAGGGAACCAGACCCGTTTGTACTAAGCTGGCCTAATGCAGAGGGCTCTGCAGTATTTGATAAGTGTGACAAACTCACCACATCTGAAGGGGCCCCTTTGAAGTGGCAGGTTCCCTGCTCTCGGAACACAAATGGAGTCACTAGCAGGCCATGTAGGAGGTAGGCAGAGCAAGGGGCCTTTCCATTGGAGATTCCTGATTCCCTGGCATGGTGTATTTTGTGACAAGGCCTATAGCCAGAAAGGAAAGGGGCCTGGAAAGGTGCATGTCTTAATCATCTTTTTATTAAGAATCAAGAACAAAATCCTTTAAGATTTAAATTTGGTTTTGCATGAAGGGTCAAAGAAGAAATGTTCTTGGTCCTTCCCAGACTCTGTAGAATGTAAACTCCATAAGGGCAGCCATACTAACATACATTACTCTCTCTTCTCTCTCTTTTTTTTTTTTTTAAGTTGTTTGTACCTACTTTCATGGCTGTGAAAATCAGTTCTGGCCAAAGTAAAACTTGACCTAGTGAGATAGCTGGAATAAAAATCACTAATGATTTGCTCTGATAAACATAAGTGGAAAAAGGCAATACCTGTTTTTAATCCTTAATCATAAACATTCACAGTGGAAAGTTCATTATCCTTTCTTCTCACAATCAGTTGATGGAGGCTGGATTGGTGATTAGTTGACCTGGATCATTCAGTTGCCAAGAAACAGGAGATGGGGGTGCAGAACCACATCTAATAACTGTTTGTTGGCGATGGCGCTGTGGGCAGTGTCCCCTAAGGTTGCCAGGAGTCACTGCGGTGTCAAGTCAGGGGGAGTCAGGGATGGTGTTCTTGCAGACTGTGTAGCAGTCAAGAGTGTGGGCGGACAGTCAGCTCAAGAGAGCTCCCTCCAGCCTGGAGGTAAAAGACTTACAGTATCTTCTGATCACTTTTGTACTTTTATTTAAATCTTAAACATTTCAGAGGTACATTTTACACATGAAAATAGAATACTCACAAGGTGTAAATGGGTTTATACTATCAGGTCAGTACCTCTCCAAGTCTTCAGTTCCTTTCCCCAGAAGAAACTACTGTGCCAGCAGTTTATGTATCTTCCTTCCAGAGATAGTCTGTGTGTGCATGAGGACACATGGGTGTGTATAAAGATGATTTTAAGATAAACAACTTGTATCAATCTGGTTTGCTCTTTTTCATTTAATATATATTAGAGTTCATTCCTTTTCAGTACATAAAAAAAGTTGTTTATTCCATTTATTGGCTTATGCTGTCTTTTAATTCTGTTCATTGGGGTTATCTGCTTAACTTTATTTCATCTAACTAATTTCACTTAAAGAATCTTTGCCTTAAACTTAAATCATATGCATTAAGCATCTAGAGAAGTATCTGGCAAGGAGGAGGCTTTTCCACTTCTATTTGTGTGATGCTGAGGAAGTTCATTGCTCTAAGGCTCAGTATTCTCTTCTATGTAATGGGGATACCATTCATCTGGCTGATATTGCCAATGACTGACTGTCTATCAAGTGTGTGCTCTCTCTTTCAAAGTACAGAATTATTTCTGGGAAGAGAATGCATTTTCCAGCTTCCTTTCTAACTATTGCCAGCATGGAACTAAGTTTTGCCAGTGAAAAGTGAGAAGTAGTAATATGTGTCAGTTCAAGGCCAAGGTAATTAACGCCGTAACTATACACTAAAGCATATCATTGGGGTAAAAATTAAATTTGGTGAGATGATGTGAGGAAAGCATTAAGGCATAGTAGTGCTAATAATAATGATATTATTATTATTATTAATCTGTATATGATTCCCCCTATGAATAACCTCTAGTTTTTCCTCTACCAACTTTAATAAGGACTCAGTACTTGGTCATGTGCTCCAAAGTCAAGTGTACTTCAGAGAAGCATTAGGAGCAGTATAGATTTTAATTGAAGATATAAAAGAGTACTCTCCTCTCTCAGACTAGAATAGACAGGGAGCCTTTAGTTATCCATTTCTGCCAGTCAGCCCATCGTCTATACCACAGCTGTCCTTGTGAGATTCTCTGTGGCCTTTGCTTCTGACCCTGTCTTAGCCATGCCTCACCTTCTTCTACCGAATATATTATTTATGAACTCTGTCCCTACTGAATTTGGTCCCAACAACATGTTTCTCCTCCCTTTCCTGTCTTGGGAAATTCCGCCTTTGTATTCTTGCTATGTTCACCTCTCTAGGCTTCAGCTTTAGGATTCAACTTTAGAGCTTCCCCATTTCACTGAACCTCTGGAAATCTTAATTTCAGTCCCTGTACCCTGAAGACCACTAGCCCTCTTCATGTGTGGTTAATAAATTTTGGTTCTTCCAGAGATTTCACCACCCAACTAATGGCCAGTGTATCAGGATCTACCAGTATGTTGTAGAACACAAAAGGCAAGCGGAAAGATGCATGTGATATCTGTGACTAACCACGATACAAGTGTGAAGAAAACTCCTTGAAAATGTTTTATAAAAATCAAAACGTATTCAATATACTGTTGCATATACTTGTTAAATATACAAATTCTACAGGAAATGGACTATGAATTATTCCTTGAAGTGTCCTCAGAATCTCCATAGTACCTTGGATTTATTAGGTCTTCAGTTATGTTTGTTAAATAAATAAGTTATATAGATAGCCTAGAAGTAAAAGATTAAATGGTCAAATATATATTTTACAAAACAAAATCCATATTCCACATTTAAAAGAAAATATAGTTAAGAAGTATCCAAAATTACTAACTTTGTAAATTTAGGTATTTCTTAGGCCTCTGCTTCTTATCTTTAAAATGAAATAATGGTAGCATGAAAGATTAGATAGAAAAGGTGGTATCTGAATGTTACAGATTATTGTATTTACTCACATTTGCAATAAGAGGTTGATAATCTAATTGTACAATCTGAGGATATTAATCACCTGGAAGCCTATGCATCATAATAAAAATAATGTGTTTCAGTGACAAATTGGTAAGAACTCATCTCCTGACTTGTTGCCCCTGACTTGCTGGGCACAAGAGGCAAGTCACTCATTTCCTTTTAAATGAGAATAATGCATATCTTCCTCCCAGTTAGGTTGCATATGTTAATCCAAATACAATTTACAATTTACTGTGTGTGAGTTCATCTATTTCCTTTTTTTCACTGCAACAGCCCCAGGTTTTGATGGGTGCCAGGTACATAGTAAGTACTCAATAAATGTTTCTTGAGTGAATGAGAAGCCATTGAGTGTTCATGCATGTATCTTCTCTGTCAACATATGTTGAATTAAACACCTGCTCTATGCTAAGCACTGAAGTAAGGAGTAGTCCCTAAGGAACTCATAGCCCAGTAGAGGGAGACACGTATGCTTGCCAATGGTTTCTGCATCTTCAGAAACTTCGTGGACAACGGATATAGAGTCATTTTACAGAATGTCCAAATGTGTCAGTCTGGCCACTGGGTGGATAGATAGTATAGTATAGTTGAGTATTTTTCAAATACACATGTATTTGGGGTGGTTGATAAAATACAAAATAATTTTAAAGGGTTAATATATCCCTGATGCATTTTTGTCATTGTGTAACTTTTATTCACAAATAGTAAAATAATCATCATGATTGGGTCTTGGAGCTTTCACCATACGGAGTGGGCAGAATGAAGTAGTGGAAAGAGTGACCTGGGTGTGCACCCACTCCTAGCAAGACTAACTGGTTAACCATGGGCGTAGGGCTGGCAGAGAAATAGATAAAGAAATGCAGGAAACTCTGCCACTTCCGTTTTAAAATGTGGACAGTAACAGCTAACTCATGTGGTTATTATCAGATTATTTGAGATAAAATATAGAAAATTTCTGGCCTATAGTGCTAAATATTTAGAAATATTATTTTTATTATTGTTATAAACATGATTATGATGATGGAGAATTAGAGATATAGGGCAGAGTTCAGAGAATGACACCTGAAACAGTGGCTGAATCTTCAAGGCAGGAAACACCACCAGAGATGTCTGGTTAGCTTGTGCTTTCCCTGGCACCAGCCTGAGGTTTCAGGCCCAGCTGTGCCGTGGGTGGAGAAACCATTCTGTCAGTCTGATGGTGCTGTCGGGACTGTGGGTGGTGAGCGTCCAGTCACCAGTGTCCTGGTGCTGTTGGCATCAGTGAGCCATGTCACTCCTCTAACAAGTGGGTTCAGAGCTATAGCTGACATGACCAGTTCAATGATCACATTAAAAAAAATATTAGGTATTAGTCTTGTGAAAATTAGTCTCCCCAAGTTTTGAACTACATGGAAATAATGATGAAAAGACCACGTATGTTTTCAGAAGACAGGAAGTGACCCTGTTTTCACTGTTGGCAAGCAGCATAGCACAGTGAGCGAGTGCACAGACTCTGGGGCAAAGCTGCCTGCATAGGAATCCTGCCTTGGTCATTTTCCAGCTACTGTATGTGCCTTTGGAAAGTCACTTAACCTCTTTGCTCTTGTTACCGTTGTTGATAAAATGGAAGATTATAGTACCTGAGGCGTTGGGTTGCTATGAGGATTGAGTATGTTGCTACTTCTAGAATGCTAAGATGAATAGGATGGATGGATGGATGGGTAAAATAGAGAAACTTTTAGTTAAGTCTGAAGGAATTCCCATAAGAATTGCTCATATTTTTTGAGCATTTTCTTTTGCCAGGTTCTAATTTTCCCAGCACCCTAATAAGGGAGGTTCTATTATTTTGCCCTCTTACTGGGCAAGAATCCAGGCAAAGTAGTGACTTACCAAGGACATACAGTGGGTAGGTGACAGAGCAGGATTCCAGTGTAAGTCTTTCTGATTCCAGAGTCCTGAAATCTTAGCTCCTGAACCAATAACAAGATCCCCTCAGAAAGGTCTATGAAGAAGTAATTCTTCCACAGATTCCAGTGCCTCGTGTTCTTAAAGCCCAGCAATGCAGATTATGCTGGGCTTACTTCTGTTTGTCCATCCCCTTATTCCTTCATTCATTCAGTGGTTTCAAGTGCCTTCTCTATACCAGGTACTCTTCGAGTTGTGTTGAAACCCAGGGGCATTTCTATTAGTCTTCCTGTTAGCACTTGTTAGTCTTCCCTGAGTTACATTCTCTGGGTGTTTCATGTGTATCTAGCAAACTTTTATTGAGTGCTTCTGTTGACCAGGCACAGCACTAGTCATCAGTTATGTATCTTAAAACCCACAAGAGCCCACACAAGAATAGAGTTGCTCATATTCGCACTTTTCAATATCTGGCAAATAGTAGGCAATAAGGAGTCTCTTGATTGAATGCACAGATGGACAACTGGACAACTAGTGGATACTCAGGAAAAAATAGTGATGGATGATAACTAACCTGGGGACCTCTTACAAGTCATTTAATCTCTTAGAAACTTAGCTAACCAACTTCCTTCTTTCCCTGTTCTAAATTTTACAATATAAAATAGTTTAGATGAGTTACATCTTCTGAGTAGTCTACTACTTCTGAGTAGTAGTAGTAGATTAGGAATGAAATAGCCTCAGGCTGCTAAGGGTCCTGCTGGTTAGTCTGAAAGGCAAAATGGTTGTCTGTGGAGGCCTTACAAATAGCTGAGAAAAGAAGAGAAATGAAAGGTAAAGAAGAAAAGGAAAGATATACCCATTTGAATGCAGAGTTCCAAAGAATAGCAAGGAGAGATAAGAAAGCCTTCCTCAGGGACAAATGCAAAGAACTAGAGGAAAACAATAGAACGGGAAAGACTAGAGATCTCTTCAAAAAAATTAGCAATACCAAGGGAACATTTCATGCAAAGATGAGCACAATAAAGGACAGAAATGGTATGGACCTAACAGAAGCAGAAGATATTAAGAAGAGGTGACAAGAATACACAGAAGAACTATACAAAAAAGATCTTCATGACCCAGATAACCATGAAGGTATGATCACTGACCTAGAGTCAGACATCCTGGAATGCCAAGGCAAGTGGGCCTTAGGAAGCATGACCACGAACAAAGCCTGTGGAGGTGATGGAATTCCAGTTGAACTATTTCAAATCCTAAAAGATGATGCTTTGAAAGTGCTGCACTCAATACACCAGCAAATTTGGAAAACTCAGCAGTGGCCACAGGACTGGAAAAGGTCAGTTTTTGTTTCAATCCCAAAGAAAGGCCATACCATAGAATGTTCAAACTACCACACAATTGCCCTCATCTCACATGCTAGCAAAGTAATGCTGAAAATTCTCCAAGCCAGGCTTCAACAGTACATGAACCGTGAACTTCCAGATGTTCAAGCTGGATTTAGAAAAGGCAGAGGAACCAGAAATCAAATTGCCAACATCCTTTGGATCACTGAAAAAGCAAGAGAGTCCCAGAAAAACATCTATTTCTGCTTTATTAACTATGCCAAAGCCTTTGACTGTGTGGTTCACAACAAACTGTGGAAATTTCTTCAAGAGATGAGAATACCAGACCACCTGACCTGCCTCCTGAGAAATCTGTATTCAGGTCAGGAAGCAACAGTTAGAACTGGACATGGAACAACAGACTGGTTCCATTTGGGAAAGGAGTATGTCAAGGCTGTGTATTGTCACTCTGCTTATTTAACTTATATGCAAAGTACATCATGCAAAATGCTGGGCTGGATGAAGCACAAGCTGGAATCAAGATTGCAGGAGAAATATCAATAACCTCAGATATGCAGGTGACACCACCCTTATGGCAGAAAGTACAGAAGGACTAAAGAGACTCTTGATGAAAGTGAATGAGGAGAGTGAAAAAGTTGGCTTAAAGCTCAACATTCAGAAAACTAAGATCAGGCATCCGGTCCCATCATTTCATGGCAAGTAGATGGGGAAACAGTGGAAACAGTGGGAGACTTTATATTTTAGGACTCAAAAATTACTACAGGTGGTGACTGCAGCCATGAAATTAAGAGACACTTGCTCCTTGGAAGAAAAACTATGACCAACCTAGACGGCATATTGAAAAGCAGAGACATTACTTTGCCAACAAAGGTCTGTCTAGTCAAAGCTTTGGTTTTTTTCAGTAGTCATGTATGGATGTGAGAGTTGAACTATAAAGAAAACTGAGCGATGAAGAACTGATGCTATTGAACTATCATGTTGGAGAAGACTCTTGAGAGTCCCTTGGACTGCAAAGAGATCCAACCAGTTAATCCTAAAGGAAATCAGTCCTGAATATTCACTTGAAGGACTGATGCTGAAGCTGAAACTTCAATACTTTGGCCACTTTATGCGAAGAACTGACTCATTGGATGCTGATGCTGATTCTGGGAAAGACTGAAGGCAGGAGAAGGGGACGACAGAGGATGAGATAGTTGGATGGCATCACCTACTTGATGGACATGAGTTTGAGCAAGCTCCAGGAATTGGTGATGGACAGGGAAGGCTGGCATGCTACAGTCCATGGGGTTGCAAAGAGTTGGACATGACTGAGCTGAGGGGATAATTAACCCATGGTCAAGCCAGTTGTCTTTGGGCCACCCCTTGGGCCTCCACTGAAACCAAACAAGAAAATGGAGAGATAGGAATCTGAGTCCATAATCCTTGCCTCTTTATCTCCATCTCACCCTGTCTCCCAGAGCTTGACAGCCTTCCAGCAGTGGATTAACAGTGAGCAGGACCAGATTCCAGAAAAAGAAATGGCTTGAATCTCACAGTCATTCATGCCCTGGGCATGCATGCTTCTCTTCTCCAACCAATTAGTTCTCTGGTCCAAGCTGACCCAGATGGGAAGTCATTGTTTATGGATCTACCTGAACTTCTCAGCACTTGCCAGCTCTGCAAGTTGGTATGTAGATAGGCACACAGGACACATTTGCTCCCTGGCTAAAATGGTGAGCCTTTCTCTGCTGGCGTGCTTAGAAACAGCCAGCTGTTTGGCAACCCCCCTAGCTCATCTACCCAGTGGGAGTTCACCTAGAGAGTAACTCAGCACAGTATCAGGAGTGAGCAAGAGTTAATGCAGGCTCCAGGGTCAAGTATCCTCAGTTGCAATCCCAACTGCTGCATTTACTAGCTCTGAGATCTTGAGCAAAGAGGACTTAAAGCCTCAAAGCCTTAGCTTCCACATGTTTGACAGGGGATGATAAGTGCTCTGACCATTCAATGTTGTTGTGAAAGTTGAATGAGATAATCTTTAAGAAACTACACACAGTAGATACACAGTAAACGGAAACATTTTTTTATTGTTCTTTGTGGGATTCCTTCAGGAGCCAATAGTGTGGATTCTATAGTGATAAAAACTCCCACGTTTGTCCAGTGCCTGTCAGGTGATGGTTGGTGGCCAGCCAAAAGCAGTCCATTTGGTCACAGTATTCTGGAAGGAGCATTCCAGCCACTCTTCCTACCTCCTAAATTTTCTCAAGCCTTCTTGTCACTGTTGAGAGTTTCTGACTCAAAATTAGGAAGAAATCAAGTGAGAATTTAGTTGAGCATGCATTGTAAAGATGGTCCATTTAGTTGGCCGAGCTAGAGTTTGGAGAGGGTGTTTGAAAGACTAGCTTGTAACTTCCAGTGCCAACCCAGAGGCGTGAGGCAATAATTTTCCTTTCCTCCTGGAAGGTCCACAGCCTCCTCCTAGGGCAATCTCTTGAGTTTCACTGAGTTGGCTGTTAGGTTTGGAAACCACCTTGTGCATCTGAGCATTTGGGGGAAAGCTATTGACTAACCCTTGCTCTCTTTCAGTCTGTCTCCATTTCCCCAATATTTAGGAGCCTTGGCCAAAACAAAGAACCCATTGTGTCCCTGGTACAAGCACCAGAACAAAATTAAACATTCATTGAGCCTTAATTAATTGTATTAAGGTTGGGCAATTCCCATTGCGTGGGGGAAAAAAAAAAAAAAAAAGCCAAATACTTCATTTACTCGCAATGTGGTGTATGTCCCTTAGTATTGAGCTAAACCACCATGAGACAATCACTCACTTAACAGAAACTGGGGCCTCGGCCCAGGAACTAATTAGCCCCTCTTTCTCTATATATAGCTATCTTCACCACCAAGACCATCTGGAAGTTGTTACCTTCCAAATTCTTTCCATCTATTTTTTTTTTTCCAAACCGATCATTACCGCCATGATTCTTTCTTTCTTTCTTATTTTTATATTACGTGACTTCCCACTCTTAGATTCTCTGCTGTTATCTAGATCAGAGCCCATCTGCCCTGGATCTTTACTCTGTTTGATTTTCAAGTGGCACACCTATTTTTATGTACATTTCCAGTGGCAGAGGGGAAAAAAATTCTTTGTGTAAAACCCAGAGGTGGAAGCAGGGATGATTGCCAAGGGGTTTGGGCCTACCCAAGTTGACTGTGCGCCCACAAGGGAGGCCCCTGAGCCCTCTGAAGCCCCTACAGTAGTGTCTTTGATGGTCAAAGATACATGGGCGTTCTTGGAAGAACTTGGGTTCCTGCCCAGCTCATTGAGCAGAAAGCACCAGTGTAATCTGCCTTTTCTTTGAGGAGAACTCATTCAGATCAGGGTCTGCTATGCTTTGAGAGTCAGCTTCCCAGGTGGCGCTAGTGATAAAGAACCTGCCTGCCAATATAGGGTACACAGGAGATGCAGGTTCGATCCCTTTGTTGGGAAGATCCCCTGGAGAAGGGCATGGCCACCCACTCCAGTATTCTTGCCTGGAAAATCCCATGGGCAGTGGAGCCTGGCAGACTACAGTCCATAGAGTTGCAAAGAGTCAGACATGACTGAAGCGACAGCATGCAAGGAAGTATAAGGGCTTCCGTGGTGGCTCAGATGGTCAAGAATCTGCCTGCAATACAGGAGACCTGGGTTCAAGCCCTGGGTCAGGAAGATATCCTGGAGAAGCCAATGGCTCCCCACTCCAGTATTCTTGCCTGGAGATTCCATGGACAGAGGAGCCTGGTGGGCTATAGTTTATGGGACTGCAAAGAGTTGGACATGACTGAGCAACTAACACACACACATACACGGAAGTATAATGCCTGTCTTAGCTGACACTAGACTTTAGGAGTGAAGCCTCAGATACTTCATGAACCTCTAATCCTAAGCCCTTACTCTCACTCAAAAACTCCTGTCTGAAGGCCCCTGTGTTCTTCACCCACCTCCTCTCCTACCACTGCACTTCAGTTCACTGTAGTCCTGGAGCCCTGGCTGTCTTCTGCCCCGGCCATGCCCAGCTTCTTCCTGCCTCAGAACTTTTGAGCCTCCTGTCTCCTGAGCCTGGAACCCATCCCCATCAATCTTTGCAAGACTTCTCACCGTGTAGTTCTCAGCTTAGCCTGTTACCGCCGTGGTGGTGGTGATGGTTTAGTCGCTCAATCCAGTGCAAGTCCAGGGCAAGTGCAAGTCCAAGCGGAAGTCACTTCAGTCACGTCCAACTCTTGTGACACCGTGGACTGCAGCCCCCAGGCTCCTCTGTCCATGGAATTTCCCAGGCAAGAAGTGGAGTGTGTTGCCGTTTCCTTCTCCAGGGGGTCTCCCCAACCCCAGAATCAGTTGCAGAGGGCTCTTCACTGGCTTCTCTCGCCCCCACCCCCAGCCATGCCACCCAAAGCACACTCCCTGTCCTCCAGGCCCTCATCACAGTCGCCTGTTTGGTTGATAGCACCTGATAGCACCTGTCATCATGTTACGTGGTTTATTTGAGAACATGTCTGCCTGTGTTCAGTATAATACCATCCATGAGAAGCACCTTTATCTATATGGTTTACCGTTGTGAGCTTGGCACTGTAATTCCTTGTTGAGTGAGATAAGTGATCAGGGAACAGCTAATAATCGAGTCTGTACCTTCCTGGGTATAATTACATAATATGAGTGCTTAGATTCTCTGGCCATTTAGAGTACAATGTAAAAGTAGCGAAAGATAAGGATTATTATAAGACACCTTGAATTACTCTAGTAGGCTAATTTTACCTAAAGTTCTTTCCAAATCACCATAAGTTTGAATGTGTTAGGTTTTTCCTCTTTATTTCTAGTGTTTTAAAGTCCCTTTGAGGGTAAGCCTTGGCTCTTCCCCTCAATCCCAGCCATCAGAGCAGAAAAACCTGAGCCTCCAAAGTCCATTGCTCAGTGGCTTCTGATTATGTCTGGGAGTCGTGGCGTCCCCATCACCCTACCCTGGCTTCCCTTCTGATATGAAGCTTCACGATATATATTGCCTGACGGCTCAGTGTGCAGCCAGGCCTGCAGGACGTTGCAGTGGAAGTGTTATGGATTCTTATTTTATGGAGAGTGACCCTCATCTTCGAACCTAAAGGCTGATTCCCTCTGGTCTGGTGGAGATTTCTTTTCATCCCTTTATGGTGATCCATCTGCCTCTTTTCCCTGTTGCTTCCATCCATCCTTCCTTAGCCCCAAATGGCAGAAATCCCTAAATAGCTAAGCTCCTGGTTCTCAACTCTGTTTATATTAAAAATTCCCCATATAAAACAGGCCCATGGGGTCCAGATTTCAACAAGGCTAGCAGGACCCTCTCTACAAAGTATTGTGTGTCAGAATTCTCAGTCCCAAGGAGGAATCCAGTTACACGGGCGTTCACGTCCACAACCTGCACTTCAAGCATTTTGATTTTCCTTTCAGTGTCACATTGGATTCAACTAATTCATTTTTTGGAGGAGAGAAAATATTCTTAACAGCCAGGTTTCTGGCTTAGCTTTCATCTGAGAGGCCTTTAGCTTTTCATCTTCTCTCTTCAGTCACCTTTTTCACAGACTTTTCCTACTGAGCCTTTGAGACTTAAATCCAAGGAAGAAGGAATTCAGGCCTTAGTAGAATGCTGTATGGCTGTTTCCTGGCTGATGACTAGTCTTTGTACAGAGTAAACCTAAAGAAGTAAAACGAAGGAAAATTTTTTGTAAGTCAAAGGCATAAATGAGATAGAAAGCATCAGCAATAACAAGGAATGACCTAGGAAAAGCTAAATCTTAAAAAAGATTTTATATTTGCCTGTGCTTGCTGTTCACTATGGTCACCACTAGTCACATGTAACTATTTAAAGTAATTAATTAAATAAAAACTTTAATCCAGTTCCTCAGTCGTATTTCAAGTGCTCAATAACCACCTTGCGCTAGTGGCTCCTGCTGCAGTGTTGGACAGTCCAGGTCTGTCTATATCGTACAAGCGAATAAAGGGAGGCTTCCCTGGTAGCAGAAAGTTCTGCTGGACATCTCTTCTAGAGTCTAACCTTTATCCAGGCCAGACTAGAGAGAAAGTAGAAAAACTACAAAATGCTTCATTAGGGAGAAAGATAGGGACGTAAGCACAGATACTGGAAAAGGAAATGGCAACCCAGCCCAGTGTTCTTGCCTGGAGAATCCCAGGGACAGAGGAGCCTAGTGGGCTGCCGTCTATGGGGTCGCACAGAGTCGGGCACGACTGAAGCGACTTAGCAGCAGCAGCAGCAGGAAGCACAGATACAGTAGGGACTTGTTTTTATTATACAAGCTGTTATGACTAACTCTGTGCCAAAATATTTTTTAAAAATGAGATACCCGAACAATTTCCTGAAAAAAACATTTTGCAAATTAACTCAAAATAAAATAGAAAGTAAGCCTAACTATATCAGTAATCATTGAAAGAACTGCATCAGTAGCTAAAATATGACCCCACTCCCTTCCTCCCCATCAAAAAGTGGTGCCAAGTCAAGATGATTTTACAGTCAAGTTCTACTGAAATGCCAAAGAACAGCTAATCTCCTGAATTAAAAGCGGCAGTGGCCAAAAAGTCCTAGACTGGGGATTTTAGTTTTCTTCTGTCCCTTCCCCAACCTGTGGCCTGAGGCAAAATGGTGTCTGTACCATGAAGCAGTTAAACTAAAAAGTTCTCAAGGCCCTAGACAGCTCCATGGCCCCATGGTTCCATGACTTTAAGTCTCTTTGTCTTCGCACTAATCTTATCTACGCATTGATAGCTTCCAAGTATTACAGTGACAATACTGGATCACCCACATGGCTAATCTGATTTGTTATGCTAAGGATGATTGTTCAAATGGACCCAGAGAAGAGGGAAATTTCTAGAGAAACAGTTGACCCAACAGTATTATGACGCTGAAGCCAAATTTCAGGGTGTTCCTTTCTGGTTCAGGAAGGATTTCTCCACCGAATATTTACTCATAGCCCTGAATAACAATACTGTGCAGTGGGATAGAAATGGTGCTTTTCTTGATTTTACATTAGTAGAAATAGCTAATATTTATAAAATGATTCTCAGCTGTCAGACATAATCTAATTTATATTAGATTATTCTTCATATATATTAGTCCATTTGACTTCTATGATGTCCTGTGTGATAGGTAGATATTGGCTCTATTTTAAAGGCTAGGAACTGGTACTCAGAGATACTGTTGCTTGGCCAAGATTATATGGTTCTTACATACTAAACAGTACTCTATGCCTGAGAGAACCTCCAACCTGTGTTCTTAGGCACCAATAACAAGTTCAAAGTACCTGCAGAACTTCTGTGGTAACTAAAGGCATTTCTCTATAGGTTTTTCATCTTGGTTAGCAGGAGTAATTTGTCTGTGCCATGCATCTGTAATAGGTTACTTTCCCAAAGCCACTTTTTCTGAAGGACCTTGAGAAGGCATTTATTTCCTTCTGTAATGAAAGCAATCACTGGCTTGGGTTATATTTAGTAAGGAAGCAGGGCTGGTAGTAAAATCATTAATGGCATACATAATATTAACCAATTACTGTAAAGGTTGGGAAAAAAGAAAAAAATGATCCTTGCTTATCCATGGTCAAGGATGGTCTGTGGACTGGAGGATCCAATCCTCAACAAATATGTATTAGGATATTAGGAGACACGGGGAAGTCACTCCCTCATTTTTCTCCTACTAGTTTCTTGAAGAGTTGCAAGTCCTAACTTTGGTGACCACTAGAGCTGATTATCGGCACTGATCAGCAACAAGTCACTTTGCTGATTGCCTTTGATTCTGTGGCTTTTCTCAAAGTTTTATTTCCAATACCTTGCAGCTTAACAGTGAGGCCAAGGTTCACACGCTCAAGAGAGTCAAAAAGGAGTGCTGATGCAGAGTTTCCCAGCGTTCCTACTTCCTTAGCTTCTCATTCCAGGCTTACTAGGTCAGCAGGCCCTGCCCCTGTAATTTGCATTGTACAAGATGGACTTTGGGAAACAGGTAGACGAGAAACACTTTCAGGAACTAAAACAAAAGTACATTCAGTTTAGATTCTTTGGAACACACCTACCTGAGATAATAAGGCACTTCTTTCAAAGTTCTCTGAACCTACCACGAACCTCCAGTAGACATGCAGACATGCCTTTTAGTCCCCTTAAGTTAACAGAGGGGCTTAAAGGGATAATGTGCCCTGGATTTAGCTTCAGTTTAAGTCTTTGTGTTACTGACAGGGCTTAAAATGGGCAGGTAATCACTGGTACAGTGTGTCATCTTTTTTCCTCCCTCTTCTTATGAAACAAAGTGCAAAGTACTTACCTCTTTTTATCTTTCGCTATTTCTTTTAAATGAAGCAAAGTTATCACCGTTTTCCTCTGGTCTCATATTTTTGGAAAGACTTGGTTTCAGTGGTGAGATAGAAGTGAATTAGATATGTAATAAAGAGGTTACAATAGGTGAGTCTCCGTTCATATTGACACCTCTATATGTCTATGAGATGTTAAAAATTGCTGGCATTAAATGTTAATGAGGTCTCCTGAGGAGGGTACCTGGGAGCAGCCAGGACTGTGTCTCTCTCAGTGACCTGGGGACCAAATATAGAACCTCTATTTTCTTGCCCCTCGTTTTTTTTCTTCCTTCTCATTCCAGCACCAAACAAATGATTAATCTTTTTTGACCTTTTTGGGGTGAGCCAGGTGGCGGTGTGCTAAATCCTTTTTGTCAATATAAGGTAGGCACCCTTGCTTCCATTTTGCAAAGGAAGAAACTGAGCTTACATGGAGTCAGTGCCCTGGGTGCCAGGGCTGCTGAGTGGCAGAGCAGCCACGTGGGGTCCTAGATTCTGTGCAGTCTCGTGTCTAGATGTCACTGACCAGGGCCAGCCAGTTCTTCCCAAAGAACGCCTCTCCCATCCACCACTTCCCAAACTGTCTTCTCAGCAGAGTGTGGACTCATCACCACCCGCCCCCAGCAGCATCTTGGTGGTTTCTTTGACTCAGAGCTTCCTCAGCCCATCCAGCCTGCGTGCCTCAGCTGGGCTCACCTTCCCAAAACACGCTTTCTCTGTGCCCCTCCCCTGATGACAGATTGCCAGTTCCTCCTGTTTCCAACCACATTAGGTTCAATTACCTCCGCCTAATCCTCATATTCCTCCCAAATGGGTCCCCGGGGCAGTTTCTATAAATTTTCCACCGCTCCAAGATAATGAGATATTTTTTCCTCTTCTAAAAATATATAGCGTTCATTCTTCTTTCCATGTCTTCATATTATTTGCCTTTATATGAAATGCCCCCATTTTGTGTCTAAATCCTACCTAATGGATTTGGCCTAGTATGCTCCTTTAGAAAGCCTTCTTTAAAACTTTGAAAATGTCGTTATCTCCCTCTCTCCAGAACTCCTGAGACTCTTGAGTTTAACTCTGTTTTCCCCAGAATTCCCTTTTTCTCATCACCATGGCTTCCCCTACGGCAATCGCATCTCCAGCTTTACAAGTCCTTTATGACAAGGTAGTGGTCTATTTCTGTTGTTTTCTCTGTGCTTAACAGAGGACTAGAACATAATAATCAAAGCTAACATTTATTAAGCACTTAATAAATGCCAGGCACTGTTTACATGTATTAATTCTTGTAATCTTCACAATAACCCTCTAAGATGAAGACTGTTATTAGCTACATGTTCAGATGAAGAAACTGAAGGATTGAAAGGTTAGGTGACTTACTTGCTCAAGTGGTGAAAGTTGAAATGCAAACTATGCAGTGGAGCCAGTGTCTGCACACCACACTGTGCCACCTTGCACTGTCCTAGGGGTCAAATGTGTGTGAAAACACATTTGGTCATAGAGACCAGGGAGAGAATATGAATTCTTTGGGATTTCCACACAGCTGATGAAGCTCATGGTTGCCAGACTTTCCTCTAGAAGTGGGTTTGTAGCTCTTACCTGTCACCTAGCAGCTGGAGAATTGTGTATTCAATCAGAATAGTCTGTGTTAGAAAAGTTTTGAGTTTTATCAGCACTGTCCAAGTCCCACTTGGAACCAACTTGACCTTTGCATGAGAGATGTAACTCAAGCCCCTACTCCTCCCTTCTCCAGTAACATGAGCCTCTTCTAGTTGGTCTTAGGTACTTTAATCCGTTTTGGAACAAGGTAGGTTATAAACAAACAGAGTCAAGTATTTTAAAATTTTAATAGCAGCAAAAACTTCCATTAAGACTCTTGAACTACAATTTGATCATTTTGAGAAACTCGTGACTGCCTGGATCAACAGTGTCACTTTCAGAGCTTGGATCTCTGTAGCATATTTAAGCAGCTAATTTGAGGTAAATTGCTGGTAGCTTGCATTTTCCCAATCTGCACAGTTTCAGATGCTGCTGCTGTAGCTTATTTTCCACAGTAGTGTAGGTGTTTGTTGGATTTTTGATTTTGATTTCTGACCAACCAAAATATCGTAATTGTAAGGAAGAATCAAATGATAGAAGACCTTTAAATCCTAATACCCAGGGTGTGTCACTGTCAGTGCATACCTAACTTCATGTTGAGGTCACACCTGCTGCATCACGTTTCTGACTCATGCCCAGGACAGTGCCTCATATGGGGTCAGTGCTTGGTACATGCTTACCAGGTAGAATTTTGGAGGTTTTACCTGGCTTCTACAAATACTGTTGGTTTGCTAATCAGAAGCAAAGTGTTATCTACAAGAGAGGTATGACCAGAGTTCCAAACAGTTCTGTTTGTCATGTTAGTCTGGGGGATTTTACAATGCCAGCTGTTGACTGAATGAAGCATGAAGCAAAATAGATTTGGGATTGGAAAAAAAAAGTTCTTACTCAATTCCATCCAGTTGGTTTTCTGTAAAGGGTGCCATTATACCATGTCTCCTTTGAACAAGAAGGTAATGGTGTGTGTCACATGAACACAAAGCCCTTCAGGATCTTGTCCGGGCTTTTCTTTCCAGTCAGCTCTCACCCCTGCCCAACAACACGTGCATGATGCTCCAGGACACCAACCTACTTTGCATTCCCTAATCGATCATCCTCTCCCTGCTGGCAGTGTTCTTCTCCCCAAGACAGCCTAGCTGTCTCCTTGCATCTCCTAAAAGCCTCAGTGTGTGTGTGTGTGTGTGTGTTAGATGCTCAGTCGTGGCCGACTCTTTGCAACCCCACTGACTGTATAGCCCACCAGTCTCCTCTATCCATGGGTTCTTCAGTCAAGAATATTGGGGTGGGTTGCCATTCCCTTCTCCAAGTGATCTTTCCGACCCAGGGATAGAACCTGGGTCTCCTGCATTGCAGGTAGATTCTTTACCATCTGAGGCACCCAAGGATCCCTCCCTACTGAATTCTGTCCCCTTCAAAAGTAGAAATGCCATTTCTCAGTGGTTCCAGAATTTGCAGCGCAGGAGTCTCTTGTTGCGTATTAACACTTTGTATTGTAATTATTAATGTGCCTGTGTCTCCAGCCAGAATAGGAGTTCCTGGATCTCTATATCCCTACCCCTACTCCCCGGCCTCCAGCAGAGTGCCTGGAATATAGTGGGTGCTTAGCGCTCTTGTTGAAAGGGAGAACAGCAGGAGGGAGATGGTGGTAGATAAATGATACCTCACAAAGGAAAAAGAGAAGCTGTAACCTGTCTACTTGAAATCCCCCAATATATTCCATTCTCTCTTTGTTGTCACCCTGTTCTGCCTTTCATGAGGGAGCAGTTTGCCCCATGTGAAGAGTAAAACCCACTTGTCTTCAGGTATGTGTTATACTTGTGAAAAGTCTGGTATGTCCCAGCTGGATGTTAGGCCAGCCCACTGCTTGGGAGTTTTATCAGAGTGCCTTAGGTGTTATCTCCTGTCTCAGGTCTTCGGAGGAGAAAAAGTGATTAAAGAACCCAACTCTAGGGGAAATTATAGAGTCACACATGGTTTTTATGGGTCAAGAAGCAGTCTGATCTTCCAGAGACGGAGTGGAAATGGGTGTGGATAATCATAATGCAGGGAAAATGCTTCAGGAGCCTCCCGACCATTTTCGCATGCAGTCATCTTTCATATCCTCTATAAGATAAAATCACCCTCAGGGTCATAAACCACTGCCAGAGTATTGGACAAGCCCCATAGGTAGTTGTTCTGAGCCAGTAAAAGCATCTTAATTGACCTAAATGACAACAGTTATGTTATAAATATCTAGAATTTATGACTTGAGAAGGCATAATCACATCTTCCATCAGTTAAGTTTGCATAGGAGAAGCTTGGGGATTTAAGATAGGGCTGCAAGTTGGGGGAAATCTGATTAGCCTTAACTTTATGACAAACACAGAGCTAAGTGAATCAGAGTGCTTTCAAGTTCCTGATCCCTGGGAGTTAAAGGCAGTGGTGTTTCAGAGTCGGTAAAAGCCACCCCATCCCCTCTGTGCAGCTGTCATTTTATTGGCCTTGTAAAGTCTCGCGTTCACCGTGACAAATCCAAGACCATATACCTGTGAAGAGAAGATGTTTTAGATTACGGGATGCACAGGAAGCAGACGGTGGGGATAGAGGGTGAAAGCTGAAGCTGGTCTATGTGTTTATGCCACACTCTCTTTGGAATGTGCAGAGTCATTGTGGAAAGCAAGTAAATATTGCTCCAAAGGGCACAGCAGCCTCTGATTATTAGATGCCTCAGCCTTTCAGCGTTTTAGTAGGTAAAATTCAAGACAGAATTTTAAGATGAGTTTATGCATCTGAAAATACCACCTATCTTTCAAGACAGTTGAAAAGTTAAACTTGGGGTTTTAAAACATGATGTACATCCTGAAGGGTTTTTCTTTTTTTTTTTAATTGAGGGAAGGCATTAATATCAAGCAGTACTATTACATCTAAAGGAAAAACTCTAACCAAAGCCAACCTGTAAAAAGATGTGATGTACACCCATGGCTGATTCATGTCAATGTATGGCAAAAACCACTATACTATTGTAATTAACCTCCAATTAAAGTAAATAAATTAATTTTAAAAATAAATAAAAGAGACACATTATAGAGATAAATTTGATATCATTGATCGCCCAGGTGAGTGCCCCAGAGTTCAGTGATGAGTGCAGGGGAGTCATCTTCCTGGTAAAGGGCAAACAGCCAACTTAATCCCGTTTTGCAGAGCTTCAAAGGTGAACAGTCATTTTGCAGGGCAATGAAGAGCTCAGGTTATGTATTTGAATGCCAAATTCAGTGAAGTCAGTGAAATTTCGTTAATGCATTTGAGAACATTCCTTCCAAGCAACCTCCAACTAAAACCCATTGAGAGGGAGTTGTCTTTGAACTCTAGAGATGGAGTTTATCCTCAGTTAACCTGATATTTCTGTTCACTGTTTTATAATTTAGGGACAGGGTTCTGAATTCTGAGAGCAACATGATAGTGTTTTGGCAAATGTATCCATCATTGATGTAGGAGCCCTTTTAGCTTCCCATATTTCCATCCACTGGTAAGGAGATTTCCCAACCAAAAGATCTTTTACACAGAATTCTTATACACGTGTCCATGTTCTAACAGTTGCTGAGAGGCAGATGGGTACTAAGGCATGCAATCAACATGTTACTTCTCCGTGGGTATAAAAAAGAACTTTAATTTTGATTTTATTTTTATCACACTTTCCATTCTTCCATATCCCTAAGTCTTGCATATCCCCAGTCCAGGATCCCATACCTTACAATGTGAAAGAAATGGGAAATCTGGAACTGATTATGAAATTATGAAGCATGGAGATGAAATGTATGGGGATAAGTGTACAAATGAATAAGCCCCGATAAACACAAAGCCTGGTGCGAAGGACACATCACTGTGGGTTTGAACTCCTGCTTTTACATTTCAGCGTAATGCGTTCTAGCATTTGCTTTGTGTAGTGCTTGGGAAGATTTTGGTGTTAACAGAATTCTTTTCTAAAGAAATTCCTTTAGATTCCTTCAGAATTTGTCTGGTTTCCAGGTTCCAATAGGAAAAACACAGATGAGATTTTAATAGAAAAATAGTGTTTCAGATTTTTCATTTGGCAAGCACCCTACTGTAGGTCTGCTTTTGTTTTATTAAATGGAGCAGGTCAGCTTAATAGAGGAGCTCTCAGCGTTGGTACCTTGATTAAGTAAAGAGAGATGCATGGGCCACCTGGGAAATACACCCCCGTGGGATTCTGAGCTCCCTTGTGTTTTCACTGTTCATTCTCATCTCATTGGAAAACACACTGGCAAAACAACTGTATGTGCTGATAAATCAAGACCAGATCATTGAATATTCTTTACTTGTGTCTCCTTGAGAAATGAAAGCCAGATCCTTCCGTAAGATTCTTTCAGATAGGATTCTCTTCCTGTTGATCAGGAGAAGCGTGGTGGTGCTATCAGAATGTTTATTTTTCAGTTTTAGTGCTTTAACCAACTTTAAAGGCAATATATTTTCATTATTAAAAATTACAAATAATTCAAAAGTCTTTGTGAAATAATTCCACCATCCAGAAATACTAGCATTTTGGTGAACTAAGTGTCTTTCTACTTCTTTTTCTGTGTCTAGCCTCTGGGGCAGAAAAGAATGCAATCATATTATAAATGTTTTTATAACTTGCTTTTTGAACTTAATACTGTAGATTAGATACCTTTTCACAGTAACAGATATATATATGTGTGTGTGTGTGTGTGTGTGTGTGTACGTATGCATATATATAGCATCCTTTTTATAACTGCAGAGTATAGAATTTTTGCATTACTTAACCAGTTCTTAATGATGAGAATGTAGTTCTTTGAAAATTTATTCTAAACTAAATTCCTGAAAGGAAAGTCACATGTTTATATTGATAAATATTGTTAAGTGGCCTCCTAGAGGGGTTATGCCATAGTTTTTCCAGTAGTCACGTACAGATGTAACAGTTGGATCAAAAAGAGGGCTGAGCACCAAAGAATTGTTGCCTTCAAAGTGTGGTGCTGGAGAAGACTCTTGAGAGTCCCTTGAACAGCCAGGAGATCAAACCAGGCAATCCTAAAGGAAATCAACCCTGAATATTCATTGAAAGGTCTGATGCTAAAGCTCAAGTTCCAATACTTTGGCCACCTGATGCAAAGACCTGACTCACTGAAAAAGACCTTGGTGCTGGGAAAGATCGAAGGCAGGAGGAGAAGGGAGCAACAGAAGATGAGATGATTGGATGGCATCACTGACTCAATGGACATGAGTTTGAACAAACTCAAGGAGATAGTGAAGTACAGGGAAGCCTGACATGCCTTTGTCCATGGGGTTGCAAAGAGTCGGACATGAGTGAGTACCAGAACAACACCTTTCTTTTATGTCTTGAATGGCACCACCTCTCTTCAAATCTTTTGGTTTTGTTTTACTTTCCTTTTCCAATTTAACTCCAATTCATACTGAGTTCTCCAATTTTCTTTCTGGGTGGTAGGAGAACAACTAAAATGCTAAGCTCCAAAGTCAGTTAGGGAGGGAGAGATGAAAAATGTCCTTACAGAGCTGACCCCAGTGGCGATGAGCACACTCCATTCCCCTACCACCAAGGTCCATGGGATTTCTCTCCTGTCAGTACAGTCCCCAACTTTAAATTTTAGAGGTTTCTGGATGAGTGGCCTATTCCATTTTCCTTGTGAGAACAGTTTTCTTTATTGTAGGTTAAGATTTGTTGGCTTTAGTTGATAAAAGAGAAATGCCTGGTGCTGGAGACAGGCAAGTGGCCCCACTTTCCTTGCTAAAGGTTACAAACACGTGAAACAAAGTTCAGTTAACGGGTTCATTTTTGCTGGGCATACGTTTTGAATCTGTGGCTTCTTGGCCATTGAGGGGTCTGAAGTTCGGGGCCTTTTATCCTTTTATTGGTGAATTCACTGAAGTGTAGGCAGACAGAAAATGTTCAAGTGGCAGGCAGATAAACTTGTTAAATCCCTGGGAGTCTTTCCTTCCTTACTCAGGGAGTTTATCATCTTGGCGGAGTTAAAAGGCAATTAGGCCTGCAGGTCTTTGCTGGCTTGTTTATTGGCGTTTTACACATGGGTGTTGAAGAGACAGGGCCGTATTAAACATTCCGATCCTGCTGGCCGGAGGGGAATGAGACCTCAGCCCAGCTCTAAGTCTCCTTGAGACTGAGAGAGAGCCTTGCCAAAAAGCTGGAGGAAAATCGTTTAAATATAGTACCTGTGCCCCACGATGCTCATTGTTGGTGGAAAATTGCAGTCGGCTAGCTCCATGCTGTGTTACATTTCCTGGGAAATGGTTTTATGGACGGGCGTTTGATGAAAACGTTCATTCCTTTTGTAATTGTTAGCTGACCCCATGGTGTTAGTTAAGGTAGAGGCACACTGGAAATGTTTCTTGCTCCAAACTGCTAGGGCGAGCCCGTTCATGAGAAGGGAAGGCTGTCAGTTTGAAGTTGGGGGGACAGGTTCCCACCAAGACCCCTGGTCCTTTTGGTTCTCTGAGCCTCCCCAGGCTGGCTAATCCTGGGCAGAATTGTGAAGGAGGTAGGTCGTGGGTTTCTGCAACAATTTCTCCCTTCTCTCACACCCTCCCCTCCAACTGCCCAAAGTCTTTGACACTCCTGTGTTAGCAAAGTAATTTGGTTCCTCAACCCCACCCTCAGGAAATTGGTATTTTTTTTGAGTCAGAGTGGGCACTCATCTCAATGGAACTGATGCAAATGTCCAGGACTCAGTGTACCACAGTGCTTTAACACACAGATTCAGGAGGCAGGCACCCCTGAGTTTTACCTTTTTGCTCTATGACTAATTATGTGGCTCAACTCCCCTTTAATCTTAGTTTTTTTCATCTCTAAAAGAAGAACAAAGAGAATCTCTACCATGCTAATTCATGGAAAGAGTAAGTAACACATGAAAAGTGCTTAGTATAGTGCCTGTCACATAAGAGCACAATAAATAGTAGCTGTTATTATTATTAAAATATACTTTGTTTAACACAAATATGTGTAATATATATCAAGAGATGTATGTATTACACACACACACTGAATTAAATGATCAATATATTTTTGGACCAAACCTATAAAACCTTAGCTACTTTAATTTTACCAACTAGGGTGCTACTGAAATATAAACACCTATGTGGATGAAATGAAAATCCTTCTTCATGTCTAGAATACCTGGAATGTGAAGACATCAGTTTCCACAACTGGCTATTGTCCTCAGCAGTCAAGGGAACTTCTTTTCTAAGTGGCTGCTCCTTATCCACATCGTGGTTTCTTAAGAGTTAGGCACCTTGCCTTAATTTTCTCAGCTAAAGAAAACACAATAGATAACTGTAGCTTTTATTCCCCATCTGAACTTCCATGTTCTGAAACTAATCTGCCATAGTGTCTTGCCAGCATCTGTGCAAGGACTTCCTCTTGCTGAGTAATGTGGTTCTGATTAAGGACATCCTATAAGACCCGGGAGGATCGCCTGGTAAGGAAACTGGTCTGGGATGCCAGCGAATTTCCATCCTCTCGTCAGATATATGATATTGAAGACCAGAAGGTAGATGGAGTCTATCGTTAGGAAGACTCAGAAAGAGAATGAAAGCAAATGGCTGACAAATTGGCTGGCTTTTATGCAAAACTGACAAGCAAGCCTGGGCTCTTACAGAAAGGATATGCAGAGCCCTCAGGCCAAATGGCTCGGCAGGCAGGCAGTCAGCAGGCTTTTTGAAGTCTCTACTTGCAAGCCACTGCTTTTAACAGGACCCTCTGCTGAATTGCCTCTTCATAAACATGTGAACTCTTAAATTTTACCTAAAATACCTGAGATATAAAAACTTAATTTTCACCTAAAATATATGAGTTTCAACACCTGTAATAATGCATTCTTCCCTTAAGCACATGTGATGTTAGAGAGAAATGCCTGTGTTATGTACAAACCTAGTTTTTTGGGTTTTTTTCCTCTCCACACTTTGAAGTGGGTCATAAATGCTCAAGCTTGCTTTGTTCCACGATGATGCTAAACCTTTCCCTAGACCCAATAGGCACAAGCTCACCCCTGTGATCGCCAAGGGGTGACTCTTAGGGAACTCAGGAGGATCCCATTTGCTCTCCCCAGATTCAGGGAAGGTCTGCTTTCTTGGGGGAAGGATGAAGGTGGTGCGCAGTGAGCAATGGAGTTTGAAGAGCTTGGGGTTTCTTTACCAAATATCTAAGAATCTACTAATAGTTGTAATTCTAATGTGATTTTCTTGTTAATCTGTGTCAAACCATGAAACCTGATACGTTAGCCATGACTAAGCCGTGAAATTTGTCAACTTTGTCTGTGATTTACACAAGCTCTGTTTAAAAAAAAGAGAAGTCTTAGCACAAAGTGTGGAAGATCACTTCGCAGCGTGTTTTCCCCAGCATGCCACTAGTATCTCTTGACAACAAGAGCAGAGTGTGTGCATTTCTTGTGCTGTTTCAGGAACTGAGAATGGATAAACTAAAGCCCACAGCTAAATCATTTATTTTCCTTTGAGATGATATATACACATATGGTAGATCTGCTTAGTAGATGTTGATAGGTGTTAAATAATGTTCAAAAATAGTTTTATGGTTCTTATCATTGAACATGATAAGAAACTTCCTTAAAGTGATAGATTATTTGTTTTTGAAAGAAGATAAATGAGTAAAACTTGTATTTTGTTTTGATTCATAAATTGTACAGTTAATCTCTTCAGTGTAGAGAGGTTCTGGATATAAGTACTGGAACCTGAGACCCCTTTTTGTCATTGGCTAACTGAGTGAATTTTATATAAGTCACTTAATGTTTTTTCCTTTCCAAAAAATGAAACTCATAATATTGAGAACTCTTTTGGAGGAGGCTTGGGCTTCCCTTGTGGCTCAGCTGGTGAATCTGCCTGCAATGCGGGAGACCTGGGTTCGATCCCTGGGTTGGGAAGATCGCCTGGAGAAGGGAAAGGCTACCCACTCCAGTATTCTTGCCTGGAGAATTTACAGCCCATGGGGTCATGAAGAGTTGGACACTAATGAGTGCTTTTCACTTTCACTTGGAGGAGGCTTGATGACATAAAAGAGATCCTATCTCTGAGGCACAGAGCTGAGCACACACATCCTTTATCCACTTGGGCTACTGTTATAATTAGTATAAAATTGTCTAATAATGTAACCTGGGCTTCCCAGGTGGCACAGTGATAAAGAATCTGCCTGCCAATGCAGGAGACGCAAGAGACACAGGTTCGATCCCTAGGTCGGGAAGATACCCTGGAGGAGGAAATGGCAACCCTCTCCAGTATTCTTGCCTGCAGAATTCCATGGACAGAGGATCCTCATGGGCTTCTGTCCATGGGGTCACAAAGAGTAGGACGTGACTGAACGACACAATAATGTGACTGAGCACACAATAATGTAACAAATCACTGGGTATCCTTGTTACCCAAAGGAAATTTGATTAAGTTCATGTACTTGGAAAAGTATTTACCAAAGGAAGACTGGGCAGTGTTTCACAGGAGAGCAACGCAGAGGAGGAAAGACATGTTGCAGAACGGTAGAGGGTGGGGGCTGGGATGTCTTTCTCTCCTCGCCCTGCATCACCGTTCCCCTCAGAATGCCCAGATCTCCCCCACTCTCCCCTGAACTCTATAGAATCAGGATCAGATAACCAGATGACTTTGAACCTTGACTTTGGTCCAGTGGTTTTAAACTTTTTATTTTTCTTTTAAATACTAAATCTTGTGCAGTGTTCTAGGATCTAAAATGATTGTTGTCCGTTACCTGGGACATAAGCTGAGATGTAAGCTGTGAAAACAGTGTTAGATCCATCTGTACGTTTTATAGACAATGACCCTCGAGTCCATGGGGTTCAGATGACTTGCTCCAGTTCTCACCACTGCTGGCTGAGAACAGCCTGGCCTCGTCTTCTTGCCTTTCCCAGTTCCTATGCTGTTACCCTGACTTCTCTTCCCACATCAACAGGAGGAAAAAGAAAGCATAAGACTTCAGGATGGCTTTTGTCACCTTACTCAGGCTCTTCCAGCCTCCTTGGGCCCTCAAAAGATCCATAATCATTGTTATAGAAACAATGAACCTCCCTTCCATTCAGAAATTCTATGTAAAATATTGTGAATATGTATCCATTCATTTTTCTGTGAAGAAGGTCCAGAACTTTTATCAGAGTCTCTCAAAGGGGTTTATGACCTCAAAAAGGTTAAGAATGATTTTCTTATAATTTGTGCCTATAAAAATAAAAATTCTAATTCTGATTGTGAGTGGCAAGATTAACAATTACATCAGATTTTTTACCCTTTCAGTGCAAACGTAGCATGCATCTTATCGAGTGTCAGGCTTGCTTATAAAAGAGCAGTTGAGTCCTAAGTTTCTTAGGTTGCTACTGTAGCTTTAGTTTTCAGCCTGAATCCTAGATGGAACTAGATTCTAATCATCTTTGAACCTGGATGGTTCAAAGTTAATGCATGTTTTGTTTCATTTTCCTTCATTGCTCTAGAAAAGTACGTGTATTTCTAGACATGGGCTTGGATTTATTTGCTCAATTCTGCTTTGATCTTGGATTAGGGTTGTCATATTTTACAAATAAAAATACAGTATACCTAGTTATCTCTGAATTTAAGATAAACAATAAATGATATTTTAAGCAGAGATCTGGAGAAGGGGAAGAAAAATGGATCAGCTGTGCATTATGCAAAAAGCCTTCTTTCAACTGTAGAACTTTTGTGGCAAAAATTAAAGCACATTTGTTATAAACAAGCAGAGAATCTTTTTGAGGTGGTGGAAATGTTCTATAACTGGTTTGTGTTGATGTCTGCACCATAAATAAATGGACTCAAAATCATTGAATTTTACACTGAAGATAAATGAATTTGATGGCATGTATTTATCGGTTGAAAAAGAATTATGGGATAGCTTTATAAAAACTGTTGCTTAATTTTTTTATTCTGAATTTCTTACCCATTTGAGAAGACAAATCCACTCTTCAGAATGAAGCATGAAAATGCTTACACCAAATTTTGTGTAAAATTTCTACATCTACCAAAGCGTATCTCCTGATGCCAGTTCCTGCCTTAACCCGGATTCCACACACTGTGGAAGTAAGGCTTCTTCTCCCTGGCAAAAGCAAAGAGTTGCCACTCTTAGAAGTTTTGTTCAGTTGTTGATTGTGAGGGTGACTTGTGACACCTGACACCCTAGTAAGGCTGCCTGTCCCCTACTTCATGCTGAGAAAAACCTGGGAGGAGGGCAGTATTTGGCTTCGGGTGTATGTAGAGCCTTGGGTTTTGTTCTTTTAGGAAACAGTGGCACATACCTGCTCAAGCAGACTCATGTTCTCACCTCGAATAACATCTTTGGTGCAAACAAAACGTTCACGTGCCAGGGTGTGGACTCAGTCAGGAGGCACCTCTGTTAAAACACAGAGAATCCGTTGTGTAATCATGCCAATTGGAACCAGGCAGTGGGCTACTCTTCTCTTTTATCTCTGTTGATATAGAGATACATGGGTAGGCCAGGATGAATGATTGCTGTGGAGAGGGGTGGGGTAGGGATGCTTGTCCACAGGAAGAGTATGCCCTGAGACATTCATTCTTTTTTTTTTTTAAATTGGGCTAGAGGTGCTTCACAATGTTGTGTTAGTTTCTGCTGTACAATGAAGTGAATCAGCTGTGTGTATATGTATCAAAAGTTAAAGACCTGCTCCTCTAGATTTAACTACTAAATTCTACAAAAGACAGTTCTTTATAAGGTTCATTAAAGTACCTGTGGACCTCTGCTAGACCCTCCAGACAAGTACTTCTAGTTTTCCATTACTGTCTGTTATGTTACCTCTACCAAAACAAACAACAATAAACCTAACAGAACAGTGAGAGGAGGGCCACGGCCCCTCAGAGATGCCTATATTCTTAGTCTGTCTCCATTCGAGATTCGAGCACACCCTAGCAGTCAGATCTCACTGGTTGCAGAAGAGAAGTGAGAACAGTGGAGAGTGAGGGGCAAGAAGAAGGAGCAGCTGGATCACGGTGATGGCTGGAGAGGAAGATTTCCTGGGAACTGGGGAAGCAGAGGATCCCAGCTCTGGGCATCTGACATCTCCTAATGCACCTCTCCGTGGGCTGAGGCATTACAACCTCTAGTGAAAGAAAGTACTAGACTCCAAACATTTTCACCCAAGGAAGCCCCAGCAAAGGCTAGATTTTAACACATCAGCCTGGTTCTTCTGGCAGACTTGATCAAAAGTCAGTTCTTTGTAAAGGGGCTTCCCAGGTGGCTCAGTGGTAAAGAATCTGCCTGCCAATGCAGGATACACAAATTCAATCCTTGGATTGGGAAGATCCCCTGGAGGAAGAAATGGCAACCCACTCCAGTATTCTTGCCTGGAGAATCCCATGGACAGAGGAGCCTGGAGGTCTACGATCCATGGGATCGCAAAGAGTCAGACACAACTTAGTGGCTGAGCACAGACACACGCATGCAGTACTTTGAGGTGTCCAGAATTTTGTGCCTTAAAGCCTCATTGAAATCTCTACTACTGTGGAATTCCTGGGCTGGTCTCAGCCAGCTGCCAGTGTGAAGGTATATAGTCTGCCCTCAATATCCGCATCTGCAGATGAACCAACCGCAAATCAAATATATTTGGAAAAAAAAGTCCAGAAATTTCAAAAAGTAAACCTTGAATCTACCATGCTCCAGCAACTATTTAGAGAGCATTTACATGGTATTAGGTATAGAGATGATTTAGAGTATACTGGAGGATGTGCATAGGTTATGCAAATTCTATGCCATTTTTGTTAAGGGATTTGGGCTTCCATGGATTCTAATAACTGCTGCTGCTGCTAAGTTGCTTCAGTCGTGTCCGACTCTGTGTGACCCCATAGGTGGCAGCCCACCAGGCTCCCCCATCCCTGGGATTCTCCAGGCAAGAGTACTGGAGTGGGTTGCCATTGCCTTCTCTGCTAATAACTGCTAGGGGTCCTGAAATCAGTTCCCCAGAATACTGAGGAACTGTGACTAATTAACTCATTGAGAAGGCAAACCAAACCTTTTCTTCAAGGCTTCACAATGCATATGCTAGTACAGTGGGTTCTGTCTTCTCATTCAAGCAATCCTGAAGGAAGGACATCTGCCAGCCCACTGTTAGTTACTGCTGGCATGTGGAAGAAAGTAAATGCCTTTCCTTTAAAAAAGATTCTTTAAATCCATCAGTCTTGCCTATTTTAAGTTTCTTTGCCTACATATGTCAAAATAAGTGAGAGTATAATTTTTGGCCTTTTCTCTGTAGGGTGAGTTTTCAATTTTTGCTGGAGGGCTCATTTCTGTTCCACCTCTATTCCAGCTTTTTGGCTGAACCTGGATTCAGGAAACCCAGCCACAATCTTAAATTTCATTTTCTTTCCTTTGGAAACGAGAAGTCAGAGACGCACTTTGGAACTCACTGTATAGTTACTTGTTCTTCACTATTACTTCACTTTCTCCTCCACATCTGTTTCCTCTCTCTGGTCTTCAGGTAAAATTATTTCTATTAGATATATTTCTTTCCCACTTTGGTCCTTAATGGGTCAGCTAGCTTTATGTGGCTTCCTGACCCTAATAGAAGGCAATATTGAGATCCTAGGTCTTTTTGTTTAACCAGGTTCTCAGGAGCCTGGTGGTTCCTTCACTCCTCACACTTTAAGAACGCATCATAATACTCAATGATGCTGCAAGAGAAATCCAATAAATACTTCAGCTCATCTATTAAAGCAGTGATTCTCAATCAGAACCGATGTTAGTCCCAAGCCCTAGAGGCACCTCTGGGTTTCCAGTGTGGAGGGGGATGCAGCTGACATGGAGAAGGTGGAGGCCGGGGCTCTGCCACACCTCCTGGAGGGCACAGGAGTTCCAACCGCAAAGAGTCATTTGGCTCCAGTCTTGAAGAGCGCCAAAGCTGAAAATCCTGTGTTAGAAGAATTCTTGCTCTTTTTTCTTTTTCCCTCAAGGCCTAGGGTAAAAGAATAAAAAAGAAAGAAAATGGTCCATTCTGGTGAGTGTGTGCGTCTTCAGTTCTTACATCCCACATGGATCCAGGAATTGGAGAGCACAAGGGTACCACTGAGCAGGGCAAAGTGCAAGGTCAAGGCAGGTCTTCTAAGCTCCAACAGCTGTCTCAACTCCAAGGGGAGACAACTTTGACCAAAGCAGAGGACCGAAAACTTATAAGGATGTTTAGTTTGTGATAAAATCGTTTTGTAGATTAAAGTGCTTCCTTCTGCCCATAAAATGGTATGCTTTTTAAATAACTCAAAAATAGCAAGCATTTAACTATATTGTGAGCAGGAGGCAGAGCTGCTGTTCGGACCCACGGTCAGTTACTTCCAGCCTTATAATCAAGCCTGTCCAAGCTGTAGGTGATAGCACTCTTCGTATGTTCTCCAGTGTGCTCTTGAATTACCCCATGTTCTAAATACACTTACTGTCAACACAAAGGGATTCAGGGAGTTTCCTGGAACCAGTTTCTCTCTCTGCATCTCTTGGCTCCCTTATTATCTCTCACTCCTTTGGTGGTAGCAAGATGGCTGCCTAAGTGCCAGATTGTACTTCCTCTCACATGAAAGCCCAGTTAGGAAGAGTGAGTCTCTTTCCCAAGGTTCTCTGCATGTCTCATTGGCTTTGGTTGGGTCATGTGCTCAATCTTGAACCAGTGCTGTGGTTAGGGGAATACTAGGAGCTGATTGGCCGAAGCCTAGGATACTGAACACCCCTGAGCTGGAATGGAGCCTTGTGTCATGCTCATGAGCTAAAAGTGGGGGAAATGTGTTACCACAAAGGGAAATAGGGCTAAGATGACCAAACTAGGAGGAATGGATGCCCAGGAGGTTAAACATGTTTGTGTGCACGTGCACACACACATATACCCACACACATGCGTGTGTGCCACTTCCCATTAAAAGGCGTTGGAGTCTATGGTGGAAGACTTGGGTTCTTGCTCTGACTTGGCCATTAACTAGCTTCATAATTTCAAGATAACATCATAAATCTTCCAGCCTCCTTTTTCTCCTCTGAAACATGGAAGTAATAATACTATTAGGGTGGTTATGAAAAATTAAGCAAGTATCTTGGAATATTGGAAGGGTTGTGCAAACAAGTGGTGGTGGCATTGTTAGATGCATTTAGTTAGTGAATCTAGTTCAGCCTCTAGAATCTAGAAGAATCTAGAGCAGCTACAATCCACCCAGCTGTCCTTGCAGGCCTTTGGAAGCCAGTGTCTAAATTTACCCCAATCCGCATTGTTGCAGGTCAGTTTGGAATCTTCTGAGGTCAATGGTTGAGGTAATTAACTTGCTGTGAATCTTGAAAAATTCTCTCTGTTAAATGACATAATTGGTTTTAATTATATAATTATGGTACTTAAAGTGTAGGGGTGAAAGGTTACTATTATATTTAGAAGTGAGATCCCCAAATGAAGCAGGGGCGTGTAAGCCAGTGTTTCTTCAGATTTCTCTTTTTATTTTTTCACAGGGAAGTCAGAGTAGGCTGGCCTTGGCCCTGGCCATTTTGGATGATTATCTTGAATGAGGTAGCGCTTGGGCTGCTCATGCATCATAGGAACCTTTGTAAAGGGACGGGAAAGGGCTTCCGTAAAGACCTCATTGTGATCTGAAGTTAATGAGCAGTGGGAGCTCAACTGTCAGCAATTGAATCTGATTGGGCAGGGTAATTATATGATTGCCTCTGGTGTTTGCACATGCACAGGGATATTTTTATTGGACAAAACCTAATTGCTTACTTACTTAATGCAGGGAAAACCTAAACAAATTTGTGTTGTCATAGGTTAAAAAGACTTCCTTTCTTTGTCTCTAAAATAGCTGCCTGCCCTGCTTTTCAGAAGTGAGGGGTTTTGTTTCATTCTGTCTTCAATCAAGGATATTGTCTGTAGGCCTTGAATTACATGATAGTATGAACATGTAAAGGAAAGCTGCTCTGGGCTGTGCATTTTGGTAAAATGACCACGTGCTTATAGCCATGTCTTAAACCATCCTATACAATGGTCTCTTTCATAATGCAAAGGCAGCTAGAACTTTATACAATACTCAAGCTACTCAGACTTTCACAGTTTCGTTTTTTTTTAATTTGTTTGTTTTGTTTTCCTGTGTGGAGGCCTTTGCAAGATTGGCTTCCTAAACTATCTGGTTTTCCTTCGCTGCATAAGGCAAGTGGGAGATATTGTATCTGTGGTTGCCTTTTAGACATCAGAAACACCGAGGGTAAGAACAGCAAAGTAAAGAGCTCCCTCTGTGATTTTCTGGGGACTTGAAGGAACAGGAAGGGCAGGGTGAGAAAGCCAAAGGGAAGAAGTCTTGGGGCTCCCACTTTGAGGATGACAAGATGCGGTCCGGTGTCTTCTGGTTTTGACTGTCCTGAGTGAGCTTGGTGTCTCACTTGACCTGTAATGCTGATGTACAGCAAACAGATTGCTACAATTGGGTTTATTCTTTAGCAGTTCAATGCCACATTATTGCTTCACTTTTTCCCAGTCTTCTTGTAAAGCACACTATTGTCTGTGTTCTTTCCTTTCCTGAGATTCTACTGGAAGAGTTTGAAACACAGCTGGACGGTGGGGATTGGAAGAGCCCCTCGTGATGAGAACTGCAGACCCCAGATGTGGTGCCCTTGTTGGGTGTAAGGTTATGGGCTGGAGGATGGCTGTGAACAGAGGGCATTAAGCCCCTCAGACCATCTGAGCTTTCTTATCTCAGAAACTGACACGTGCGCACATATCCTAGTCTTGTCTGGGTAACACCATGGGTCCTCTAGGGTCAGCGTGAAATGTCACTTCTTCTGGGAAGCCTTCCCTGATCGCCCGCCTCCAATCTGATTGGCTGCCTTTGCTCTGTGCTCCATGATACCCTCTAGGTTCTTTTACCCATTGTTCTTTCAGTACTTGTTTCACTGTACAAAATAGTCCATACACCCCATGAGGGCAGGTCTTGTGTTTATATTTGTCAGGACTATCTCCCCAGAGCCCAGCACAGTTCTTGATGGGTGTGTCTGGAATGACTGAATGAGGAAAGGAATGGTTGTTGGGTGTCCGAGGGAATTGTGGTGTGTGCTGCCTAGGCTTCCGTACCCTTGCTGTTAATACCACTTTCTTGTTGCTTATAATTTTCATTGCCCCAGATGATCCAGCTCTGTCGGAGGCACGGAGGCACAGTCAAATCTCATGCTGTACATTGATCACCTGTCCAACCTTTGCCTAGAGTGGGAGCCCCCAGTTCCTTCAAGAGATCCAACTTTACCTGTCTGTAAAGAAGAAGAGGAGGAGGGAGACAGCAGGGAGGATCCGGTGGCAGTTTAACACCAGAGCAGGTCCAATGTTTACTTTTACCCTTTTGGAGGTGGGTAACTGCAAATCCCATGGGAGCTGGGTTTCAGGGCTCTGCATATTGATTGGTGGGGTGGTACTCACATGTACTTCATGTTTTGCTGGAGTGTAGGGGTTGTTATTTTTCTGTTTAAATTATAGCCACTCTGTTCTGTGAATTCCTAGAAGCATAGAACAAGAATCCTAGTTCATCATCCACATGATGTAAATTTTAATTGTCCATTGGCCTCCAGTTGTTTGGCTTTTGCTATGTGGATAGATTAAGGTTCATTCATTTGTTCGTATTTCATGACTATCATTTGTTTTCATCATTTGCCTATGATTTTCAACAGGCTTTCTTGATTTGAAGCTCAAGCTTTTGATGTTTTGAATTCGTCCCTTCTTGGTTGGTCTCTTAGGCCGTGAGATCCTGGATAAGTACTGAATAGACGAAATTTCATTTAGGACCATCCCTCTGTGTTTAAGTCTAGCCTTGTACAATGCTGGGGTATCTCTAACCAGCTTTTTCCCGAAGCAGAACATGAATCTGTGACCTTGTAGGCCTTGGGCAAAAGAGATTCCTCTTGAACCCCCCAAGCCCCCAGCCATCCTTGAGTTTGGACTGCCTGTTGTTGGTTGGGCTGTGATAACAATTTCTGGGTGAATGGACAGGTACACGTGGAAACTACAGCCTCATGTGTGGAGGGGCAGGGTAAGCTCTCAGAGACCCTGGGTGCTTCTTACATAGCAGTCTGTGCCAGCTCTCCTTTGTCTGAAGTACATTCTCTCTCTGTTGCTTCTTTTTTTAAAACTGTTTTGGAATGCAGTTGATTTACAATGTTGTGTTAGTTTCAGGTATACAGCAGAGTGAATCATTTATACCATATACCTCATTACACAGTACTGAGTAGAGTTCCCTGTGCTATACAGTAGGTCCTTATTAGTTATCTGTCTTATATATAGTAGTGTGTATTTGTCGATCCCAATCTCCCAATTTATCCCTCCCCCCACCTTACCACCCTGGTGACCATAAATTTGTTTCCTGCATCTGTAATTCTATTTTTGTTTTATAAATAAGTTCATTTGTACCCTATTTTTAGTTTCCACACATAACTGATATCATATGATATTTATATTTGACTTAACTTCACTCAGTATGACAGTCTCTGGGTCTATCCATGTTGCTGCAAATGACACTACTTTGTTCTTTTCTATGTCTGAGTGATATTCCATTGTGTATATATACCACATCTTCTTTATTCATTCCTCTGTGGATGGACATTTAGGTTGCTTCCATGTCTTGGTAAGTAGTGCTTCAGTGAACACTGAGTGTAGGTATCTTCGATTTATGGTTTTCTCTTGATGTATGGATTGCTTGATGATATCGTAGTTCTATATTTAGTTTTTTAAGGACTCTGTGTACTGTTCTCTATCATAGTTGGACCAATTTACATTCCCACTAACAGTGCAGGAGGGTTCCCTTTTCTCCATACCCTCTCCAGCATTTATTGTTTGTAGATTGTTTGATGATGGTCATTCTGACTGGTGTGAGGTGATACCTAATTGTAGTTTTGATTTGCATTTCTCTAATAATTACTGAGGGCTTCCCAGGTTGTTCAGTGGTAAAGAATCTGCCTGTCAATTCACGAGATGCAAGTTTGATCCCTGGGTTAGGAAGATCCCCCTGGAGAAGGAAATGACAACTCACTCCAGTTTTCTTGCCTGGGAAATCCCATGGACAGAGGAGCCTGGTGGGTTACAGTCCATGGGGTTGCAAAAGAGTCTGCCATGTCTTAGTGACTAAACAACAACAACAATAATTAGTGATGTTGAGCATCTTTTCACATGCTGTTTTGGCCATCTGTATGTCTTCTTTGAAGAAATGCATATTTAGATTGTCCCCCCCCCCATTTTTTAATTGGGTTGTTTGCTTATTTGATATTGAGCTACATAAGTCATTTGTGTATTTTGGAAAGTAATCCCTTGTAGGTTGCATCGTTTGCAAATATTTGCTCTCTCTGCCCCTCCTAAGTCTGTATTTACGTTCTTCAGTCCCATATCTGCTTTGGCATAATAAGCACTTAAATTGGAAACTTTGGGAGTTCCTTCAAGAAAAAGAGTTTAAACAACCTCTTCTTACAGTATGTGTGTTCACCAGTGCTATGTGCTTTGAACTAAACAGGAATGGGCCCTGGTGAGCTTTATTCCTGAATCCAAGGAAAGTTTTAGTTTAATTTTCAGTTTTGGAATAGCACCAACGGATGCCTCACCACCTCATATCCTTTCTGGATTGAGGCAGGTAATTACTGCCTACACAAATAAATCACATACTTTTGGGGGAAAAAAAACCTCTTTGAATGACATTTGATTTATAATTAAACTTGGCGATGCAATCTCTGAAGTGTCTCATCTTGTCTAATCACAATGATCTATTTCCTTTCGGAGTACTTCTGCATGTAGGAGTTAGTCCTCTTGTTGTCATCACGTACTATGGGGAAGGGAACAATTTAAGACAGGAAAGAGGAAAATTAGAATAAATAATTGCCATTTTCAGTCAAATTCAAACCACGGATTGTTTCTATTCATATTCTTTAAAAAACATCTTTGCGGCCCTTTGTTGACCGAGGCACTCAGCAAACAGATTTAAATGCTGGCTAAGTGCCCTGTGGGGACCAGTAACCTCTTCCCAGCATGGCCTGGGAACTTGTTAGAAACCCAGAGTTTCAGGCCCCACCCAGACCTGCTGTAGCAACTCTGCAGATGGGGTCCAGCACACTGGGTCTGAATGAGCTTCCTGGCAATTCTGCTGCACAGAGAAGTTTAAAAAGAATGGCTTAAAACTCCTGTGAGTGCACGAGGTGAGGGCATTCACAGGGTTTTACCTCTAGCACTTGTCAGCCCGGAGCTTGAAATCCAGTCATGGACACGAAGCATTAACTTCATCAGACAGTTAGGCAGCATGATCTGTATAAAATGTAAAGTACATCATATGCCCACTTCTTAAGTCCCTCCAGGCAGTTCCCTTTGTCCTCCAAATAAATATAAATGCTTGGCTCAGGCCTACAGGGCCTGGCATGTTCCCTTCCCTGCCTACCTGCCCAGCTCATCTGGGGCTCTTCCCCTGCCTTCCTCAGTGCTCTGGCACACCACACTGGCCTTCCTGCTGCTGCTGCTGCTGCTGCTAAGTCGCTTCAGTCGTGTCCGACTCTGTGTGACCCCATAGAAGGCAGCCCACCAGGCTCCCCCATCCCTGGGATTCTCCAGGCAAGAACACTGGAGTGGGTTGCCATTTCCTTCTTCAATGCATAAAGTGAAAAGTCAAAGTGAAGTCACTCAGTCGTGTCCGACTCTTAGCGACCCCATGGACTGCAGCCTACCAGGCTCCTCCGTCCGTGGGATTTTCCAGGCAACAGTACTGGAGTGGGTGCCATTGCCTTCTCCACTGGCCTTCCTACTGGTCCTCAAACATGCCCACTGAGTGTGATGTCAGCAGGGAAATAGAGGAAGGGGAAGAAAGAGAGGGAACTGCCAAGGTTAAAGAATAGGCTTGGTCACAAGTATTTTTCAATTTGGTACAATATTTCTAAACCTTTATCCCCATTGGTTAATATATTAATATATCGATTCTTAAATCTATTGATTGAATAATATGTGAATGTGATCATATTAGTGACCCCATCTTACAGTGGAGCAAAGTCTGAAAGGACTCTCTGAATCATCGTGGAAACACTCAGTGTGATTTAGTTTGAGTTTTCATGTCACACGTTTGTGACAGCTTCTTTTTCTGAGAGTTGGCGGGGCAGACACCGTGCTCTGCTGCACATCACCCATGGGAACTGAGTGAACATGGCAGGAGACCCCAGATGCTGAGCGTGAAACCAGCTTTGTGGCCCCGGAACACAGCGGAGCCGAGGCATGCGCCTCACTGTCTTTACTTGGTCTCAGGAAAGATAATGACTATGTTTGTTAGGTTTTGTCTTAGTAAAAAATAATCTGGGAATGCCAATTATGGTGTTTGGGATATTAAATGCATCATGCGATTAGGGAACAAACTAACTGTTTGGAGGATTTTTACTGTAAGAGGAAAAATAGTGTCTCAGGATCCTCTCCCTAATGAGAAAGGGTAAACACATATCTTAAATATGATATATCAGGGGGAAAAAAAAAAAAAAAACATCTCAAGCTTAAATATGAGGCAAAGGGATTCTTAAAGATTTTAGGACCGGTAGTGGTTTTTTGGTTTTGTTTTTTGTCTCAATTTTGTTTTCACTCTCCACAGCTCTTTCATGGTAATAGGCTTTCGCATTTTGTGAGTGTAGCATCTCTAGTTTCAGATGTTATTTGCTCTCAGGGAAGTGTCTCGTTTGAGATCCTCAGTGGAGGGGCGAAAGGTGGGCTAGAAAAGTGAAAGGCGCGCTGGAGGAGCTATCAAAGAGCGTGGGCGGTGGAGGTGTGCTCAGTCCTGGCGGCCTTTCCGCTTCACTTTGCCGTGTAAAGTTTAAAGGTCTCCAGGGAACTGAGGCAAGTCTCTCCTCTCCTCACCATGTGAGCAAGCTCCCTGACTGGCCACAAAACCCTTCCTGTCAGAAGGCGAAGCTGCTCTGCTCCATGAGGTTGGGTATGCGCAGTGAACATCCTGCCCCGGCCCTCAGGGAGCCCACAGTCCAGAGGCCAGGAGACTTCAGCAAATATCGATGTGAAAAAAGGTGCATTTTCACACTTTGGAAGGCAGTCTGAAGATGAGAGAGCTATAGGAGCAAAGAGCAGAAAAGCAGGCTCCCAATTATCTTTGGACACAGAGTTGAAATTAGGAATTGAAAGATGAACAGTTTTTGATTTTTTTTCTTTTTTGAGGGGGAGGTTGTGTGTTGAGGATGGTGGTTTTGTGGGGGGTGAGGAGGAGTGTCTCTGGAGAGCTGGCATCACCTCCCACATTGGCTGGAACTCTGCCTATAGAGTCAACCATAGCAGAGAATGTTCTGAGCAGCCACATGGGTGATAACACCCCAAGACTGACTGCAGAGTGAACCCCAGGGGAGGGCCTCTCCCCCAGGAGAGACCCAGATTTCCTAGTATCCGCTAACAGCCTAGGGTCACTGTGCCCCAGCCTAAGGCCAGCACCTTGGTATTTGTTTCTCTTCCTTTTGTTGCTTCCTCCAACTCTTTGACTGCCTCTCTCTGAGTTCCTTCAACTTTGAGAGCAAAGCTGCTTGTGGGGTCCCTGACCATACCCTCGAAGATTCTTACTTTTAGGAAGGCATTTTAAGCATCTTCAGAGAATCTTACTGGATGTGGCCAACAAATCCTGGGAGTAAGAAACTGTCTTCACCCATTGCTTTCTTGACCGGAGTCTTTATTACACGTCCCATCTGTTTGAGCCAGGACACACCTGGGGGGCAGGTTCTCTGTCTGGTTTTGTCTAGTGCCTGACAGGCTAACTTTGCACAGATCTTGCACTCAGAAATATTTGACAAATGAAAGAAGAGATTGTGCAAATCCAAATGCCCTTGCAGTGCTGTAGCTTGACTTTAGGAGCGTGGAGTAAAATTACTCTCTGGATGGATTCATTTATTTATTCACCCACTCATCTGAAAGCAGTTGTTGAGTTCCTGTTTAACTGTGTTGCTGATAAACAATGCCTGGCACGTGGTATGTTTTAATTGATGCTGGTTATTATAGAGGAAATGCAAAACTAACTCTGGCTCCTGAATCCCTTTGCACTCTTACCTCACTGAGTTCTACGGAAGCCTGAGCTGCTTATTCTTCTCCTGTCACTTAGGAGTGACAGTCCAGGGTCCCCAGCTCTCAGGGTGTCAGCTTCTCTTCAGAGAGGAGAGCACAGCCATAGAAGGGAGCTCGTGGCGTGAGCTCTGACGTTTCGGGGTGCAAAAGGACTGCTCGCTGGTTTGTCTGCACACAGCCTGGGTGAATACAAAATGACAGGGCGTGGTTACACGTCAGGGAAGTCTGCGTGGCTTTTTAAAAAACCAATGAATGAGTAAGGATGGTCATTTGGAGTTGTGAGGTTTCACTTAAAACCATTACTGAATTCCCAGAAGCTTTTCATTGTCAGGTGTTTTTCTGAATCAAAAGATGAGAAATAAAATTACTCAGGAGGGGTAAGCAAACTATTTTTATCTTTAGAAGGAGTCCCTATGAAAAGTGTGCTGCTCCTGACTTGCATGATAACTCTGAAGTTTGGTTGTGCCCTTCTTCAAGCAGCTCCTGACCCAAGGGAAAATTCTGAATGCCTGATGGCTCTCACCAGCGGCTGCAGTGTGGGGATGGATCTGGCAAGCAGATGTTTATGGTGGAAACTTTCCATTCTAGAATAGTTCCTTCTGAAGCAGGAGGTGTATTAGGTCAGAGAAGAATGTGCCAGACAATGTGCCCCTTTGTTAATCAATGCTGTCATCTTGGCTGCCCCTTGAGCAGCCTCATCTTCCTGAAATCTTCAGTAAGAAGGCCATTCAACAAATACGTCTAGCACTGGCAAGGATTTTTCTAGCCCAGCTCTAACAACAGGGAATGGATTTAATCAAATTCAAGGAAACCTTAAGACTCATTCTATAACAGTATTACTCTCTGGAAGAGCTCTGGAAGGCAGATTATCAAACACCAGTTTCTTGAGCAAAACTTGAAAACAACTGATGCCAAAGTAATCAAATTGACTGTGCCAGGATCTGATTCTTAGGGACATTTACCAGGTTCACTGGGACACATACTGTATTCAGTCCTTTGATGGATTAATCTAATGAGTCTTCATAGCAACCTATGAAGTAACCACTAATATTATGACCATTTCATAGACAGGAAAACTGAGGCTGAGACCTACTAGGTAACTTGCCTAAGGTCATCTAGTAGTGATCCCTCCTACTTTCACCATTGAACTGATAATATGGCCACATTGCTGATTTTAAGTCACAAACTATTATTTCATCCCTTCCTTATTTCATTTGGAATATGCAATTCCTACATAGATATACATACACTTATCATAAGAAATGATCATTTGAGTCAATTTTAATAGATTTGACAAAGGGTGGTATCTATATAATAGTAACAGAAACACTGAGTTTGGTGAAAAAGATATTTCCAAGTTGTCTTCTCTGTCCTCATTTGCAGCCTCCACACATGATAGGTGGTATCTATCTGTCACACATGCAGATATGATAACAGGCTCACTCTTTCTTACTACAGCTGTCACACAGATAGCCTGATGTAATGGGATCTGTTCTAGGGGACAGCTCTGTACCTCTCTGAGGGGCTACCTCAGCACTTCAGGCTGCCAAGTCAGGCTGACATCAGCAAATGTTCATTGAGTTCCTACTATGGAAAGGTTCCATTCTAGGAGCAATGCATTCCGTTGTACTTGGGGTTGCAGGCTGTGGAGAGAGATAGTAGACCAATAAACAAACAGATAAGGTGATTTCAGAAACCAGTTAAATGCGTGAAGAAAATACAGTAGAGCAATGTATAATAATAGTGACTGAGCTTGGAAGTACCTACTCTACCTAAAGTGATCAGAAAGTATCTCTGAGGAGAAGACACGAAGAAAAGGCTTGGAAAATGAGAACTGCTTTCTAGGCAAAGAATTGGGTGGAATAGCCTTGGCGTATAAAGTTCTACAATTTCATTATTCTTTTTTTTTCCTAAGATTTATTTACTTATTTTTGGTTGTTCTGGGTCTTCGTTGGGGCACTCAGGCTTCTCATTGCAGTGGTTTCTCTTGTTGCAGAACACAGGCTGTAGGCGTGTTGGCTTCAGTAGTTGCAGTGGGGTGGCTCAGTAATTGTGGCTCACGGGCTCTAGAGCACTGGCTCAGCAGTTGCAGCACGCAGGCTTAGTTGCTTCTCACCACCTGGGAACTTCCCAGACCAGGGGTCGAACCCATGACCCCTGCATTGGCAGGCGGATTCTCAACCACTAGACCACCAGGGAAGCCCAATTTCATTATCCTTTCAACAGAGAAGTTGAGACATCAGCCATGTGATATCACTTCTTGGGATTTGTTGGTTTTTTTTTTTAAAGGTCAAGCACATGTTTAATTTTTTGTAAACATTCCATGTGTACTTGAAGAGCATGTGCATTCTCTCTTTAAGGGACTATTCTTTGTTTTTTTAGATGCAGCTTATAAATTATATAACTAAAGCCTTCTATAGCTCTATTAATGTTTTAGCTGTTTAACTTCACAGCTGCTGAGAGGTGAACATTCACACACTTGTGGAGATTATGATTTGCTCATTTATCTTAGTAATTCTATCCATTTCTGTTTTATTTATGTCCAGCTCCTGGTGGGTTATTCTTGTTATTAATTATTTTCTCCCTTGCCAAGCAGGAGACATGGGTTTGATCCCTGGGTTGGGAAGATTCCCTGGAGAAGGAAATGGCAATCCACTCCAGTATTCTTGCCTGGGAAATCTCATGGACAGAAGAGCCTGGCGGGCTGCAGTCCATGGGGTCACAAAGAAATAGATTTGACTTAGCAAGTGAACATGAGCATTATCCCTACTAGTACTTTTACCTGTAAATATTATTTTCTCTGATAATATTGCTGTAACAACATCCTTCTGGTTAATGTATGTGTTTCTTTCTTCCATTATTTCATTTTCAGCCTTTGGGTGTTCCTGGTTTATTTTTTATAAGCAACATAAAACTAGATTTTTTTTAAATTGAGCGTCTCTGTCTTTTGATGGTTGAATTTAAGCTATTTATTATAAGTAATCTATTTGCACTTAGCTTTGTCTTCTTATTTTGCATGGTCCATGGGTGCTTTTTTCTTCCTTTTCTTTAGTACTTGGTTTGAATTGACTGTGCTTCCTTTATTTCTATTTTCCCCTCTACTGATTTGGAAGTTACATACTCTATTTCTCTTCTCATGGTGGTTTGGATAGTATCTAAATCAGAATTTGGCAAACACTCAGAGGCCTTTAATGCATTGCCTTCAGTAGGTTTAACAGCTTTCTCTAGTATCCTGACTCCCAAGTGGTTGCACCTTTTAAGGGGTGAGGTGTAAATATAAGTACAGAGCGTTGTCATTGTGATAGTTATATCTTGGAGTACAGACTTCCAACTTGCCCTTGCCAAGACCTGTGCCCTGTTGCCTGAGGGGTCTGGTAATTGACAAACTGTAAAATGATCATGGGTTATGGGTAACGTAGCAGCTTCTAAGCAGGGAGTCACTTGGTTTCTTCTGGTGCCCTTCTCCTTGTCTGCATTTGAGCTCTTGTAAGTGATGATAAACATTAAATAGCTCCTGTAAAGCTGTTGAATTGTCAGTTTTTAAAATGCATAAAACACTGACATTTTCATTAGATCCTGGCCCTGAGGAATGTCCGGCTTTCATCATAATGGATTTGTTTACTTCTGCAGAGAGTCTTAATGTGCTGCCTATGGGAGAGATCTTACTGTCACCTGCTCTTAAATGGGAAAGGCTTTATTCAGCCAAAGATTTTTGGAAAAGGATTTGCAAAAGGGCTTTTTCATCTCCTCCTGTCTTCCTTGCTTCCATTTCCCAAAAGGGTAAGGGATGGGAATAAAGTCTTTGAAGAATTTTAGTATCGGACAGGAAAATTTTCAATGTAAAATAACCCTGTGAAGTCCATTAGGAGACAAAATGTTGGGATGATACTATTAAACCACTATTTAGTTTCAGTGTATTCTGTTAAAGATAAGCAAGTCATATCTATGTCTTTTTGACCTCAATCTTTTGGTCTACATTTAAACAGATATCTTGATTTTGAATTAATAAACTCTTTTGTGTATATTCTTAGAGAAAACATTTTAAACTGCTGGGTCCTTCTAAGCAAATAAGGAGAGAGGACTTTTATCTTCTGATCGTTACATTAGATTTTTAGCAGAAGATGCCAAACTCCTCATGAACAAATGTAGAGTCATCCTAGTTTAACAAGCTGGGAAATGTGTGTGCTGAAAGACAGTCTTGTCTTAATATGACCAGGACTAGGAATGTTAACTTTTCTGGAATCAACGTGTTTGCAATTTATGGAGAGATGTCTTGCTTATTTTATATAGAACTTTCTCTTCTGTATTAGCTTGTTGAGTGTGTGTCATTGGCAAGTGTGTGCTTTCACATTTCAAGAGAGGCACCCTGCCATAGGGAAGGAAAGTCTCTCAGGCACACTGGCACTTGACTTCTGCTTCTAGGACATACTCACTGTGTAATCATAGGTGAGTTCATGAACCTTTCTGAGTTTGCTTTTATTATCTATAACATTGAAATAATAAACTGACTTTTTAGAGTGGATATGAACATTAAGTGTGATAATAGAGAGGAAATGCTCAGCACAAGGCCTGGTACGTACTAGGGGGTTATCTAGTGAAACTTGATGATGGTGATGCTAATGACAGTGGTTGTGGTAGAGACGATGCTAATAAATGTGACGGTGGTGGTGAGGATACTGCTGTCCGTGGTAATAACGGTGATGAAGGTGATATTGGTGGTAGTGATAACCAGATGTTAGGAGTTCTTTAAAGTCTGAGAAAGGATATCATATAATCAAAAATCATGAGAAAAGATAGAATTGTCTATCACTACCTGACCTAGAGTCCTCCTGTTTCTAATTGGACACTATAAGTCACTAGGAGGGCATTTCTTAACAAAATTCTATTATAGATATCAAGCCATAAAAGCCTAGTTCATTGGTATCATTGTGGTTTTCAGTCCTGGATTTGTCTTAGAAAAAAGCTAGAAGTGGTACTCTGAGTCATTTGATTTTGTCAGTATCCATTTCCTTCCTAAAACGTGCTCATTTCTCAGCTTCTGTGACTCAGAGCATTTTGGAGTTCTTCTGTCTCCTTGAGCGCTTTCCACCATCTGTCTGCCGCCTTTCCTTTCTGTGGTCATTTGGGCCCATGAGTGTGGAACTCAGGGAAGACAATGCAGGAGGGAAAAAGGGCCATCAGCAAGGCTGGAAAAGAATCTGAGTGTAGTATCACAGAAGTGGAAAAGAGGGGCGATTCCTCCAGGTAGATGAGGAAAGATAGTGTTTCTCATTATAAGGTACGTAAACGATGTGGGTAAAGAAGACTGAGCAAAACCACTGTTGTTGGCACTGAAAGTTCAGTGTCAGCATCTGACACAAAATCACTGGGATGGTGAAAGAAAAAGAACTGCGAAATGCCGAGATGAGGAAATGGAGGCCACAGACGTTGGAGAGGGAGAGGAGGTTGGAGGGTGGAAAGACGTTTTTTAGATAGGAGAGAATCAGACCAGTTTGTAGACCAAGAGGAGGGAGCCAGAGAAAGCTGAGTAGGAAGATACAAAAGCAGGAGGATTCAGATATTTGGTCCTGGAGGAAATAGAGGTAGAAGGATGAATTAACCTGTCACATAGCCACTGAGCAGTCAGAGAATATCACCAGGCAAAGGAAAGTCTAATCTGTGAAGCTCATGTTGAATCACCTTGACTTCCTCCTAAGAGAAAGTGAGATCTCTGATGAGAGTGAGAGAAGTTTGTAGTCATGAGAAAGTCTGACAAGAACCACTGTCTAAAGTGGGAGAGGAAGATAGTCAGTGATCAAAAGACTTACCAAGGAGCATTAGGCTCCTTGAGGGGTAGGCGGTGTGTGTTTCTGGATCTTCCCGTACTACACTCATCCTTGTTTCTCTCCGTGGGGTATGCTGTGCACCATAATCACCCTGCAGTCCTATGGATGGCCCTCCCACTCCCCCACAGTGGGCTTCCTTTCCATCTCTCCACACTCAGCCTTGCTGTTAGATGGCTGTTATATAGAAATGAACCAGTGGACTGCTTTGCACCAAGGTGAGGAACAAGGTATGATGTCTTGTTATATCCAAGCATTAGTGTGGCAGGTAGACAAATGGAAGGCAGGTAGTCAGATGGAAGGCGCACAGGATTAGGAGTCAAGGGCATGGAGTGTGGTCCCAGGTCTAGTTGATTAGCCTGTTGTTAGGTCCTCCTGTAGCATGGGGTGTCATGCCCCTTACTTGCCATTCCGATACCAGCATGTTACCAAGTACCTAGCATACAGCAGGTGCTCATAGAATATATTGGACTAGGTTAATGCGAGAAGATGAGAGATCTTCAAACACCTCTTCCTTTGCAAATGTGAGGCACTGTTATTCTGATGTGCATTTTAACAAGCACAATATCAACCCAAAGAATGACTCTCTAATATTAGAATCTCAGTTACCGCTGCTGAGCGGGTGAAAGGAAATACTTTCATCAGAACTGGGTGGGGGCTTTCCAGATTTGCTCACATTTAACTATGTAGATGTCTGCATCTATTGGTTTGGCTTATTGATAAATTAGTTCCTATCTTTTCAGTGATCTCACCAAAGGTGGTTTAGTCCTTTTTCATTCTTGCTATTAAGCATACATAATGTATGCTGCTGCTGCTGCTGCTAAATCGCTTCAGTCTTATCCGACTGTGTGCAATCCCATAGACAGCAGCCCACTAGACTCCTCCATCCCTGGGATTCTCCAGCCAAGAATACTGGAGTGGGTTGCCATCTCTGGCTTCCCTGGTGGCTCAGAGGTTAAAGTGTCTGACTCCAATGCAGGAGACCCGGGTTTGATCCCCAGGTCGGGAAGATCCGCTGGAGAAGGAAATGGTAACCCACTCCAGTATTCTTGCCTGGAGAATCCCATGGATGGAGAAGCCTGGTAGGCTACAGTCCATGGGGTCGCAAAGAGTCGGACACGACTGAGCGACTTCACTTTCACTTTACTTTTTCTCCATATAATGTATATGTGTGTGTGTATATATATATGTGCGTGTGTGTTCAGTCGTGTCTGACTCTTTGCAACCCCATGGACTGCCCATCAGGCTCTTCTGTCCATGGGGTTCTCCAATCAAGAATTCTGGAGTGGGTTGCCGTTTCCATATGCACTTTGTCATTATAGACAAGAAGCAGAGGTCCCAGAAAGGCAAAGAAAGATGGAAATGGGTTCCAAATAAAGAAGCAGATCCCCCTTCTCACTCTTTCTGTCCCTCCCCCCACCCCTCCTAAAATAGATATTTCTCTACCTTTTCCCATGACTCCACCAGCATGGAGAAATGGATTGTCAGCCAAATCCCAAAAGAATAAAAGAAAAATATCTCTTCAGAAGGAGAGGGCAGAGGGGAGAGATAGGAGCATCAATAAAGGCTGAAAGGATTGGCCTTCAGAGTGTGGAATCCAAGAGGGTGTTTATTTTCAAAACAAAAGCTTACAGATCAGGTGTTTTTTAACAGATGAGGAAAATGGATTGAGCAAAAGCTTGTGCCTGGGCTTAGAGACATGCCCACAGTGGCCCAAGCCACTGAGTCAGCAGGAACAGCTTTTGTTCTCCTGGCTCTGATGGCAGCCTTTGAGTAAGCAGGGCTCATCAGCAGGCAACCCATAAGCTCCAGGAAGCCTGTGTCTGGCCTGGCCACCCTTCCCATTTTGCTGGGTCACTTAGAATCCTGACTTCCTGCCTTGCCCACATGTTGAAACAGCCCAAGGAAGCCTCACCAGCCATTCCTTGGCAGACAGCCTGGCATGATTGGAGAGCTGTCCCTCACAAAACTCGCTTTTGGCTGGCACTTTTTTGGGCACTGCTCTTTTTCACAAAGGTTTCTTCCAAGAAAGCCTTGAGACAGGGAAGTCAAATTTTCTTTAGAAGTTATGTGTCAGGGCATTAAACAGACATAACTGGATTGAAAATCTGTCTCAGCCCTTTATATGCTGTGTGACCGTATGCAACCAGGTTACTTGTCTGAGCCACAGTTTCCTCCTTAATAAATGGGGTACATCGTCCAACCTACCTCAGAGGGCATGACGAGGATAACAGAGATGAGGTACTTGACAGAGGGTCTGGCAAAAAGAAGGAAGGCAGTGAACCTGGCGGGGGAGCCCTTCAGGACCCACTCACAACTTGCCCTTGTTTATCCTTGTTGTGGATGTTTGGTTTGGGCCTCAGGCAGCTGCTCCTTCCATCAGAACCACACATGCTTATGTTTTGAGTTCTCATTCTCTTTGTAAATAGCTCCTGGCCTGCATGAGTCACAGCATGTTCCAGGCCCCTGTCTGCATCTGGAAAACAAAGGGTGCCAGCTGGGTTTTGATTCCTGTGAACCTGCTCGGAGGTTCAGACCCGAGGACTCTCCACTGGGCTTTCTGCACAGAGACCTCCCCTCCCTGTTACAGTGCTGGGTCTCCTGGAGATGGAACTGGGTTTTGATTCCTGTGAACCTGCTCGGAGGTTCAGACCTGAGAACTCTCCACTGGGCTTTCTGCACAGAGACCTCCCCTCCCTGTTACAGTGCTGGGTCTCCTGGAGATGGAACTGGGTTTTGATTCCTGTGAACCTGCTCGGAGGTTCAGACCCGAGAGCTCTCCACTGGGCTTTCTGCACAGAGACCTCCCCTCCCTGTTACAGTGCTGGGTCTCCTGGAGATGGAACTGTGAGGTCGTACACTGCACAGTGTAACAAAAATGCAGAGAGACTTCTCAGTATCTCCTACCTGCTCAGTTAAACAGAGCATGTGCTTTTAAAATCTTGTTTGAAAAAAAAAAAAAAGCTAAAATCACAAGTGAGAATCAGCTACAATTCTACCCCTTAAAATTACACAGAGATAAAATGGGAAGTCAGTGTCTTGCACCCCCTTCTTTTGGCCACCTCAGTTGACAGTTTGGTGTTTGTCTTTCCCATTTTTCCCCCTGAGTTTTTACCACATATCCCTATTTGCATGTGTGCATACATACATATGTAATTTCTATAGAATTGTGGCCTGCAGTTTGCATTTCTGGATTATTGTGGTTCACTTGGTACCATGTCAAGTTCACTCCTTCAGATTTGTGTATATAGATTTACCTCCTAAGTTTAATGCAGCATATTGTTCCAGACCACAGAAAACATACTTGTTCAGTTACACCCTTTGGATGGGTAATAGACCATTTCCGGTGTTTCGTTTTGTTTCTTTGACAGCACCAAGAAGGCTGCACCGAACACACCTTTCTGTTTGGCTCTATCTTCTGGTGCTTTTATTTCTGTGGAGTCAACTCCTAAAAGTATGACTTCTCAGTCAGAGGATGTGCTCCCTTTATGTTTTTTCATTTTGATTTTATTTTCACTTGTGGGATTATTACTTTACGATACTGTGATTGCTCTTTACATTTTAATAAAGACTTCCAAATTGGTCTCCACAATGTTTGAAAGCACCATAGGGTGCGTAAGGATGGGAGGGTGCCCATTTCCCCATAATCTTAATAGCTTTGGACAGTATCTGTCCAGTTTTTTACCCCATTTTTTTGTATGCACACATGCAAATAGGGATCTGTGGTATAAACTCAGGAGGAAAAAAATGGGAAGGACAAACACCAAACTGTCAGATGGCATCTAGGGGTGTGATCCAACTGCCAAAAGAAGGGGGTGCAAGACACTGACTTCCTGCTTTATCTCTATATAACTTTAAGGGGTAGAATTTTGTAGCTGATGAGTGGAAAATCACCTCACTGTTTTAATTTTTATCTCCCTTACATTTAACTTATTTTCATTTGTCCTTTGGCCAGTTTTATCCTAAGAATTACCCATTTGTATCTGTGGCCCATTTTTTGAGTGAAATTGTGTCTTTTTAAAAAATAGTATCCTATTTTTATAATTAGTCACACTCAAAACCCGATAAAGTGATTAAAAAAAAAAAGTCCTAGGAAAATGCATGACTTCCCAAAGCTGTTGGGAGGACAAGGATTTCACGGACCGGAGATGGGCAAGCAATCCTTCAGCAAGTCATGCAGCTCACGACATTTTCTCTCACATGTATCATTGCTCCCATATGCTCCTCAGTGCAGTTCTGGGAGGTGGGCTGAGCTCCGGATGACCTCCTGGTTGTCAGACCTTCAACTTGCCCGTGACTGATGAGGCTTGCCTCTTGGGCTTGACCTGAGGATTCCGAATCCTCTGCTTGCCCATCTCCTGCTGGGACTGCTGCCTGACAACCTTCTGTTGCCCTCCCCGCGCCTCTCCTCCCAAATCCCTCAACCAGGAGTTCTATACACTTCTTGGAGTCCTGGGAACTCATTTACAACTTCTGTCAAGAATTCAGTGCCATTTGAAAGACTCCTCATAGATCTCTTGAGTGATGGCAATTTCCCCCTTTACTAATAAAATAGCAGTTGCTATTTACTGAGCACGTACCATCTGCAAGGCCAGTGCTTATGGCTGGACAAGTTGTCCATGGCACAACTCCAGGGGGCACCATTCATTGCATAGTCATTGTAGATTTGTAGGATTATTTCTGCCAGATGGCCATCAAGTATCTTAAAGAAGGAGGCCTTTTTATTATTAGTAGTATTCAGAAAGAAGCACTGTAACTGAGAGTAGCAGAGTTAACCATGTCCCAGACACTGTGCTGCATGCTCTGAATGCATCATTTTATTAATCATTCCAGTAGGTTTTTGAGGTTGGTGGTATTACTTCCCTCTATAAAGCTGAGGAGACTGAGTCACAGAGAGGTTAAGTTGCATGCTCAAGTCAAATGGCTATTAATAATAAGTGAATTCAGACTCAGGTCTAGCTGCCCCCAAAACCTTTGCCCTGTTTCTCCTCTATATGGGGCTCTGGTTATCTCGAGTTCTCCACAATACCCCAAACCATGGCTGTGGTACAAGCCCTGGGTTCATTTGGCCTGTCCACCACTATGGAAGGGCTGTGTGGCCAGTGAGCAGTACACCTGCAGCCAGGGTGAACTTGAAACTACCCAAGGGACCTTCATGATCCCGCAGCACCTTTCTGTGAACAACGAAAGCCTTAGAGCACAGTGCCTGCCCCACAGTGAGCTCATTAGGAGATCAGCATCCCCGGTTCCCACTTGGGAAGGAGGAGCCACTTTTCTGATGTACACTTCTCCCAAGTCAGAAGTTCCTGGTCTCTGTCCCAGAGTCAGTTTTCTTTGACCACACTCAGAGTGTGGGTAACATTAATGCAGAGGTGCTAAGAGTGAGAGCCAACATTTCCCATCTTCTGACTCTGGTGCTGATGGATGGGGACCAGGTGAAAGGGTTTTTCTGGAATTGATTCATCAGGCCAAGGGGATTTCCCTCTCGCTCTCTGCTTTCACTTCTGAGGTTCATGTGTCTTTTTAACATTCCGTCAGCTTACTGGGGCCTAAGTTGAAAGTTGTCTTTAAGATCCATTTTTCCTGATTCAATTGCTGAGACTTTATGATGTTGTTCCTTTTCTTGGAAAAATGCTCCAAATGGTTTGCGTGACTGATGTGCTCCACGGCACCCTGATTGATGGTGGGGAGGCTCTGACTGGATGACTGTTCCTGGAAGGAGGGGCTAGGGTCTGTGAGCACTGTTACAGCTGGGCGCGGGGAGCTGAGATGCTTGCTCTTGATGCCACCCAGCTCAGAGCCTTCCGTGGTCCTTTGGGGAAAACCATTAAGGAAACAACCTTGACATTTGCAACACCCTCAAATTGGGAGTGAGGAGTTAGGAGCACTGGGTTCAGATTAGGGATGCACAGCAGTTTTTCAGGAACTTGGGTAACTTTCTTGTCGCTGTGGCTTCAAATCATGGGCCTGGTCAATGAAAAAGGGTCTTTTTGCAGTTTTGAAGGCAGTGATACTTAACTTTTTAAGAGCTCTGAAGCCAGACACAGCTGGTTGCTCTGACCAGCCCACTACTCACTGTTAGCTTGGCCATGTGTCAGTGACTTGTCCAGGCTTCTGATTGCTGTCTGTGAAAGGTGATTGATAAAATCTATTTTACAAGGTCATTGTTAGGATTACACAGGGTGATTAGTGGGATAATATGTTTGAATAGCTTAGTCCAAGGCCTGGCACATAGAAACCACTGAATAATATTATCGCCAGCCCAGCAGACAAGGTAAACAGTACTTTACAGCAAAAGTGGATTGCCCTGACTCTGCTGGTATGGATTTTTATAACTGCTGTGGACTGCAACTCAGCAACATCCAGTCAAGTTTAAGTTAGACAGTCAGTAAAGATTTGACATAGGAATTAGACCCCTAGGGAAATACTTGAATCAATGTACATGAAGACATGTGTAACTAACATCACTGAAACTTTCTAATAAGAAAATTGGATGCAATACAAATATTTAGCAATAGAAGTTTGGGGGTATTTATGCAGTAGGCTACATCACAGCATTGAAATGCTCCCGAGCCAACTATATTAAAATAGGTAAATTGCAAAAACATCATTTTAAATGAAAGAAGCCAGTTTAATAGTGATAAATGCATATGAAAACATTTGCTTAAAATTTTAAACTTGAAGATATGTACATTTGTTAATGAATGAATACACAGAGCACAACAGTATTAAATATATAGCAAACATGCATGGAAATAATACTCACCAACTTCAGTTTAGTGTTTACTTTGGAAATAGGGAAGGGAAGAAAATCTAGGATGGGGGACTTAAATTATATCTGTACTTTTTGTTCCTCAAAAAAAAAAAGATTTCAAAAGAATATGGCAAAATGTTAAGATTTATTTATTCCACCAAATGGTGGGTATATAAGTGCTTAAAATATTATTTTCAATTGTATTCAGCATATTTGAAATATTTCATAATATAATTTTTAATAAATTAAATTGCCTGCAGAAGGAAGGCATAAAAGGATAAAAATAGTCCTTTCCAAGAGTTAGTATCATTTTTTTCTATGGTACAAGGCTGGAAGGTTAAGAAATTTTGAGTTATGTCACAAATGTGGAAAAGGTTAGAGCAGTAAGAGATTTAAAAATAATTAAAAATTTGGCTAAAAAATATACAGTCTTGTTTTTTTAAGGACAAGTAGAAACTAGTTTTTTTAAATGCACTTTTCCTTAAGTTGATTATGGCTAAATGCGTCCCCAGCTAGGGCACCAACTCCGACTATGTTTCTGTGTCTCTGTGAATGCTGAATGGAGAAATCTCTCAGTAAGATGCTTTTAGTAATAACTGCATTTTTTTGCTGTGATGGCTAAATGTGGTGCTGTAAAGTTACACTTCCATCATAAACTCTTTCCCCAGAGTAACACAGGATCTATGAATAGCATATCTCTAAGCATCATGACCAGAATCCACATTTGTGCTGGCCAAGGAAGGTTTGGAATTAACATTGAAAATGGAAAAAGGAAAAAAAAAGGACCCCTAATCAAGGGCTACTCCACATGTCTTCCCAGGTCCTCTTGCATTCAAATGCCAGCGTCCTCCTCTTCCATCTGAAGAGGGCTTGTAGGGGTCTGTTTTCCCCTCCACGAGCAGGTTGTTCTCTTTTGGAGTATGAACCCATCCACCCAACCCACTCTCTTTTGGGAAATACCAGCCTCCTGCTTGACTTCATCCTGGTCCTTCCCCTACCTCCCATAATTACTCTTCCTCCTCTGGCCTGGGGTCCCCTTGGTCGTGCCAGTTGTCTGGACAACAGCCTGCAGCCAGGGCTTCTGTGTGACCAAGGACACAGCCCAGGTCTCCCGGACTCGCTTCCTGAAAGCCCTGCTCACAAACACTGCCCTTTCCAAAACTCCCGCTAGCCTCCCTCCCACATCTTCAGGCTGAGAGGAAAAAGGTTTTCTTTTTCTTGTTTTCAGTCTGGTTTTTGATTTTCGTTCTGCGGTTCTGCTCTGCCTCGCTTAGCTTATCGGCATCAAAGCTGAAACCAGCTGTGTTTGTTTGTGGGTCTTTCATTTCCATGAAACCTGCGGACTGTGCTAGGTTACTCTGTGTTCTTAATAATCAAGAAGGTGATTCACATGGCCACAAAGGAAGGACTGGGGTCAAAAAAACCTCAAACCCACAGACGTCCCTCAGTAGCCCTGCCCTTGACCTGGATGACTGGGAGTAACAATTAAACATACTGATACAGTCTGGAGTTTTATTATCTTCCAGACTGAAATCCCCCAGAGAGCTCTCTCTGACAAGAGAATTCAAGAAGAAATCTTGCTTATTATTTTTCAACAGTACTCTGTGACAAAGATCATATTTTTATTTTCTAAGATCACATTTTTAACAGCCTAGAACCACAGCAGTTGCAGAGAGGAAGGGGGAATGTAGGGAATTTTCTTCATATCTTAATAACTGTGCTCTTTGTTGGGTTATTATAGGCTTGGCAGCCACCTGAAGTCACAATTATCAAGCTGCTGCTTGAAGGAACTTCTTAGCTGAGTGGAGCCCCAGCTTAGCTGTTTAGATGGCTACTTGGTGCTCAAGGACAGTTATTGGTGCAAAAACCCTGAGCCCTGGCCCAGGAGAAAGGAGAAACAGGAAGAAGGCCCCTTTTAGAAATTTAGTCTTGAGGCTGTTACCCTATCCTGCTAAGTGCTGCCCAATTGACAGCACAGTCAGCTATGAAGACCATTCTGGGGGCTGTTTATCTTAGAACAAGCTAGAAAATCCGGACTGAATAGATGGTACCACTTGAGTTTTACGGTAAACAGAGGAACTCAAAGAACCAAATCTCAGGGACCACAGAGGCAGCAGAAGCCAGCTCGGAAGAGCCCAGTTCCTGCCTGAGCTCCTCCCCACCAAATGGACTG
>NW_011494876.1:10797955-10830749 GCF_000754665.1 Bison bison bison
CACATCAGGCTCCTGAAACAGCAAAGACAAGACCGTATTTGGATTTGTAACTCCCCGGACATTTGCAGGCAAGTCTGGTTCTCGTTGTCCATTGACTCCGCGATAAAATCAGAGCCTCTGCTCAGCTTGAGACAAGCCATTCATTTGGACACCTCCCTCTTTGGACAGAAATGCCCAAGCGCTACATGTGTGATTCCAATTTGCTGGTGGGGCTCCCCTGTCAATCTTCCCAACTCAGTGAGGAACCACTGCTCTCTGTCTTACGTTATCCTTCCCACACACATCCTTCTGTCCCCACCCCACTTTAGGGGTCTTGTGAAAAAGGCAGCCTTAGCAGGAAGATGTGAACCACGGCTGCTTCCACTCACCAGAGCAGGATGGCACTGCTGGGAAGAGGAACTGTAAATAGCCCATGCAAAGGACAAGCCAAGTGAGAGAATCTGGGGCCTCTACGGAGTCCACCCTATGCCTTGGGGTCTCAGCATTATATGGAGTGAGTGAGAGGTTAAGAGAATGTGTGGTTTTAAAACCTTATGTAACTGAGGGGAATTGAGTCTTTGCTGTGAGTCTCAGCAAGACAGGTACTGAGCCCAGGACACCTGGCATGAATGAACAGTAACAGGAGGTATGTTTAGTGCACATTAATAGAAAGCAGCCATAACTCTGAGGACTTTATGCCATTGACTCATTAAGTCCTCATCAAAGCTCCAGGAAGTGGATGCTATTCTTGATCCCATTTTGCAGATGGGGAAGCTGAGTGTGTAAGAGATTAAGTACCTCATCCCAGGTGATGTACAACTAGGAAGTAGCAGGCTCAATCTTCAAATCCAGGTCTTCTGGCTCCAGAGTGAGCTTGTAACCAGTAGGCTACCTGTAGGGTTTCTGAGGATACAGTAGAGTAGTACACTACTGCTACTACTACTAATAATAGGAATAACAGTAGCTGTCTTCTGAGCACTTTCTCTGTGGCAAGCACTATTAAAGAAGCACTTGGCCTTCATTATCTCCTTTGATCCTTGCAATCACTCTGAGATATTGCTTATTGTTCTTTTATATGTAAGGAAACTAAGACTTGGGAGGTTGAGTGACTTATTCAGAGTCATATAGGCAATATGGGTAGGAATCAAAATATTAGCCCAGGATGTCTTAAGAGTTTCGGCTGTTAACTCCTGTGCCTGTGTTGGGGTGTAGTTGGACTTGCTGGAAAGACTCTTCTAGACCCTCTGCTGCTCTTTGAAGGTCACAGTGACAGGAGCAACTTAGAGAACCCCTGGATACCTGGGAGAGCTGGGACTTTCCCATCACACACTTGGCTGGCCCATCACCTGTGCTGAGTAGGTCCCCCAGCTTCCACCAGCCTATAGTGTCTGACACCACTGTTGATCTGAGCATAGCTCCTGACATAGAATTGTACTTTGTATGTTACTAGGGAAGCTGATATTGCCCAGCACATCCTTGCCTTCTTTCCTAGATGAGTGGAATGAGCGCTTTTGCATTGGAAACTAGCCAATAGCTAACAGATTCCTGACTTCACATGTATTTTTTCTAGATTCTTATTTGCTAATGCAAAGGGACTAAGGACATCTTTTGAGGAGTAAGAACGTGACGGTTTGCTCTGACTCTGGAGACTCTGGCTAATGTTAAGGAAACCACCCAAGTCTTCTCCCTTTGACTTAGCTGTACGAATGGCTGTCTCATTACATCTGGTCTACAGAGCATATCAACAACTGTGAAAATAATATAATAACACTAGACGGTAAAGACTCTGCCTGCAATGTGGGAGACCTGGGTTCGATCCCTGGGTTGGGAAGATCCCCTGGAGAAGGGCATGGCAACCCACTCCAGTATTCTTGCCTGGAAAATCCCCATGGACAGAGGAGCCTGGCAGGCTACCGTCCATGTGGTAGCAAAGGATTGGACACAACTGAGCGACTGAGCCCAGCACAGCACAATAATTAGTATTTACTAAGTGCAGTCTTTGTGTTAAGCAGTCGATATTTTTGCAGTAAACCTTTTTTAGTCTCATTTTGCCAAACAAGAAAACTGAAGCCCACAAAGTAATTTGGCAAATGTTCAGTCATCATTCAAACTCAGGGTTTTGCCTTTAAAGTTCCACACTCTTAATTATCATGAGTTGATCAGGTGCAAGAAACTGAGGCTTGGAGACATTAGATGGCTTGCCAAGGCCCTCAGAGGGTTTGTTGTTTTTGTTGTTTAGTCGCTAAGTTGTGGCCGACTCTATGCAACCCCATGGACTGTAGCCTGCCAGGCTCTCCTCTGTCCATGGGATTTCCTAGGCAAGAATATTGGAGTGGGTTGCCATTTCCTTCTCTAGGGGATCTTCCTGACCTTGGGTTAGAACCCGCATCTCCTTCTCATCAAGTGGTTTCTTTACCACTGAGCTACCAGGGAAGCCCAGCTGGTTTGTAATAAAGTCTAAATTTGAACTCAGACTACCTATGTCATCCTGTCAATTTTAACAAAGACTCTCAAGATCAGGCTCAACATTGCTAGGGCAGTGGGAAGGCTGCTTCAGGCAGGGGAAGGCTCAGTGTGAAGCTCTAAAGAGGTCTATGAAATGGGATGTGAGACAGAGGCAGAAGGTAGTTTTGTTGTTCAGTTGCTCAGTCATGTCTCTTTGCAACCCAAGGACTGCAGCACACCAGCTTCCCTGTCCTTTACCATCTCCCAGAACTTGCTCAAACTCATGTCCACTGACTCATTCGAAGAGGTCATCAATCCACTGTGCAAAAATTCAGTCCTTGAGGTAGGACAAAAAGTTTTTAAAAAGAAGATTCTCTCTGAAAAGATTGATAGCCAACTTCTGGGTATAACTACAGAATCCATGAGAACAGGAAAGTTAGGTCATAATAGACCACTTCATGGATCCTGGCCACTGGTGGGGAGTAGAGCAGGGTTGGTGTCCAGAAAAACATACCTCTCTGCTAAGAGTAATTGATCAGTTTCACCTGTCTGTCCATTCATCTAGAAGTACCTGTTGGATACCTGCCAGATCCAGGGTTCTGTGGCAAGGGAGCAGGCCCCTCTTCCTGTCCTCTCAGGGCTTCCATTCTAGCAGAGGAAGCTTCTGTGAAGCTAGAACTCTCCGTCATCTTTGAGATAAGGCAGGAAACATTTAGTATACTAAAGGTGTTCATGGCCTAGTCTATCCACCAGGAGCTGCCTCCTATAAGAGATATCATTCTACGGAGACCTGAATGCTCTGTGAGAGGTAGCTATGTGAAAAGCGGGGGAGAGGGTTCTAAACAGAAGGGATAGTATGAGTGAATGAGAGCCTGGGTCTAATTGGAGGACTTGACAGTGCTCAGACCAGTTAGATTTTAGGAAGTCAATGGTTCTTTGTTTTGGAGGAGGTCATGAAAATTTCTGAGAGGCTGTGGACCCTTTTCCCAAGAAAAAGCACAAAGCACCTACAAGACTTATATATCATTTTAAGAGGTTCACAGGTACTTTCTGAAGCCTACCCCTGAAGTGGGGTTAAAAGGACCACTGGTCAGAAACCCTGTTGTCTTCACTGTCACCTGACTCCCACTTAAAAACTGCTCTGGCCATACTTTCCTGCACATGTAGAGACTTCTTACACACCTCAAGTTCCTACCTCTGGGTAAGTTCCCTGGGTTAATCAACCATCAGTGTAATTACCGTTTTAAAGAAGTTATAGTCTATAAACTCACCTTGATGGATGACCCTGGACATCTCACCTTTCCTCCCCATAGCAGGACTAAATAATATTATTGCAGGTCTATTTTTAAACATGCTATTTTCTTCCTCACTAAATTTCCTTTTTAAAGGAAGTGGCAGACCCAGGAGACCCAGGGCTTAAGCATATGAAAAGGAAAAGATTGGCAGTACTGTTGTTATTCCTTTGAGGGTGGATAGAAGTCACCACTCGCTAAGCACTGCCTTAGTGAGAGGAACACGTCCTTGCTATCAGTATTGCACAGGTCCCAGCAGAGTGTGTCTTGCTCACCCCATTCCCATCACTCTCCACCACCAGCCTCCTGGAGACTCCTTAAACAACCTAGTGCATACTGCCCTTGGGTGCTTTATACCTTCTGTTCACTCTGCCTGTAATTCACTCCTCCCCCTCAAAAAAGCCACAGGGTTCCCTCCCTCACCTCATTCAAACCCTTGTTCAAACATCACCTACTTCATGAGGCCTCACCCTATTTAAAAATAAACCCCACCCCCTTCCCTGATTTGTGTCCCACTTATCACTGTCTAGGACTTCCCTGCTGGCTCAGACAGTAAAGCGTCTGCCTACAATGCAGAAGACCCGGGTTCAATCCCTGGGTCGGGAAAAGCTCCTGGAGAAGGAAATGGCAACCTACTCCAGTATTCTTGCCTGGAAAATCCCATGGACGGGGGAGCCTGGTAGGCTACGGTCCATGGGGTCGCAAAGAGTTGGACACGACTGAGCGACTTCACTTCACTTCATGGGAGTAGAAACACTCTGAGGATCCCTGATCCCAGACAGTGATTTCCAGAGGAAATGAACTCGGCTTCTCTTGGTTTCTATTCTCAGTCTTTTTCTTTCCGATTTCCCTGTCATTGAAAAGCCATGGCTGTTTTGGTAACTGAAATAAGTCTCTTGCCCTCGGGTTTCTCAGCCAAGAGCTTCTAGCTCCCTCTCCAAATGGAACCATGTAAAGTTCATGTTTCCAAGAGAAAAGATGTCCTTGGTGTTGCTATCACATGGCATTTACATTCACTTTTGACAATGGTGGCCGAAACTCTGCTTGCTCTTTGGTCTTTTTGCCTCATCCCAATGTGCAGTCATCCCCAAACTATTCTTTCATCTTTGGAGTTCTCCTCCTGTGTGCCCGAGGCTGAGGGCTCTATTGTTTGAAACTCTGACCAATGCTGTGGAGATATTATATTAAGCACTGCAGCTTAGCATGGAATGTGGAGACACTTGAAGCAGGATTTAAAAGACATTCTGATTTCCTAGAAATGTAACAGAATATTGCCTTGGAGCAGAGAGCGAGGCAGGAAGGAGCCGCCTTTTCCAGCTCCAAGCCTGCCGCTCCTCAACGCAGAGGAGGTTAAATCACGAGCCGAACACAGAGCATGTGAAAGGTTGAGGATGTGTTCTGTTTAGGAGACCCTGTAAACGGACTTGTTTTGCTGGGTGGAGGAATGAATCATTTCAGCCGTGCACACCAGCTGCGGCCCGTGGAAATAAACCGAGGGCTTTCCCACAGCATGCGCTGTATATTTCATTGTTAGAGCTTTGCGTTTTGACAGGTAGTTCTTATCCTTCTGGAAAGAGAGGTCTGAAGCCAGCAGCTGGAGGAAGACCTGGCAGGGCCTGCTGTCTAAATTGAGAGCAAGCATGTGCAGCAAAACCTCATTATAACATGACCTGTTATTACATGGATTTTGATATCCCAGGGGGCAAATACGTCTCCCAGCATAGAACAACTCCATACAGCACATGCCTGTTGGAACTTGTCTAGCCCAGATCACAACCTTGTCCGAGAATCCAGTGTTACAGAGGGGTTTGGGCCTTTTTTAAAAAATTGGCAAACATACCAAATACAGATCATGAATTATGTATGCTACATGTATGGTGTGTGGCAAGTGCTTCTCCCATAAAAAGTGGAATCCTTTCTCACCTTCTCTTGAATCTGGTCTGGTCTTGAGACTTTCTTTGGTCACCAAAATGTGGTGGAAATGACAGTCTACCAATTTGGAGTCTAAACCTTGAGTCCTTGTGAACTCCTGTCTCTTTGTCTTTCACATGCCCGTGAACACATATATAGTTCTTCTCATCACCTTGAAACAAGCCCACTGATACATAAGAGGCCATGTACAGGAGACCCCAGTCCTAACCAACACCATCCTAGACCAGATCACAGCCAGTCAACCCCCAAACGTGTGAGAGTACCCTGCCCAGATCAGCAGAGCCTCTTGATTGATCCCTGTAGACACACGAGTGAGCCCAGCCAAGACCCAGTAAATCATCCATTTGACCTGTAGACTCATGAATAACAATCAGTCATTGCTATTGTAAGCCACTGAGTTTTGAGGTGGTTTGTTATACAGCAGTGGCTAACTAATACAGGAATACTGGCAATATGTATGAGAATAGATACATCAGGGAGAGTAAGCAGTTCAGACAAGGACAAGTGCTGTGAAGGAAATAAGACAGGGGCACATGATAGAGAGGGACTTGCACAGGCTACCTTATATCAGAAGCTGAGTGAAGGCCTTTCTGAGGAGGAGACAGGTAAGCCAAGATCTGAGTGATCAGAGGGTGCTGACCGTGGGAAGGGTTGAGGCAGGATTTTCCCGGATCAAAGAGAAGCATGTGTAAAGGTCCCAAGACAGGACTGGGGGCATAGCAAAATAGAAGGGGAATAGTGGGAGAAGAGGTCTGGGAGAACTGTGGAGCCCTGGAGGCAGCGAGGAGTCTGGGTTTTGGTACCCGTGCTGGGAGAAGCCATGGGAGACACTGACCCAGGGGGGTGGCGTTGTATTTTTTCGCTTTCTGACTATCATGTGGTGGCTGCAGGAGAGCAGCTGATAGACCGCCGCAGAGGTCAGGTGAGGGGTGATGGTGACCCAGACGAAGATGGCCCTCGGTGGGCAGATCTCCTCTGAGCCTGCCATAGCACACCCCATTCTTCCTTGTTCAGAGCTTCCTGTTGACCCAGCAGTGCTGCCACCAGCTGCTGGTGGGCTAGCAAAGGGGCAGGACACGCACGTTTCCTTTGTCTCTCCACCTTCGGTGCCATGCACACTGTAGGGCCTTAGTAAAGACTTGCCTTAGGAAAGCTCCTCTCTGAATTTTTGATCCTTAACTGGTGCAGTGAAATCATATCCGGTCTATTCCCTTTCCTTTCACCCAGGTGGCTTGGGAGGGGTGCTCTCCTCTTTCACAGGACTGTGGAGGCCCTGAGAACCGCTCCAGGCTGTGGTCTTTTGTTATTACAAAGCATCTCTTAATGGCCTGTGGCCACCGCCCAGTGAGTTCCTCTCCAAAGCCTGGAGTGCGTGCCTGGGCCCTGTTTGGGGTTCAGCCTGACTCATCAGGTGACCACGTGGAGGTCTTTAGGCTTTTTGGCGCCTCTTTCTTCTGCTATAAAACCTCTCTGGTTCGCGCTGCCCCCCAACTCATGTTGAAGGCCCTAGACTGCTAGAATCCAGTGTTTATGGAGCACCCGGAGTGATGGAGGCAACCACTGGGAGCCGATGCTGCCTTTGGGATCTTGCCCTGATGAGCTAAGTTTCCCTAAGCGCCTTGGGAATCACAAATAAAGGAACTTTATGAGGATATAACCTTATTATTTTCACCCTGTCTCTCACTGCCCTTTTATTAGAATTATTTGGGACTGGACTTCTCCTTTCAACTGGCATAAATTTTCTTTGACTCAGCTCGGCTTTTTTTTTTTTCCCTAGAAAGGGTGGGTGGAATTTAGAATTAAAAAGTAGCAATGCAGCGGGAATGCAGACTTGTCTTAAATTTCACAGCAGTTCATGAACTTCAGGAAATCTGAACACACAGCATGCAATTAAGAGCAGGAGGAGATTTTTTTTTTTTTTAAATCAGTTGTGAAAGAGAAGGTGGCCGGGTAGAGACAGGCCGCTCGTAGGCCTTGGGGGCCTGGAAATCAGCTCCAGGGACAGGGCGGACAATAGCCCATAGGGAAGCCAGGAGCCTCGGCCCGCCTTTTGATCTGTTATTGCATAACCTGTCCAGGACCAAGTGCGGCAAGTCCCTCCTCTGAACAGAGACACCAGAGCTGTGGCCCAAGGACTTAGAACAAAGTTCAGGAAAGGCCATGAGGGGGACACCCCCCACCTCCAAGACTGTCCTCTGAGGCTGTCATAATGCTGTGTGACTAGCGTTTGTCACCGTGTTGGAGGGGCAGTTTTCCAACATGGCGCTGTGGGTCAGAGCGGAGGGCTGAGAACCAGGAGGGGACCATCTGCCAAGGCCCTGGAGACCAAGAGGGCTCTTCGCCAGTGGAAAGGCCCACAGGGTTGTCGGCTTACCTGGAGTCTGGTTCTCTGCCTGTTGTTTTGGCACAGAGTTGGAGAGGGCATGCCCAGCACCTACTTCTGCTCTGGAGGTGGAGAGAAGCTACAGGATGATGACACAGAAGATGCCTGGGGGCTAGCACCTGAGACCAGCCGACCAGGTTCAGGTCCTGCTGCGTCTTTGTCCTTGGGCACAACCCTTTACCTCTCTGAGTCTCAGTTTACTCATCTATAGAATTTCATGTTTGTGTGTATGTGTATACTAATTTTTGAGGAATAAGAGTGAATTCCCTCAAATCTAAAATGCCCTCTTTCACTTATTAACAACTCTTTGGTGAGGAGGAGAAACACTACGTCAAATGCACTCATTTGGGACATTAAATATCCTAATATACCGTGGGAGTTCCTGGTGCACAATAAGAACTTCATGAATATTTTTATTTTGAAGTAAGAACTATAGAGGTGAAGAATACGGGCCTTTAGATTCCCATAGACCTGGGTGGGAATTCTAGCTTAACCGGTAACTAGCTGTGTGACATTAAGCAGGTCCTATTGCAGATTTTCTGCATCTCCACTTGTTCTGTCAAACGGGCACAGTGAAAGTACCTATGTGATCACTTGTGGGTAGAAATCAGTGCAATCAGATATGTCTTGGGTGCAGCCCAGGGCTTAGCATACAGTTCCTGTAGCTTTTGGCTAGTCTCACTATTCTGATTTTCCTCTGAAGCAGACTCTTTTCAACCAGAAGGCCTTGGAAGGTAGAATTTAGCCTGGTAACGTCCTAATGGTGCCCATGCTCCTCCTCCTTGCACTGAGCCTCTAGTGGGGCTAGAGAAGCTGCAGAGCCGAAGCAGCCTGGGGGACTCCTAGCCAGCTGGTGGGCGAGACCACGGGGGCCAGGAATCAGCCAGGCAGCCTGTTTGGCAAACTCAGAAGAATAGTAACTGACTAAAGAGTCCAAAGAATCTTTATATCAGCTCTGCTGAATGGTTTTCTTTCCATCATCCCCCTTTCTGCAGATAACTGAGAGGTAACATGATTTTCAAGAGGTTATGTAGGCTAGTCAGATTGAGACAGCAGATTTGAACCCTAGCAGCCTGACGACAGAAGCGTAATGTGTCCACTGTACTCTGTCAGCTGGAAGAACCCTGGGTTGGCCAGACCAGGAGAAGGGTAGGGAAATAGACCTTCTGTGAGCCAGTAGTTCAAAAGAGGGATCCAAAGCACAATCATAGCAGTAGAGCCACCATCATTTCTCCTACGAGGGATAGCTGTGAAGACCTTGAATCCCTAAATGACTCTGTGAGATTTCTTGTCCTCACTGCACACATTCAGAGTGCTGAGCCCATGTAAGCTCAGGGAGGCACAGTGATTCACTCCAGGTCACACGGAAGATGACAAACCCAAGGCCACAGGACTCTTCCTTGGCACCCCTGTCATGGGGCATCTTCCTCTTCTCAGACATATCTAGTGTCAGAGAGCTCATCATCACTCATGGGGCGGTCTATTCTCTGCATCCTTTTATTTAGGTTCATGCATCGGCCAGATGACTTCAGAGATAAAAGTTTGTTTTACTGCAGCATTTCCTCAAGGGGCTTTGGCAAAGAAAGGTCCTATCAAAGATTTCATCAGGGATTTTAGAGAGAAACAGTAACTACCAATTGGTAGATGAAACGGTGGAATTTGAGAGCCAAGTGGGCCTAGGTTCAGATCCAAGCCCTTTGGCTGTACAGCTATGCAACTTGGGGTGAGTCACTTTACCTCTGTGAACCACAATTTCCTCATTGGTCAAACAGGATTAACAGAACTTAGTTCTGTATATAGGGATTAAAAATATCACATGCAAAGTCTTGGGCACTTTTTTTAAGAACTCAAAGTGGCTGCTAATAATAACAGTAATAATGATATGATGATGATGGTGGTGTCTACTACTGTCAACCTAGCCGGACTGTATTTGATGTCGTACAAAATGCAGGGACAAGCGAGTGTATGCTCTCACTTCTAACATGTTTGTTTACAGCTCTTGGGTGAGGAGGAGAAACATTGCTTCAAGGGCACTCATCAAATGTAAAGTCTGTTCTCATTTCAGAAAAGCTTTAGGTTGGAAAATAAGGCTTTTAAGATCATAGAAATTCATGGTTCTGCCTCCCTCCAAAAAAGTCTATAGACAGAATCGTTCCTTTCTAGGCTGCTGGCCTATGGCAGGCTTCATGGGTGCCTGGACTGTGTGTGTGTGGGATGCAGACAAGGCAGGGCCACGTGGGCTCAGGAGGGTCCAGGTGGTTGGCTGGAACAAGCAGAGGATGAGGGACACATAGACCTTGGCTGTGCAGATGAGTAATGACAGTGATGAGGACCACCCAAGGGCAGCCTGGTGGGTCATCCAGCTAGCCCGGTGTCCCCATCAGCAGCCTGGATCCAACCAGCCATGACCCGGCCTCTTAGTGCTGAATTTCTGCTCACCACCAGACAACCACTGTGGTCCCCACCATCCTGACTGCCCTCACATCTGTTGTTCTTCACATCATCATTCCAGGTGTAGGAGGCGTGCAGAGAATAGAGTAAATCATAAAGTTCAACGATCATATTAATGACTGGCATTTATCAAGTACTTGCTATCACCCAGCCTCATGCAGAATGCATCGTCTCAGGCAGTTCTCACATAACCCTCTGGAGCAGTGACTACTGTCACTGCCCGTTTTACAGATGAGAGAATTGAGGCACAGAGAAAGCAAAATATGTCCTAGTGAATAGCAGAGATCAGAATCGGGCTGTCCAACATTAAAGCCTATCCCTGTCCCCTTCCTCTATGTGGCATATCCTGTAATTCCATAACACTCCAGAAATATTTGCCTTGACAAAGGAATACTGGCAAGGAAGAATGTGGTAGAGGTAGAGAATGCTCAGAAAGAGCTTGACGTTTGGGGATCAAGCTTTCCTGGGGACTATCTCTTTCTTTTTTTGTATCTCAGAGAAGTTAAGCTATTTGTTCCAGGTCACAGGCTATGAAGGGGCTTCAAACACCTCTCAGTTTCCTCTGCAACCAGAGAAAGATCTGTGATGCTTGGAAATGTCGCTTGTTGAGTCAGAATAATAGAGCATAAAAAGCCCCCTAGTGGCATTGTCTGGGGTAGCTGCTTCAAAGTAAAGGGGGGGAAACTGAGGTCTGTACAGGCCCCCCAGCCCCAGGTAAGGCTTAGAATTTGCTGTTTGAAGGAAGTCATGTGGGGTAGTAGAAAGACTCTGAAACTAGATTTTGAGAGTTTAAGCTGCTCTTGCCAAATTGGTGACCTTGGGCAAGTCTTTTATCCAAACTGCACATTCCTATCTGAAAATGGGGATGGTGATGCCTCTTGGCAGGGTTATTGCTGAATCTCAGCTATCACACATACAAAGTGCTCAGAATGGTACCAGCATGTAGAAACTGCGCAATATCATTTTGTAGAAGATTGCAAATATCCCCCAGGGGTCAAAAAAAAAAGTCGTTGTTATTTAAGTATGGATTTGCTTCAGTCCTTTCTTTCTGATGCCCACACAGCTGTTTATGGGAAATGACTGGGGACAGTTGTTAGGGAAGCGATTCCCAGGGGTGGTGTCCCCTTCAGCAATAGCAGTCTCACTTTCAGACCCCCGTACCCCTTGTGGTGGTGAGTGTTTCTTTGGCTGGAGATCCAGCGGCCTAGGAGCACAGGAGTGGATGACAAAGCCTGCCCGGCCCACTCATCTCCATCCTGGGCTATTCCTGAAGTGCTGCCAGGACAGACCCGTACAAGGCAAGGTTCCCCAGCTGCCGTCTTTGTTCTCATTGCTGACTGGAATGTCTCACAGTGACAGGCGGCCAGGAAAAGCCCCTGTAGTGTCCCAGCGCCATCTCCTTTCAGCAACACCGTCAGGCTTGCTTCTTGGGCCACACAAGCCCTGCCAAGGGTGGAGGAACAGCACTCCCCAGGCTGAGAGGTACCACCTGGATTTGGGCCGAGGCGGGTTGTCCTGGAGTTGACACTATCTTATAAGGAACGAAGAAACCCAAAGAAGCAATAGGCAGGCAAACTGGAAGAGTCACACATGTAGCTGGTTATTGAGCAGCTGCTCTGTGCCCAGTGTTTCTAAGTAAGCTTTCTTTTTTTGGCCGTGCTGAGTGGCATGTGGAATATTAGTTTCCTGACTGGGGATCGAACCCACATCCTCTGAAGAGGAAGCACAGAGGCCTAACCACTGGACTACCTCATTGGAAGAGACCCTGATGCTGGGAAAGATTGAGGGCAGAAGGAGAAGGGAGCGATAGAGGATGAGATGGTTGGATGGCATTACTGACTCGGTGGACATGAGTTTTGAGCAAACTGCTGGGCGATAGTGAAGGACAGAAAGTCTGGTGTGCTGCAGTCCATGGGGTTGAAAAGAGTCAAACACAACTGAGTGACTGAACAACAACTCTGTGCCGGGCACCGTGTAGATTTTATTATTATTCAGGGATGGTGAGGCCAACAGATAAGGAGACAGTTGCCATTGAGAAGTTAGTTCCGTTATCCACACTTGCCAAAGGTAGGAAGTGTGTCATGCAGGACCATGGGGGAAAGCACCAAAGTCAGTCAGGAAGCAGAGAGAGCAAGGGGGAAAAAGTGGTCAAGAACCTTTATTGTGATTTCCATAGTAAAGGAAAGGAAATGCAGTGTAAATGGGCTTAGGATTTGTTACTTTGAGTAACTTCATTGATCTCTGGCCGGTACAGGATATCCTGAGTTTTCTGGTCCCTGGCTCGATCAGGGCAGGGCAGTATTATCCCAGAGTAAGTGCATGAGCTCTGTGAGTGCCCAATAAAGGAGCTGGTTGGGGATATTGGCTCCAATTAAGTAGTTTACTTATAAAAGGTACACTCAAAGGCAAGTCATTTCTTGTCTCTTGAAATCAGCTAATCCTGGGATGAGCCATCTTCCTAGGGTCAGTAAGGCCCCAGATGTCAAAACATCAGAATACAGTAAAGAATGTTTAATGCAGCGATGCTCTGAGGAGTGCATGGTACACAAAGCAGACCTGATCCTTGTCCCCATGGAGTTTTCCATCCATCCAGCAAGGAAGAAGACGTCAGATTACCAATCATCATAAAATCCATTGAGAGATGAAATAGGGAAAGAGCAGGCTTCTGTGGGATTTTTCATAAGTGAATATCACCGATGACCTGAAAGAACTCTCTGCACAGACACCGGGCATGGGGAAAGATGCATCACTTCTCATTATTGATGTTGGTCAGAACTGGCCAGCCTGATGATTAGCACATGTTGGAAGTGAGAAGAAAACAAAAAGACGTGTGCAGGGCAAAGGCAGGAAATAAGGGAAAGGCAGAGAAGAAAAGGCTCCAAGGTTTAGAGTTTTCCTTGAACTTATCACATCCCAGTCTTTATGGCTTATCTGAAGATAGACCATCTGTTCCATCACTGTCAGCAGCATGTTATCGAATATTGTCAGAACTCTTTGAACTCCTGGGAGAGACGTCCTGTGGAATAGCCACCTCTTCCAATCCGTGCGTCATCTGGCCGCTGCAGCTCCCCCTGGCCTTCCAACTGCACTCACCTTCCAATCCCAGACCATTTGGAACCAATCTGGAAATCATTATCTTGTCAAGTTACATTGTCACATCAGCAAGTGGTCAGCTATGACCCTAGAGATAAGATCCAAGATTGGCTTCTCCTCTAGCTGAGGTCCCTATGCTAACAAGTGGTTGTTATGCTCCCTTCCAATGGTCAGAACTGAATTCTCCTCATTTCTGTGATGGAGTTGGGACCAAAAGCACTGGACGAGAACCATTTCAGAGCATGGCATTGAAAGAGGGGTGATTCAGGGCAACGTTAATTCTTGGAAGAAGAGGAGAGTCAATGAATACAAAGGGATGAAGCCATCTTGGAAGGCATCATCTAGAAGCAGAAATGTATCGACTGTGTTTCCTTCTATCCTCGGACTTTGGACACCACAAAGTGATAATCAAGCCCAATTAATTATTGGTCATGTCATTAAAAAAGATGAATAATGAAATGAATAGTGAATGAATAGTGAAATTTTTAACTTAATTGAAATCAGTGTTTATATGACTTGCCAAAGTTTTAAAAATGTATGTGACAGGCTGAAAATGTTAGCACAAAAAGAGTTTCAAGCACATCAGATGCAAAAACATTGAAAACCATTCGTCTAATTTAATTGTCAAGTTGTGCCAAAAATGCTAGCATGATATCTTTGAAGAGTAATTGGTACAAAGAATATCCTCAAAGAGAAATATTTCCACACGTCTGGCTCTTATCTTGCCCTCGTTAAAATTTTTTTCCCTCCCCATTGGCAGAGTGAGTGCATGCTCCTTCTTTGCCCTTTCCACACCAACTCTTTCTGCAAATTTTTCAGCCACTGAACTTTAACATGTTATCGGAGTGAGTGCAGATTCTTTCTTCAGATTTGGCCCAAGATAATCACGGAGGGATTTTTAATCCTTTGTTGCTGCCAACTGTGGCCCTCTCATGTATTTGTTTAATCAGATAGGTTGAAAAGTTGCTGCCTGCTCGGCTCCTTGGAGACAAGGGTACCTGCTCACTCAAGTGTGATGAATTCTGGAGTTCCAGTGGCATTTCCTTGAAGTGGGTCCAGAGGCAACTTTTAGCTCCTCTCCTTCAATCATATTACCCCGAACTTCCTGGAATGGTCCCAGAGAGAGATGGATGAAAGGTGAGAAGAATGGAGAACCCATTCCATTCTCATCATCTAAAAGGAAGAAGATAAAAAGAAGCTGTGGTCCTTGGCTGAGGGGGTGATGAGAGCCCACCCACAGCGTCCCTGGGACACTAGCTTTCTGTTTGGCTTACGTGGGCCACAGGTGACATGACAGCTTCCTGTGATCTTCCGCACCACCTGCCTCCACAGTGATTGTATTTGCCATGGACCACCCTCTGGACACATGATGAAGCCCCCTTCCTCTGCTCCACATCTGCTTTTACTATATCACATCTTCCAACGTGATAGCATTTTATCTTGTTCACTGTCTGTCACTTCAGTAGAATTTAATCTCCTGGAGGGAGCTTCATCTTGTTCACTAGGTACCTGACACATAGTAGATACTCAGTCAAAAAGTCGTTGAAATGATGGAGATTTAAGTATTTCACAAGATTGTTGACATAGTAACATCTCTATTAAAAGGAATAGCGGGGAAATGGGCATAATTCTGCTATCCTAATAGTCTGGTTAGACATATAGATCGCATGCATTTAGAAGATAATCTACATAGATACTTTTGAGGGCTCACAGGATGCCGAAGGGCTTGATCTCACCTCGATCATTTTGAGATCTCGGTGTCAGGGATGGGGAAGTCAGCCAGCACTATGCTCTGGCGAGTGTGCTGGATGGCATGTGCCCAGGCTACTGGACAAAGCTTGGTGACTTGTGAGCTTTACCAGTCTTGCCCTTCAGCCAGCCTGCTGGAAAGGTTCTGGCTATTCCAGCTGAGTTACCTCCCCCAACCTCACCCTTGCCAAGGCCGTTCCTACAAAAGCAGGTCTTTGGCTTCTCTGATGCAGAATCTGGGGAATGACACGTGTGTGTGTGTCCAGGGGAATAGTTAGAGCTGGAGAGGGGCACACCTTGAGGAAAGAAGAAGAATTATGTTGGAGGAGCTTTGGGGGACAAGGGGTGGGAGGAACTGGGGAAGCTGCAGGACACAGATGAAGAGAATCACCGTGTTCTGCTGGACTGGGGTAGTGATTTGGGCCCTTGACCAACATCATTCTGGTCACAAGGTGGGATTTCACCTCCCTTCCTCCTGAAGTCAGACTTGAGCTGCTATCTTGCTCTGGCTAATGAATTCGGGATGGAGGTTATGTGTGTCACCTCTGTGCAGAAGCATTTAGCACCATATGTAGTTCACCTTGCTTTCTCCTTGCCACTCTGATCATGGGGGCTTTTGCTGCAATGGATCCCAAGTAACAGGGAGACAAGTAGAACCCCCTGCTGAGCCTTATAGACATGGAGCATGAACCCAGTATAAATTGTGTTGTGTAAACACCACTGAAATTTCAGTTTGTTACTGCAGCACAACTTGGCATATCCCAACTTAACTTGTGACCAAGCCCTTCACAGTGGTAAGGTTAAAACAGTTAACAAAAAAAGTTTAATTTTAAAGGAGTGTATTTTTATTCACTCAGTCATTCAACAAATGTTTATTGAGCACCTACTCTGTGCCAGATACTGGATGAAGCACTAAGGATTCAGCAATGAAAAAAGCAGAAATCCCTTGCCCTCAGGTCAGGGAGACAGAGGATATGAAAGACAAATATGTGAAAGACAAATATGTGAAAGACAAATATGTGAAATACTTGCTGATAATAAGTGCATCTACTTCCTATTGTTAAGAAGAAGAATAGAGTCAGAAAAGAAGAGGTAATGGAAGACATGGGACAGTTGCACTTTTAAATGGGGATGCTTGGAAGGGCTGGGTGAGAATATCGTATGTCATATTTGAGACCTGGAGGAGGTGACAGAATGAGCCTTGCTTATACTGGGGGGAAGAACATTTCTGATAGTGGGAAAAGTACATGCAAAGGCCCTGAGGTAGGAATGTGTCTCGTGTGCTCATGACATTTGACATTAGTATGGTAAGCACTGGGGAATGTCAGAGAGGAAACAAGGCCAGACCATTGTAGGGCCTCATAAGCCACAGTAAGGATGTTCACTTCTGTGAGTGAGAAGGAAAGTCACTGAAAGGTTTTGGGCAGGTGTTTGTCATAACCTATCTTCATTTTCATGGAACTTCTCTGGCCAACTTGAGAACAGACAGAATGTGGACAAGGGCAGGGAGGCTGTTTAAAAAATAAAAAAAAGAGTTGCTGAGGATTTGAGCCAAGGTGGTAACAGTGGAGATGACAGGAAGTGGTTGGCTTTGGGATGGGTTTTGAAGGCAGAAATAGCAGTATTTGCTGAAGCATTGGATGTGGGGTGTGAAAGAGAGAAGTCAAAGAAGACTCCAAGGTTTTGGCCTGTACAGCTGGAGGAGCAGCGTCAGCCTCATGTGGAATAGGGACAGTTAGAGAAGGGAATGAATTAATAATGATCAGGGGCTCGGTTTGGGAGATGTTCATTTGAGATACCTACTAACTGTGGGTTGCTGCATGATTCTCTTCTCATTTCTTTGCCACTCTGAGCTTAGACCTCATGGTTTCCAGCTTTATAAGAATTGCCAAGTCAAACCAAGACAATGGTTTACCTAGTGCTGACCCAAACTATGGGCCTCTTGTGCCCAAGGGTGATCCATCACCATTCAGGGGGCAGCCTTCTGGGATATACCAAGAAGACATGAGCTTTCTCTGTCAATAAGAGCTCTCTGTTATGAAATGTACTTGGCTAGTGGGGCCCGTACACTTGTAATGAGCTGAATATAAATTCGACTGAGCTATAAAATAAAATAATAACCATTTTAATATATAGCATCTCCCTGCCAAGGCAGCTGAAGAGAAGGCTATGAGCAATAAAATTAGTCCGGAGAAAGAAATGAAAAACCACTGAAAACAGCCACCTTCTAAAAGGAAACAGATTAGAAGGGTCCAAAGAGGGGAACCATCACCAGGAGTGAAACTCACCAGATAGCGATAAAACAGTTGTGAGGGAAAAGGCAAGAAGGAGAGTTTCCAGGCTGCTGTCTCTTGCTCCCCTAATCACCAGAGTGACCTCATCTATCCCCTGGCTTCATCTTCTATCCATGGTTGATGACTCTGAAGCCTGAAGCAGGGTATCAGACCCCTGTTTCTATCCCCACTGGGAAATCATCTTCCCAGTGTCTTCTCACTGTCTTTCCAGATCTGGTCCTTCTCCTGAAGGACCTTGAAATCATCATCACCTCTTCCTTCTTTCTCACCTCCTCCACCTAATACGTTTGCCCTCCCACTGTCCATTTCTGAACACTCAGTCCATCATCTCCCAGCTGGACCACAGCAGCCTCCAAGCTGCTCATCCTGCTTCCACCCTAGTGTCTATACATTCATCAGGATCGGGCTTTAAACTGAAAATCCTTAAAACCTTCCACTGAGATCTCATTGCATTTGGATAATATCCAAAAGACTTACCAGAGCTTCTAAGTTCTGTATAATGAGAGACTGACTTTCCCACCTCTCCAACCATACTTTACGCCACTCTTCCCTTTGCTTCATGGATCTTCTGTCTGTTCCTCAAACACATCAAGGACTTTCTGGCCTCAAGGCCTTTGCACCAGTCCATCCCACTGCCTGGAGTGCTCTCTCCCAGATCTGCCCATGGAGTTCAGGCAATGTTCCCCTGACCACCGTGACCCCTATTATCACTGATTACGCTTTATCATATAACTCCAGCTAGTTGTTTTCATGGCATTTATAGCTATATGAAAGGATCTTATATATATATTATATATATATATTTGCCTGCCTTCTCCACTCATATGCAAGTGCTATGGGAAGAATGCCTTATTTCGTTTTCCTCTGGATTTCCAGCACCTATAATGTAGTCTTGTGTGTGTGTGTGTGTGTGTGTATGAAAAGCATAATATCAACAATCTTTGAGTAATTATTTTGCACTGGGTATGATACATGCATGGTACTTGTCCACTTTATTCCCTGCACACTGAACAATACCTGGTGCCCAGTAGGTGCTCAGAAATATTTTTTTCATGATGTATCAATGAATGAATTCTTCATGTAACCCGTTTTGCAGATGAGAAATTACATGTTTGCCCGAAGGCCCACATTTGGTAAGTGGTGAAGCCAGGATTTGAATCCACACAGTCAGAGTAGAGCAGATGTCCTTGACAAACATTAGGAAGTTCAGAAAAGGAATAACATAGAATGAATGTTAAGTCTACTTCAATCCAGAGTCAGAAAACTCAGTAGCCAGGAAATTTTCCCCCAGGTTTAGAGATCTCCGCCTCTGCCCAGATGTAACAATTTCATTTGAGGCACATAAAGAGGAAGAAGTTTGAAATTTGAGAGAAGTGTAGCTTGGGATTTGAAGCTTGACAGCCAAAGTCTTTTGACTGGCCCTGATTTCAGCTGCTATTGAATGTGCCTGTGAACAGAGTATTTACATCCCTCTCAGTGCAGCCCGCAGTTTAGAGTCTGAAATCAAATGATTATTTTTTAAAGTATTTTATTTTAAAAGCCTTTGAGTGACAAATGATTTAGCAAGTTTTCAACACCATGCTTCATGTGGTTTCGGTTGCCAGAGGGTGACTTACGGCCAAGCCTGGGCGCTCAAACCCGAGTGAGCTTACATGGACCTCAGCAGTCACATCTTTTTTATGACGTTTAATAAAGTCTTGCACTTTTTCTCCTCTGAGTGGTTTATTGTCATCCTGGTGGCAGCATCTCAGCAGGCTGGAAAGGAATACCAGCCTGATAAAACAGAGGAGAGTGGATTCCCTGACCCTGTGCAGAATAAGAAGTGCACGCAGAGGGCAGAGGGTCAATCCGTATACTCTCTCTGTGGCACAGACTCTTTCCCTGTCTTCCAGGTGGACTTGATATCTGCTGGCCACTAGGTCCTCAGTTTGGAGAGAGGTTAAAATTTTTTTTTAAATAAGCTCCCTGCTTATTATTATGAAATACTCACTTTATTCAATATTCATTTGTCTTTAATGTTATGTGGGCTATTTTACATGTATCATTTACTCATTTCTTAAACAACTATTTTAGTTAGAATTAGATTTGGCTTATAATGACAGAAATTCTAAAGCAATCACTTCACAATTGTCTTTTTTCTTGCATAAGTCTAGGAGAAGGCGGTTCATGACCAGCCAGGTAAAGGGTGCCATGATGTCATTAGGGACCCTGATCCCTTTAACTCACTGCTCTTCCATCTTAGCAAACTGTGACCTGCAGCCCACTGCCTGTTCTTGTACATAAAGTTTTATTGGAACACAGCCATGCTCATTCATTTGCATATTGATTTACATATTGTTTTGGCCTGCTTTTGTACTACAACAGAGTTGAGTAGCTGCCACAGAGAATATATCGCCCACAAAGCCGAAAGTACTTACTATCTGACTCTAAAAGAAAAGCATTTTCTGGTCTATGTCCTAGGATAGGACATGGTTTCTGCCTTCTGATGCAGAATGGCTGCTCAAGCTTCAATCATCATGGCTGTATGATGATTGAAGCAACAGGAATATAGCCTCCTTCTCCCTCTATGTACATGTCCTAGACATTGCATATAATTTTCTACCTGCATTGGATCAGTCAGAATTTAAACACATGATCACACATAGCTGCAGGAGAGGCTGGAAAATATAGTCATTATTCTAGTAGACATGTGTCTATCTGAAAGTTAGAGATCCTATGACTAAGAATGGTACACAAAAAGTAGGGGAGACAACTAGCCATGTTGCTGTCCCAAGGATTCTGCAACAGGCATATTATTATTCTTTATTACAATTGGGGCAGCAGAATCTCAAGCACTTCAGCAACTTTAGAAGGCACACCCATTTCCCAAATGATTAAATGTGAAAAAAGGAACAGTGCTACTTAGAATTAGGTGACTAGGAGATGTCAAGGAAGCATCTCTAATGATTTTTTGATCTTGCCTTTAATAATTTGCCACTGTACTAGAACACTATCACTGAACATCCGAGTCCACATCCCCCCCGCTCTCCTTCTTCCCCTAGACTTTGCTCACCTTTCTCCAGGGGATCTTCCCCAATCCAGGGATCGAACCCAGGGCTCCCACATTGCAGACAGATTCTTTACCAACTGAGCCATGAGGGAAACCCTCCTCCAGCGCAGAGTGGTGCTTTCCTGGTTCCAAATAGTCACAGATCTTCCCTCCTTCAGAACATCAAGAGGAAAGCTACCTTTAAGCTGGAGACGGAGATCCTGTAGGATGAGACCTGTGTCATCTTCATCTTAGGCTCACCCAGCACCTCACACAGGCCTTGGAACAGAATGGATGCCTAGCAAACCATTTCCAAATGGAGCACAATTAGATTGTGAGTTTCTTTGAAGTAAGAACCATGTCATCCTCCTCCTTTGTCCAACTTCTTTTATGGTCTTGATCATGCTGCAAATATTGTGGGTAACTGTATCAGTCAAAATTAGTTCAGTTCCAAATGGCAGAAACCCAGCTCAAACTGGCTGAAGCTGAAAAGAATATTTATTGGCTAATGTTCGTAAGAAGTCCAGGCAGGGGTGGTTCTGTTTGCAGGCACAGCTGGATCTCAGATCTCCCTGCCTCTGTCTCTTTCTCTCTCTCTCTGTGTGTATCTTTATCTCCATCTCTCTCTCTCCTACCACTGTTGCATTTACCTCTCTTCTCTCATCATGTTGACCTCGTTTCCTTTCTCTACAAAAGGCTTAGGGAAAGGTGGCAACGCCTCCATGGCCCATGGTTTTTGTTTTGTTTTGTTTTGTTTTGTTGCTGAGGATCCCTGAAGAAAAGGGTGGGTCTCCCTCCCTGCTCACCTTCGGTACTCACAAGATTATATCAAAGACTCAGGTGGAGCACATGCCACCCTTGAACCAATCACTGTGACTGGGGTTTAAATAGTCTGATTGGTCAGGTCCCAGTCAGGAGCCCTTTTGGACTGAAGGAGTGAGTCAGCCCCTGCCATTCACACTGAGGAGGAGAGGGTCTGGAAGCCAGATACACACAAGCAATCTTTTGGACTCTGTTTTGCCCCTTTTACAGACATGGCCCTCAAAGTAAAAAAATGTCGAATCTAAGGATGCAAACTCATCAGTCCATTAGCAAAATTCTCTCTGAGAAGCAGAATTCAGATGGCCATTCAGCAAGCAAGGGTCCACCCCACTTAGTGCTAAGAAGTGGTTATTATTTCTTTTTGGACACTGGTGAAGGTTGTTATTATTTCTTTTTGGATGCTGGTGAAGGTTTTAGCAGCTCAGCCTTCCAAACAAACCTCATCACCATCTTCTTCACATGTGTGCATTCTCGCTGGTATCTGGGACTGACATTCAGGCCTTTTACTTGTACATCAGTTACTGTTTATTTGGGATTCATATGTTTCTTTGACCTTCCGTGCAAGGTTGATGGATGGGTTTTTAAGCATCTTTAAATGAATTACAATATATGCCAAACTTATATTTTTGTAATATTTCTGCCAAACTGGACTGCAGTGGATGGCTTATTTCCACATTCCTTTGGAATGTGCATGTTCATAAAATTTTACGCCTGTCAGTTGGTAATTTGCCAACATTCATTTGCTATCACATCACGATCGTTTTTTAAAACACAACAAAAAAATTTAAACACAGGTATTAGCATGGACAGAAATGTCATCCAATAGCATGTCATTTTGAATGTCTTGGCTGGGGAAAGATGAACTCCATAAAAGAAGGTACAGCTGGAAAGAAATGGGGGGAAAAGGATGTGAGGGCGACTGGACTGGGCGAGCTTGGTGTTCTCTGGTGTTGCACAAATTCTCAGGTCACCAACCTGGGAGACTGCTTTCTCTGCAGGCAGTGTGTGCAAAACACTTGGACTTTTCTCATATGATATCCCTAGATTCAGTTAAGCTATACATAGTTACTTTGTTATTGAGACTCTTGATTTCAAGTGACATATACCCAGCTTAAAATGGCTTAATTGAAAAGAAGGGGGAGAGGGAGGATTTTTTTAGTTTAAGTAACTAGAAGGTCCAAAGATCTATCAACTTCACTTATAGCTGGATCCAGAAGCTCATATGATGCCGTCAAGATACTGTCTCTCTCCATCTCTTGGCTCTTGTCTCCTCTGGTTTGGATTCTATCTTAGACTGGCTTTCACATTCAGGAGATAAGATGGCTGTTGTCAGCCCCAGGTTGACATCCTAAATCCCCATAAAGAGAACAATCACTGTTCTAACAGTTTCAGAAAAAGTTCAGGGCAGACTCTTACTGAACTGTGCCCTTTTATTGCTGAAAAATATGCCATTGCCAAGAGGATGCTGCATTGTGATAGACCATGTATGGCCACACCCTCCTTAGGGTGAGAATGGAGTAGAGGTGGTTTTCCAAAGGGAATTTGGGCAGAAGAGGGTGGATACTGTGCAGGAAAAAAACCCAAAAAGTGTCCCACAATGCTTACTTTTCTGAAAGGTACAGGGGGCGAAGTAGATACACAGACTACCACACCTACTCCCCCTCAAAAGTAAGAGCTGAGGATTTAGGGATGAGAATTCTAGAAGGATTCTCACAAATTGTGAAGACCGGTGATGTTCAGGAATATATTCCACCTAATGCCGGTAAATTCCTTTGGTTGAGATGAAGCTGGAGAACACAGAGTTCTATTTGCTGAGTTCTCCCTCATACCTGCTTCTAACACACATAAACACACCCAGTCTCTGAGGATCTTCAGTGCACTCCCAAGAACTATATATGAAAACCTGTGAGCTTATACACACCCATAGTGAACATATTGAAAAATGAAAAACCGGGGATGTCACAAAATTTTTCCAAGGTGACAGAACTGATTCTAAATCCCCAGAATGTCTGATTTATAGCCCAAGTTTTTCTCTCATTTTTTTTTTTAAGTGAAGAAGCAATAGCTTGGTGGAAGCATGCCAACATCATCTAAACCTGGCTGAACTGATGAAATCCTATTTGCCTCTAGCCGTTGATCCAGTTATAAGACTTTGCACCCCCAGCCATGACGGGTAAATGTCAAGACTGGAGTGCCCTTCCTCACTTGATGCCCCAGGTCTTGCTGGGAGACAAGGTTCAGTGTACTCAGAAAAGGGGTATGAGGATCTTGACAGGCCAATAGTCTGCCACAACAGTGGTGTTCTGATCATTTGGTTCCTCCTTGATCAGATTTCTAACCTAGGTTCATAAGACTTTTGATCAAGTGATAGATTTCTTATATCTCATGATTTTGTGGGTCAGGGGTTCTATCAGGGCTTCACTGGGCAGTTCAGCTCTGTGGACTGAGGTCACACTCAGTGATATTCACTTGGTGGCCAGGCTGAGCTGGAGAGTCTCAGAAGGCTTCAGTCACGTGCCTGGTGCCTTGGTGGGCATGGCTGTGGACCCGGCTCAGCAGGGTCCTCTCCTCTGTGTACTCTCGGAGCCTTTTCTGCGGACTCTGCATCTGGGTAGTCATCCCTGACATGGCAGTTTAGTCTCCGTGAGACCAGTGCAGAAGCTACTAGTTCTTTTCCTTTTTTTTTTAAAAAAAATATCTTATTGAATATACTTGATTTACAGTGTTGTATTGAATTCTTCTGTACAGCAAAGTGACACAATTATACATATATGCATTCTTTTTCATATTGTTTTTCCATTGTGGTTTGTCACAGAATGTTGAATATATTAGTTCTCTGTGCTATACAGTATGACCTTGTTGTTTATCCATCCTATATATAATAGCTTGCTTCTACTAATCCCAAACTCCCATTCCTTCCCTTCCCTACTACCTCCTCCCTCTTGGCAACCACAAGTCTCTGTATCTGTGAGTCTATTTTTATTTCTTAGATATGTTGATTTATATCATATTTTAGATTCATATATAAGCAATATCCTATGGTATCCATCTTTCTCTTTCTATCTTGCTTTGCTTAGTATGATAATCTCTAGGTCCATTCATGTTGCTGTAGATGCTTTATTTCATTCTTTTTTATGGCTGAGTAATATTCCATTGTGTGTGTGTACACACACATATGTACCATATATTTTTCCATGCATCTGTCGATGGACATTAGGGTTGTTTCTGTGTCTTGGCTGTTGTAAATAGTGTTGCTATGAACATAGAAGTACATGTATCTTTTCAAATTACAGTTTTGCCTGAGTATATGTCCAGTAGTAAGATTGATAGATTATATGGCAACTCTATTTTAGATTTTTTAGACAACTCCATACCCTTTTCCATAAGTGACTGTACCAATTTACATTTCCACCAACAGTGTAAGAGGATTCCCTTTTGTCTGTAATCTCACTAGCATTTGTTATTTGTAGACTTTTTAGTGATGGCCATTCTGATGTGTGTGAGGTGGTACCTCATTGTAGTTTTAATTTGCATTTCTTTAATAATTAGTGATGTTGCAGAAGCTTGTGGTTCTTGTGGAAGCTGGGACATACATAGTATTACTTCCACCATACTTCATGGGTCAAAACAGTCATGGGCCAGAGCAGAGTCAATGGATAGAAAAATAGAGTCTGCTTTTTATGGCCATCTTCAATCTACAAAGTAATACAGATCCAGTCCCCTTGGAACAAACACTGTTGCAATCTACAGAAATGTCTGTGTAGTCAAAGGAAGGGTCTCCCAACTGCAGGTTTGGATTGACTTAGTCAAAGCAGTCCCCTTGCCCATGCAGGAGCTCCCAGGAGGGTACAATAATGTGCATTTCTGCATCAGAGGACCCCTAGAACAGAGATACGCAGACTTCATGGTATACGCTTCTCTTGGAATCCCATGAAAACGCATGACTGACAGTCTTCAAATCTGACCATCTCCCAGGGGAGGCTTGATGCTGATGTGCTACTTCAAGGGCCACACTTAGAGAGTACAGCCCTGGAGGCATGGTGTTCAGCTCTGTTTATCAGCTGGGCCTGTTTTACAAAAGGTATCTCAAGTTGAGTTTCAATGAGTACAAAAAAAGCAGAGGCGCTCTGGGTAAAAGACGCGGCACAAGGGGACCTGGAATCTGGCTAATTGCCACCCTTCAAAGAGTCCCAAAAAACCCTCTGAGAAGGACTTAGGGATTCCAGAATCTAGAATGAAAAATGCAGACCTAGAAGTAAGCTAGAGATGGAGCCAGTCCAGAAATAGCAGCCACTTTTTAGAAAGACACTGCTGGCCCCAGTAACAGTAATAAATCTGATATGTCTATAGAATGGTAAGGTTTGCCAAGCCAGCCTTTAACCTACATTATCTTCTTGGTCTTCTAGGAGCCTTTCAAGGGCAGTATTATTATCATTCCCACTTCACTGACATGTGAGGCGGTAGGAGGATGGGGCACTGGCTCAGGGTCAGACAGCTAAGTGTGGACCTGGAGGAGTCTAATTCTCATCTCTCTCCAGCCCTACACAGGCAGAGAGCGGGCTAAGCAGATGGGCAGGACTTCAGATGCAACTGACTGGCCCCAATCCCAGCCAGTGTTAGGAAAAGTCTGGGAGAAGAAGGCAGATGGGGAAGCTGATGTTAGCATTGGAAAGACTAGGGGACTAAGGACAGATGGGCTGGGGGTTTGAATCCCAGCCTCTGTGCTCATTGGCTGTGTCATCTGGGGTCTACCCAGCTCTGCTGTAATGTAGAATCAAGCAGTACCCACTTCATAGGGTTGCTGTGATGATACATACAAAACACACAGCACAGAGCCCAGCTTGTAGGAGGTTCTTGGTAAGTAGGAGCTGTGGCACCCTTTAAGTCACCTGATTCCAGGTAGACCTTTGATTCTAAGTGAGAGTGGCCAGCATCCCTCTGCCTGCACATCCGCCAGCTGAGGCTGGACTCTCCTGGGCTGGGACAACAGTTGAAAGGACTCCAGCATCACAAGATCTCTTTAAGCTCTCAGCAACCCAGTGGTTCTTAACTTTTCGCAGTTTTGCTCCCCAGCGTATATTTGGTAATATCTTCAGGCATTGTTCGGAGAAGGCAACGGCACCCCACTCCAGTACTCTTGCCTGGAAAATCCCATGGATGGAGGAGCCTGGTAGGCTGCAGTCCATGGAGTCGCTAAGAGTCAGACACGACTGAGCGACTTCACTTTCACTTTTCACTTTCATGCATTGGAGAAGGAAATGGCAACCCACTCCAGTGTTCTTGCCTGGAGAATCCCAGGGACAGAGGAGCCTGGTGGGCTGCCGTCTATGGGGTCGCACAGAGTCGGACACGACTGAAGCGACTTAGCAGCAGCAGCAGGCATTGTTGATTGTCACAACTCAGGGGGAAGTGCATTCAGCATCTCTGGCCGAGGCCAGAGATGTTACTAAACAGCACACAGAGCAGCTCCCACCACAGTGAAGGGGCCCCAGATGTCAATAGCCCTGAGGCTGAGAAACCCTGCTTCAGTCTGACAACTTTTTGAGCAGGAACTCTATCTCTGGCAGGCCTTATACTAAGACAGGGTTAACTAACTACGTCCTGTGAGCCAAACACTGCCTGTTTTTGTAAGTAAAGTTTTATTGGAACAAAGCCATGCCCTCTCGTTTACATATGAGTTTGTTACCACCATGCTGCCTGGACCAGGAAAAGGAGCTGGGCTGCTGAGGAGCTAAGGAGGGCTGGTCTGGGCATCTCTCTTAGTACTGCGTGATTTGAGAGAGGCGCTTCACTCTAAACCAAAACTTCTTCCCAGCACAGCCACGATAAAGCTCATCACCCCCACCTTGCTCTGGAGGGTGGGCATAGATGATGTCATGTCTGGGTGTCTCCCATGGGCTACTGTGAGATAGGACAGCCATCTGTACCCCGCCACGGGGCGGTACCTTGTTCCCCTAGAAACTGATGATTCAGCGTGAAATATGGCCTTCCCTGGACAGAGCCGAAACAGGCCAAACCAAGGGGTCAGGCCCTTGCTCGAAGAGAAGGATTAAAAAGAAATTAATCTCTCTTGTTCTCTCTTTGTTCGCCATCTCCAATGGAGAGAGGTCAAAGGCAAGGAGGACATTGATGGATTGACAAAAGGCGTTGTCCTCGAGGCCCCTCTGGGAGGAGCTTTGCCTGGATCCATGTTTGCCGCCTGAAAACCTAGCCCACCGTGGTGCTCGGGCCCCATCCATTGGGCCCCCTTTCAGCCAAGTCTCCCAGAGACACACGTGTTGTCTGATACAGCTAATCTGATTTCTAGCATTGATTTATAATAATTTAGTTGCTAAACAAGTAGATATTGAGACCAAAACCAAAGTAATGAGGTAGGACCCCCCAGGGAGGTGGGAGTTCAGATTGGTAATGTCTGAGGGGCTGTGACTTTGATCCCAGGGCAGTATTATTATCACTCCCACTTTCCTGACATGTGAGTCTGTAGGAGGTCAGAGAATAGGACACTGGCTCAGGTGTGTGTGGGCATTGGGTGTATGCCTGCACTTCTTATCTCTCTAGCACTTTCTTCTTTGGAAGAAGCCATTGCAAGGGGAGGGTTGGAGCTCAGAACTGCACACCGTGGATGCTGCATGAGACAGAACCTCAGAGATTGAGCCATTTCTTTGGAAGAAAGGAAGCTGTGGAAAAATTTTTCAGAAGGCTGAACAACCCAGGAGGGAAAACATCATCTCTGTGGTTCAGGCCTACAGAGAGAGGGATGATCATTGCTGGGCTGGCTCAGCACTCGGGACAAGGGCAAGCAGAGTAAGGAGCCCTGCCCCAGGGAATGGGGCCCAGGTGGGCTGCACGTCACAGTCCATCCAGAGGAGAAGCACTGGCATCAGGCGTTCTTGGCCCCATTTCTGGAGCTCCATTTCTGGGTACACTTGACATCCATCTCTCCAGACCTTGCTGTAGAACTAAACTGATGAGTTTTGTAGGAGGAAATGATAATGGCCCCACTGCAAACCTTGCTCACTTTTAGCCATTCCCATCTGATCCACCCTTTCTGGAGAAACACAGAACAAGATGGATCAAAAGTTGTGTGTGGAAGCAGCTCTTTACCCATAAATTTATAGCAGCTTCCAAGGATTGAAGGCGGGAGGAGAAGGGGACGACAGGATGAGATGGTTGGATGGCATCACCAACTTGAGGGACATGAGTTTGAGTGAGCTCCAGGTGTTGGTGATAGACAGGGAAGCCTGGCATGCTGCCAGTCCATGGGGTTGCAAAGAGTTGGACGCGACTGAGCAACTGGACTAAACTGAACCATACTTTGGAGATCTAGTGTGGCTCTCAGAGAAGAATTTGGCTGATTATATAATATGAGGCATATGATATATATGATATTTTAATATCTTATGATATTAAAAGTTTGCCCTAAACATGTAAACTCTCAGACAGTAGCATTACAGAGCAGAGCGTATTATTATGTAAAATCTGGGCCAATGGTTACAAACATAGAAATTTCTCGGCAACTGATCAGGATTCTTCTAGAGGAAGAAATATAATCTTTTGATGTACATCATACAGACTTCTGCTGAATTCGGCCTGTTGCATCTCATGGGCTGGCTCCGTTTACTCTGAGACTTGGATCCGTTTTTCAGGAGGAAATGAATTGCTAAAGGGGAAATCAGTGGCTGGAGTATCTTCTGGAAACCGTTTCCTTCGTTTTAAACAACAGATGTTTGCAACTTCAAGATCTTGGTCTTGAGGTACTTGGAGGGACATGTTGAGAACAGGGTTTCCACAAATGATAAGAATATTTGGAATCTCTCTTTTTTCCCACCTGGACTCCTTTATTCAGAGACGTACTCCTGAGATATTTAGCAAGTGCATACTATATGCCAAGCAGTGTACTAAGTGGTAGTGATATAGCAGTGAGCAAAAGCAGATGTTAACCCTGTGTTATGGGCTGTCAGTCAGTTGGCAAAGACAGATGTCAATCAAAAGATGCCAGGAATACGTTAAATTACATCTGTGAAGAGGCAAAAAGGCAGAAGGGTGTGGTGCTCTGGAGTCACATGAGGTTGGCTCCCGTTTTTTCATGTCTTTATGTGCTAACACTCTTGCTGTTACTGAGCCTCTCCATTATTTTGCCTATATTAGAGATGAGAAAACAGAGGCACAGAAAGGTCATGTACACAGTGTGACTAGAGCTGGAATTCAGACCCAGGCATTCTGACTCTGGAATCCTGGCCCATAATTCATATACCAGGAGGCTTTGGAGGCCCATGAGAGCTTTTGTGATGAACTGGCAATTGAGTCATGATCTGCAGGGTAGTTTGCAGTCGATTAGGTAAAGAGGTGGGGTTCTAGACAGAGGGAATAGTTTGTGCAAAGGCCCTGTGGCTGGAGGCTGTAGCAGAATGCAGAAAGCCAAGAGGTTAGTAGGTCCAAACCATGCAAAGCATTGGTTGCTGTGCTCCTCTCAGTCTTCTTCCAAGTGGTTTTCCTGCCCATGTTGCATGACTTTATGTTAGAAGCAGCCTTTGGAGATCACCTAAACTTTTAGAGAGAGCAAAGCTCACGTCGTAACTACTCTACACAGAAAGAAGTCCCTCCAGAGGTGGCCAGGATAGCAAAGCCTAGAGTCCTTTGCAGGCTGAAAAGTGTTTTAAGAAACCTTTGCCTCCAGCTGACCAAGATGGCAGAACTTCAGCCAGAATGATGGCTGTGTGAGGGATACAAAGACACCAGAGGTGGGCTGAGAGGGTGGGCAGGCTCTGGCCATGCCCCCACAGAATTCTCGTCATCTGCCCCTCACTCTCCCTGGTCCTGGCCTTTCTGTGGGGACAGTGGCATCTGCCATTCCAGAACATGTGTCCCTCAGCTTTGCTCACACTGTTCCCTCCACCAGGGGTACCATCTGCCACTTCCCACTCCAAATTCTGCTTGTGGAGTTCTACCTCTCTTCAAAGTGACGCTGAAATGGCAGCTCTGTGAATCCTTCTCCTGACCCTTAGCCAAAGGAAGGCTCTCATTCCTTGCGTGTCAGAATTTTTTATCCACCCCTTGCAGCATGTGTCACATTTTTGTCTTATATTTCTGTCATTCAAGCTCATATCTCATCTCTCCTAAAAGACTGTAAACTCTGGATCTGTGTTTAAGGGGCAGTCTTGGTGTCACATGGTGTACCTCACACAGTGCCAGGCGCAGAGTAGACTTTCAGTAAGTATTTGTTGGGTGTTGTTAATAGGCTTTGCTTCTTGTCCATCACATATTTTAAGTCTTCTTCAACTCTCTCCGTTGTGAATGAAAGAAAAACCAGCTCATAATCCCATAAGCAAATAAGAGAATGTATTGGCCTATGAAACTGGAAGACTGAGATCCTCCCCTCAGGCATGGAGGGAACCAGGGGCTCAGATGATGCGATCAGGACACTGTCTCTTTGCCCTGTGCCTCTACTTTCCTGTTGGTGGTTGGTTACCTCCTTGGGCTCCTCCTAGGAGCAAGATGGCCACCAGATGCGGGTGTGGTGGCATAGAGAAGGTGGTAGTCCAGTAAAACTCTCCGTTCACCTCATTGGGTCTGACTGAGTCATTGTAGGCCAGCGAGTGTGCAAGTGACTGGTTAAGCTGAGTCCTAGACTGTGGGCTGGAGCGGGTGTGGAGCATGTGGGCAGAGTTGGAGGAGGTGGGAATTGGGGCCACTTTGCTGGAGGTCAGGTAACTGGATGTCAGAAGGCAAAAGCCCACGCCCCTTCTACTCCTCCTTGAGGGCAGTGATGGGACCCCATTTGGGCAGGTGGGGGGCTGAACCTCCCTGCTTTTGCAAGGCCAGTGCTGGCACTGTGAGAATAGAGATATGCTGAGGGTGAGGGGAGGGATGATTCAGCCCCTGATTTGAAGTCCTAACACTTCTCCCCAGAGACTTGCAAAGGAAATCCCCCAATTTTTAAGCCTGGATGAAGAGTGAGGAAATGCAGTTATGCGCGTCCCTAAGGCTTCTCCCTTGCTCTTTCTCAGCCAAAATGAAATGTCTGTCTCTAAGGGAGGACTCCCATACTCTGATTCAAAAGGCAGAGTTTCCTCCTGTCCTAGGAATTTCCACAGTCGGGTGTGGTCATTAGCGTGCTGATGAATTCTGGGTGCTGTGAATTTTGGAGTGGGATTTCGGGGGGAAGGCAGTCGAGGTTCTACAGGTCCCAGGGCACAGTCATGGAATTGTTGAAAAGGCTGCTCCCCGCTGCTGAAACCTTTCTGACCTGTGTCCCCAGTAAATGGGGGTGACTTTAGCAACTCTAGGGGTCTCTACTGATGAGGGCTAAGAAGGGCTGCCGGGAGACTCCCCAGAGCTGTGGACAAAAGCCACTTCTCTGCCTGGCCCACCAGTTCCTGAGGGCTGGGACTATGCCAGCTTTGTGCACTGTCATTGGCTGGGGCTTGATCTCACTTCATGATCATAATGATCTTTGAAGAACCCGAGACTCACCAAGTTTAACAATTTTGCCTCGGATCACCCAGACTACAGCAAGTTGACCCCAATTACCTGACTTTAGAACCTGTGTTTGTAACCACTTAGCCGGGCAGCCTAATCTGTTTCTGAGGTGTCTGTGATCCTCCCCTCAAATGGTAGCCCCTCTGGTACCCATTTCTCTCTCTGAAAGACACTCTGGCTTTTGCACAGGGCTGATTCCCCACACAGGTCCTGCCTGGGACTCAGCTTGGCTCGCAGGCCTGTTGCCCTTCTTCATTTAAAGCTCAGATGTGTTCAAGCTGGGGCTGTTCGGGTTTCTCCACCAGTTGAGACAATGAAAATGCATTTCTGGCATGGTTTGAATTAAACGAGAATTTCCCGTTTTTCATAAACATTTACAGTAGTTGTGGATGCAGAGTTGAAAGGTTTAGGGTTTTGGTGTTTAATTAGAAACAAATGCACTTTATGGTCCTGTTAGCAAGGACGGCAGTTCTCAGATTATTAGGATTATTACTATTATTTGTGCCTGCATTTTTATTTTTTTTTTCAAGGCGCCCAGGGCCGATTTCTCCACGGCGGCTAGGTGTGGGGGTAGGAAATGGGGTCTGCACAATCACTGCTGAAGTCTCTGTCTGGGAGTTAGGGCTCTGGGCAGGTTTCAAGCCCCACCTCACAGGCAACCCAAGGCTCCCTGCCTTCCGCTCAAGGGTGGATGAGCTGAAGGCTTAGCGAACAGAGCCGCTGCAGCCTGTCTGTGGGCTTGGGCAGAAAGAGGTTTGCCAGTCTTGAGAACCCAGGTGCTCTAAGTGAGGCTAGCCATGCCCTTGGCTGAGTCCTCACTCTCCATTTAAAACAAGGGCAACCGGTA
>NW_011494876.1:10830849-10834587 GCF_000754665.1 Bison bison bison
CCGTGCAATATGCAAGTGGCTTTGTTTTGAGTCCAAGGCGTCCCCGCAGGAAGAGAAAGAGCCCAACACAGCAGCCTGAAGCCCTTCATACCCTGAGCGAGGATGTCCTCCATTTAGCATCTCCTGAGAACAGGCGGTTTCTTTCCTGTCACAGTCCCCAAGGAGCCGGCTACAGCCTGGCTGTTAATCCTTTGGGGCCCTCTCCGCATCTCTTTCTTGAAAATCTTAATAGAAGGATGGAAAATACCTGAAAGTCCCTTCTACCTAAGAATATCATGAGCTTCCTTTAAGCATTGTCTTCGTTTTTGTTAATATTTTATATTTTTGGCTGCTTTGCGTCTTCCTTGCAGCATGCGGGCTTCTCTCTAGTTGTGGCACAGGTTCAGTAGTTGTGGCCTGTGGGCCCAGCATGTGGGTTCTTAGTTGCCTAACCAGGGATCGAACCGAGTCCCCCATGTTGGAAGGTGGATTCTTAACTGCTGGACCACCAGGGAAGTCCCAAGCATTGTCTTTGAATATTTGATGACAGAGAGGCTGTCTAGGTTGTCATTTATATGAGCAATTAAAGAGGTCCTAGAAGTTTACAGCCAGAAGGGCCCTTGAGAGCATTTCAACCTCTCACTCCCATTTTACACACGAAACAGCTGAGGCTCAGGGAAGGGAGGGAGCTCACGCATATAATCACAGCGAGGAGCGGGTTGCCGGCAGGGTCTGAGTCCCGTGTGTCCCAGAACTGCATTACGTATCAGTGTACCAAGAATCAGGCGTTTTTAGGCTTATTTCCTCTCAGATGCATCGAGACACTTTATGGAAGACATTCAGTCTTCCCTTTACAAGCCTAGGCAGGATTACATTATTTCCCCCACAGAACATTTATATAAAAGTACTCTTCCATGCTTCATTGTAGAGAAACTCTAAAAATTTTAGTAAAGTTTAAAGAAGAAATCGAAAGTCACCCCATATTTCAATCTCCTTCAGGCAATTCCATCCCCATTAGTATGTCTTGATCTCCAACCCTCTTTCTGTAACGTAGAAGATTAGACTTTAAATGATGCAAAGGTTTGACTCTAAAGTTTGAGTCTCAGCACTGTTACTTTCTAGCTGTTACTTTCTAGCTGTGACCTGGGGCTGGTTACTTAACCCCACACAGCCTTCGTGTCCTCATGGGGCTATTATGAGGATGAAACAAGATTATTAATGTAGGGCATTCAGCACAGTGCTCAGTGCATTTTAATAAGTGGTTGTTACCATCATAAGAAAAACAGAAAAATCTGGAAGGCCCACAATCATAACAACAGAAAATTATTAAGTTACAAAAGCCAAACAAAATGATGCTAAAGTAGAAGAATGATTACAAATTATTCAACCACTCAAGAAAAGAATTTGTTCAGTTGTTGGTTTTAGTTCCTAAATCTATTTGAACAATTTTTTAAAAAATGTTTTTAAGGAAGCAATTATTAGAAAGCAACATAAAATGAGTCCCTGTATCCCCTACCTGGAGAAATACTCCATTCATGTGTTTTTAAACCCACAGAAATGAAATGAATGTTGGTATGGAATTGTAGGACACAGATACCAAAGGGACATTTCCAGGGGTTCCTTTGTTTTCTCTATTTTTTTTTTTTTTCAAATTTGAAGGGTAGGGTTAGTTACACCAGGCAGTTTTAATGTTTTAATAGAACAAAGGCATATAATGAACTTTTTCACATAAAGTACATTTTTTCCATGATTTACTCACTGTACCTTGTTTATGAAGCTTGTAAATATAGCAGATTAAATGGGTCCCTTTCTCTAGTGTGCAAAAGCTCAGACCTCTCAAAGCCAGAGGAGGAGAGGAAGGGGGAGGAGGAGAGGGAGGAGGAGGAAGGAGAGAGCAATAAACGGATGGGGAGCGGGCGGGCGCAACATGAAAATGAAAATAATGTACGGCTGTGGAAAAATGGAGAGTGATTTTCCGGAGTAGAAGGTGCAAGCCTTGCTCCCTGCCCCCACCCCCACCCCCACGCCTGCCAAGGTCAATTTACATGCAGACTTGCTGGAGCAGAGAGGAAACTTCTCACTAAGACTGTGGAAATTGTCCCACAAATCAGACCTCACCTTCCAGGCGGTGGAGACTGGGCCCTGAGCCCTCGGAAGCCTCCTCTCTGTGTTTTGAGAGGCCAGGTTGCTCGGAGTCGAGGACAGGAACCTCGCTCTTGGAGCTACAAGGAACTGTGGGCATGTTGGGTAGGCTTGAGTTACCAAGTAGGTTGGGGTATAAAGATAGTGACCTCACCAACAGATGAAAAAGGAAAAGAAAGAAAAGGAAAGGAGGACAAAGAAGGCTACCTGAAGCAAACACAGCAACTTCTTGATCATTGTTGAATCTGAATGATGGGCAAATGGAGGCTGTGATTTTATATGTCAACTTGCCTGAGCCACAGTGTGCAGGTATTTTCAACATCATTTCAGATGTTTCTGTGAGGATATTTTTTGGGGGTGGGGTAGGATTAACATTTAAATTAATAGAGTTTGAGTAAAGCAGAATACCCTCCATAATGTGGGTTGGTTTCACCAAATCAGTTGAAGGCCTTAACAGAACACAGACTGACTCCACTAAGCAAGAAGGAATTCTGTCAACAGATGGCCTTTGGACCCATCTTCAACTTTCCCCTGGATCTCTAGCCTGCTGGCCTCTCCTAAGTTACTTTAAACTCACCAAGCCTCCACAATTGCATGAGCCGATTCCTTAAAGTCAATTTCTCGCTCTCACTCTTCCTCTCTCACACACACCCCAGTCCTGTTCTGTTCCTCGAAAGAACTCTGTCTAATACGGAGGTTTACGGTATTATTTTCTTAAACAGCGTATGTTTGAAAATTTGGATATCAGGCAGACCTATGACTGAATCCCACCTGTATCTCTTACTGGCTGTGTGACTTGGGCAAATCATTGATCTTCCTAGACTGTCTCCCCACCTACTACAAGGAGAACAATTCATAGAATCTATTGGTACTTCATAGAATTTGGAGAGCATTACATGAGATAGTGAATGTAGCCTAATTCACATATTTATTTATAAATTGATTCAACAAATATTTACTGTCTACCATCCCTGGTGTTGGAGTTATGATGATGAATACAAAGATATGAGACCACTGCCCTCCAGCAGCTTAGATTTCAATGGAGGAGATGGAACTAAATGAGATCATCAAACTGCTGAACGTACAATCACAAACTGGGGCAAAGGTTTTGAAGTAAAGGACCATGATTCTGTGAGAGATCTGCACAAAGACATATGACCCATAACAGAGGTTTCAGGGAGAGGGTGCTCAAGGCAGGGATGCTCAAGCTGAGGGGGAACAGGTGGTGCAAAGGCCCTGAAGAGAGAGGGAAGGAGGCAAGTATTACTGCAGGAAGGCCTGAGGGACAGAGCAGGAACGTGAGATGAGAGAAGCTCTCAGAGGCCAGAGGTGCGTGGGCACCAGGCTGGGCCAGGCTAGAAGCAGTGTTGAAGAGAATACAAAGAGTAGGGTTCAGACCATCATGGCCAGTAAGGAGTCATAAAGAGGTTTTCTAGCAACAAAATGTGTGCGTATGCATGAAGGAGAGAGAGAGAGAGGGAAGGAGGGAGGAAGGAACATCTTGCCTTTAGGAAAGACGGGCTGAGATTTATTGGGTTGGTAAAGCTGCAGAGGGTATCCCGTGGTGGCTGCAGTTCTCTGGGCTACAAGCTGCAAGAGTGGGAGAGGTGGGGGGAG
>NW_011494876.1:10834687-10856286 GCF_000754665.1 Bison bison bison
AGAGTGGTAGTGGTGGGAGCAGCTGCACTTTGACCTTTGTCACTCCTGCCACTGAAAATGAAACTCACCAAGAAGCTTTAGTTGCCTTAGCACCTGCAGAGGGCAGGGCCATGTCCATTAAGCCTGTGTTTGGAAAGGTATGTCTTTTGCAAGCAGCCAGCTGCCCAGAAAGGATTGCCAGCCAGAAGCAGTCTAGGCCACAGGGTCTCCATCTTGTGTCACTTGTTTCCTTTCAGACCTTGGCCCCGCCCATCTCCTCTATGAGCCTCAGTTTCCCCATCTGGAAAGGAGTAATACCTGGTCTAACAGCCTTGCAGAGCAGCTGTGAGTTTTGTGATATCAGAGCTCATGAATGTGGAATGACTTTGAAAAGTTACAAAAGCACTGGGGGGAGAAGAAAAAAAAAAGGTAAGGCAGTGTTTGCTCCGCATCTGGTTTCCATATTGTCTCAGGCATTTTGCTTTGGGAGAGCAGCCTCGCCTCGGAGACGACTGCTTAGTTCCAGGTTTAGGCCTCAGGGTCCCCAGTGGTGAGAAGAATGTTTAATGAGAATAGCCAGGGCACAGCACCCTACCCTTCACAAAGTCCTCCTGTGCAGGAGACCCTGTGTAATCCTCACGCAATGCTACAGGAACAAAGGACAGGCAGTCTTATTCCGTTTCATAGACGAAGAGTTCAAATGCTGGAGGTGATGGGGGCTCTGAGTAAGCGGTGACTCCAGCTCCTGTCTCATGCAGCCAAATCAGCTCCCGGTTGTACATCCCCTCTGCTTTTCTGTAATAAATAAGTATGGATTATAGAGTTTTAAACCCAAGGTTACTTCAGAGATCAATGGTTGGATTTCGCCTTTTTTTTTTTTTTTACCTGCGTGCATGGTATCTGAAACATCTGATTTTATTGCCAAGGTTTAAGAATTTGGTGTTTCCCATAAAAATCTAGATTCTTAGTTTCTCTTGAAAAATGTGCATTCTGACCGCTAAGAATCTCCGTGTCTGAAAAACAACAGAGGCTGGAATGGAGAGCTGGCCACCCCCTCTCCCCTCTCCCTCTCTGGGAGCTGGCGCAGGAACAGCTCCCAGTTTGCTGTGGTCCCTTCCACGCTCACCAGGGGACTGTTACCCATTTGGTGCCCAGGCAGACACCATACATTTGTGACGCCTATCCTGAACCACCCTCCTGTTTTAGAAATGGGAAAACTCTGTTCCGAGTGATCTGTCAAAGGACACACAGCTTTGGGATGCTGAGATGGGAGCAGAGAGAGAATGTGGCCACCTCCACTCTCAGCTCAGCCCCAACAGCACACCAGCAGCCTTGCTGACACACGTCTGCCGCACCCACGGGAGAGGCCTCGGCACGGCCATTTCTTTTCTGCTCTTATTTTTCCTGCTCAGAAGAGAGGGCTCACGTGAGAGCAAGTGTGGCAGAAGAGCAAGGGGCAAATTAGGAGTCAGTGTCGAGACACATTTAGGGAGAAAAGTCCACTGTCATTTTTGCCAAGAACCCAAATCAATCAACTATATTTAACCCTTTTATCTCTGGCAACAATTGACAAAGCAATCAATTGGTGGAGTATTTCCAAAATGATTTATTACCATCAAGGTAATCTGAAAGGAGCGAAATAGCTGAAGCGCCAGGAGAAGAGCGTCGGTGTGCTCTGTAGGTGCTTCCCCGCATGGCACGTTTAGGGAGGACCACGTCTCACCCAAAGGCGTTCACATCAGCTGATGACCACCAGTGCCTGGGCCGCCGTGCATTCAGGCATGTACATCCTAAATCCTTCTGCTTTATATTCAGAGGCGGCCTCCTGCTGCCTGTGAACTTGGACTGGAGCTACGTCTGGCCCCTGTTGCAGGCCTCTCAGATCCCCACCAGGCATCCCTGACCGCAGCCAGGCCTCACAGTCTGAAGGAGGTGCCCTGGCCTGGCTCATGGCGTCCTCCACTCCAGAAAGTTCTAGATGCAAACCCAGGAGCACTGGCTGCTATTCTCAGCTCTGTTCCATGTAACCCAGCTCTGCTGTGTGATCTTAGGTCTTCACTCCCTTTGACTGCAAGTGTTTATTGAGGGACTCACAACAACCCCTTCCCTGAGCAGAAATTTTTTGGTTTGACAATTCCTTGAGAGGAGATGAGGAACCCAGCTCCACAGCTTGTGCCTGCAGCATTCGCGGTCCCCAGGCTTCACCTCTCCTCCTCCCTATTAGAGGCCGCAGTGGTTTGTTTTTTTTTTCTCCTCCAGTCTTTGAAACTTCCTGAGGACAGAGCATCGTCCTGTGCGTAAGGGTTTGCTGCCCCAAGGAGGGGAGCGCTCATCTTCATTATTTCCAAAGAGGAGCTGCTGGAGCAACCCTGAGTCATTTTATGAGAAAGAAGACCTTAAACTGGTTTTCATTAAATGTGGCTTGATGGAGGCGAACCGGAAACATCCACTGGAGCAATGGCAGCCTTTCAAAGCCCCCCTGCAGAAACGATAAGCTATAAAAACAAATGGCCCAGCAACAGAACAAAAAACAAGGCTCCAGGAGCATTTGCTGGGCTGCAGACCCGGCCCACTGGGCCCTACCCCGCCTCTCGGAGGCTGAACCATTAGGACCTGGCTGCTTCACAGGATAGCTGGAGCCAGGGGCATTTCTCCACCCCAGGGGGCTCAGAGGTGGGGGAATGGGACAGAAAGAAGAGGGCGGGGGCGACTGGGGAAGGGTCCTGGGCATCACAGGCCAACTGTGACATTGACTTTGTACAGGGCACTGTGAGAGTCTTTATGTACATCCTGGCTTTTCATTGACTCCCCTGTAGAGATGCATTGTCTTTATCCCCAGTTTGCAGCAGAGAAACAGAGGTTCCTGGATGCTGAGAATGGTCCCAAGGTCCCAAGGCTGAGTAGGAAAAACAGGGCTCAGACTCTCATTCCCCAAACCACTTGTGACCCCACCTAGAAAAGTCTAGAAATGACTAGAGACTTAAACTGACTTTCAGATCCCAGGAGAGAGAGAGTATCAGAAATCACCAAGGCCAAACTCCTCTCTTTCTGTGTCATTTGGAAGTGACAGAGTTGGGGGTGGCGAGAAGGCTGCTCTTGAGTATCAGAGAGACCTAGGCACACACACATCTTCCACTTACTGGCTGTTTTTGCTTAGGCAGTTCCCTGCCCTCAGTGAGCCTCGATTTTCTCATCTGTGAAATGGGAAGAGCTTCAACACCTGGTCTTTTTAGTGGCATTGTGATGGTTAAGTGAGGTTCATTCAGCTAGTGTATGAGCAAATTCCATGTGGCAGGCGCTGTGCTTGGCCCTAGAGATAGAGCAGGAACAAAGTAAACTAAAACCCTGGTCCTCGCGGGGCCTGGATTCCGAGGGAAGGGATGAAACAGACAGTAAATATGATAAATAAGGAAATGAGGCCATGTGTCAGAGGATGCTGCAAGTGCCGTGGAGAAAAATGCAGCCCAGAAAAAGGGGTAGAAGGGTGGGGGAGGAACAGAATTGATGGGGTGATCGAGGAGGGTCTCACTGGAATGTGATTTAAAGACTTGACAGAGGTGCAGGAGAGTGCCCCTGGCCAAGGGCACAGGGAGGGCAAAGGCTGCTGGCAGACCCTGGCAGCCAGCCTGGCTTATGAAGGTACAGCCACGAGGTCAGGGTGTCTGGAATGAGATGGCAGTAAAGCACGTTGCACCTGGCCCCTAGGTAGCCGCTGCCTTTGTTATTCTTGTTTTCATTAGTAATAGTCAGGTGTCTGGATCCCCCCCATACCCATCTGAACCTTTCCCTAGGCTACCCCTTACCTGCAGAGTTGCTGATGCTGCCTGGGTCCGGGCCACCAGTCCTCACTTGCTTCCGGGCCCTCCTGCCACCTATTCACTTCTGAAATGGTTCCTGAGGCCCCTGTGTGTACTGAGTCAGGGAACACTCAGAGGCCCTACAGAGGGCAGTGAGAACAGGATGAGGGGACTCAGGGTCCCCTAATGGGCTTCTCTAACTCTCCTGCCCTTGGATTCTTCTAGGAACGCGGAAACTCCTAGCTGTGCCACCATACTCTGAACCTCACCCCCAGAACTCTGGGTTTATGGTTCTAATCCTAGCGGGAGCTCCTGGCCCACTGGGCCATGCCTTTGACAACTCTGGGTTTATGGTTCTAACCCTGGCGGGAGCTCCTGACCCACTGGGCCATGCCTTTGATAACTCTGGGTTTATGCTTCTAACCCTGGTGGGAGCTCCTGACCCACTGGGCCATGCCTTTGACAACTCTGGCAGTCCCGCTGAGAGGCAGACAGCTCCTCGGATTCTCAGGCCTGTTCCCTTCCACATGGCCCCCGTCCTTCTGGGGCTCTCTGCTCCTCACCACTCCATCCTTCCATCCATCCCTCTGGAGTCATATCATTGGGTCTGCCTCTTACAGGGAGTCCTCCGGTTGCCCTTTGGAGTTTGCAGTGTGGCTGGGGAGGGTGGTGAGAGTAGAGGCAGGGAGCCCTGTTAGAAGCCACGCAGGAGTCTAGGAGCGAGACACGGCAGGTGTGGTGGTGAGGATGGGAAATAGGGACCACATCTTAAAGACAGTGTGAAGACGAAAGCAGCAGGACTTGGCAACTGATTAGATGGGAGAGGAGAAGTCCTTTGGAGAGAGTGCTGTTTCTGCCTTAAAAGTGATAGCACTATGAATGAAAATGCAGTGCTATAGTGGAGAAAAGCGGAGCTCTTCTATACTATGTAGCAGTCCTGCAGCAATGACAAGCACAAAAGTTGGCCAGATCTACATTAAGAAAGACGTGAACCTCCCTCCCTAATGGTAGTGGGGGCTATGTGTATGTTTTTTGACCTTTTATTAAGTCTACAATAACATAATAAACCATGCTATGCTAGAAAAAAAATCTTGACCTACAAAAGTGGAATGCCTTTAGTAAACACTGAAATGGATGTCAAATCTCATGTCTGGCACTAATCACAAGACTTTGGACAAAGTAGTTACACTTTCTGAGATGGATTTCTTCATCAGTTTAGTGGAGATAGTAATGAATCTTTCTCATGGGGCTGTTGGAGGACTGGATGAGGTGACAACCATAGCACAGTGTCTGGGAGACTGTGATGATTGGTGTGTTGTTGTGGGGAAGAGTGGTCATTGTTGTCCCCCTGCTTCTCCACCCTGGTAAGGGTCTCAAAAGTGGTTCCTTGACTTTAAGCTGAATTCTTTAATAAATTCAAGGAGTATTAAGCCAGGAGCCACGATTTGGCAAACATTTTGGAATTCAGACTCATCCTAAATGACTCTGATAGGTGAGAGGAAACCAGCCCCTAGGAGACCATTCACAGAAGGATGCCCCTCACGATCCCCTCCATTGATACAGGGAGGGGAGAGATAGGGGGCATCATAGGTGGGGAAGGTTGGCCTCTTCACAGCCAGAAGCAAAGTGTAGATGTGGTAGAATTGTGGGAAGAGGGGAAACAAATGGCACATCCGTCACTGATAAAAGGCTGTTGTTGAGACCCAATAAACCCAGGAGCCAGTCACTGCACCATATGTGTTAGTGGGAAGGTCGCCTTTCTTCCATCTGCTAAGCAGTCGCCTAGCCCAAGCAGGAAGGCCTTAGAGCTCTGGAGGGGGTCAAGCTCTAACAGGGAGATGGAAACATGGGGCTTGGAGGACTGAGTTATGTACTTGGAATGGGGGAGAGGGAGTCCCAGACAGGTCTGGTGGTTTCTGGAGGCCCACATCACTTTCCAGATCTTTCCCCACCCCCTGTTCTCTATCTGTAGCTCCTACCACCTAGGCAACCATGTGTAGAGTCCCCTTCCCAGCCCCACCCCAGCCACCACTACCTGGAGGGAGAGGTGGGTGCCTGGTTGATGACCTGTAAGCTGCTCTTCCAGGATTCAATGAAATGAATTTTTCAGGTCTTGTTCTTGGGACTCTGAATAAAGAAGAGGCCGAGATGATTAGCTGTGAGGGCCCAACTGCAAGGCTGACCAGGCAGGAGAGGCTGGAGCAGCCACCACATGCAAGCTGAGGTGGCGTGAATGCAGAAAGCATGGGGAACCAGGAAGAAAGGGTCCATAGAGAGGATCAAATAGCACACAGAGACAGCACGGCACACCTAAGAGAGGGGTTTTGTGCTGCCTTGGTTCCTGACATTTGTCAGATCCTCCTTTAGGCCCAAATATGACATGGGACATTCTCTTCAAGACCAGCAGAAAGCTCCCCTGGACTCCCATTTTCTTGATTTAGCTTAACTGCCTTCTGATCCTTACAACCGAGGTAGGCCACACACTGCACGATCCACATGCTCCACCTCCATGGTCTTCTCCCAGGGAAGGGAAGCTGGAAGGAAGCCAGGCTCCATCCTGCCCGAGGCAGCATGGCCTTGTTTATAACCCGCCAGAGCTGAGCTGGGGGGAGCACAGCAGTGACCTGGCCACTCACTCATCTTTATGAGAACATCCCCCACGTGGGAGCCTTCCCTTTTCATCAGGATGTTTTTCTTGATGTCCAGCCGAAACATTCCCATTTTTTTATTTCTTCCTATTAGTCTAAGCTCTGGCCCTCAATATCCCTGGCTGATATAAACCCTGTCTCCCCGAAGCTCCCCCTTCCAGTTCAGATGTTTGACTGCTTACGCGTGGACAGCCCTCCGCTGCTGCTGTCCTCCCCATCGACTCCCCAGCAGCCCCTGTTGTTTTCTCAGCCTTGCTCCTCCATTTCCACCAGAGATGAGGTCTGATGGAGTTCAGGGACAGATGGAAGGACAGATCAAACACAAAGGGTACCGGAGGTCAAGAAGGCAGGCCAGGAGAAGGGATCATCTTGGGCTTGCAGAGGAATACTATCGATTCAGAGCTCTGAGCAGATATGGGGACCGGGAGAGCACCCCAGTAGCCAGCGCCCTGGAGGGATCTCTAAAGAGAGTGCCCCCCACCAAGGGACAGAAGCCCAGAGTGACTATGTATGATCATAGACTGACCAGATGCCTTTCTGCATGAGCATGGATGCAAAAGGAAGGCAAGTATGGGCCACAATGAAATCCATTAGAAGACTCAGAGAAGTCTTTCAACATTCTTTCTGCTGTCAGGCAAGCAAGATCTGGTCTGCTGGTAAGCGGGCTGTGAGTCACCTTGATGTAGACAAAAATCTGGATAAAAAGGGTGACCCAGAGCAGCTGTCAATAAGAAGGGGCGAAAGGGGAAATGATTTGGGGGACACTCAGGGCTCCTCATTTTTATCTGAAAGGAGATCTGTACCATCTTCCTCTTCTTTTCTTTTTTTCTGTTCTTGCCTATTTTACTGCTAGAGTAATTCCCTGGGGGAAGTAAAGTTTGGTAAAACATGTCATGGTATCACTGATGGTTGCTTTCTCAAGGCGTGAGAGGAAGAGCAAGAGCACAGTTAAGAAAATGAGATGAATTTAGGTCCTGGTACTGTCCTGCAGTTCAGAGTCAGAAAATAAATGATACAGATGCCAATACTCTCCTCTCCCATGGCTGGTATCAGTGAAACAAGCCGGCTCTCTGTTCACTGAGCCATCGTGATTACAGCTCTGCAGGCAGCCGTTAGCACTCTACTGAGCCATATTGACCATCTTGGCCCACGTTCTCTTTTTGGTGCAGTGTTCCATGGTCTTAGATTTTTGGTATTAAAGTGGCAAAGGGACTGGTGAGCACGCTGTAGCAGTACTGAAAGAAACTAGAACTGGCATGTCCTGCAAAATACTGGGGAGAGAACCCAGCTCTGCAGATTTGGATTCAAATCCTGGCTTCAAATAACAAGTCCTGTGTTCTTGGATAATGTTTTAGGTTTTTTTGGGTCTCAATTTCCCCAAATATAAAGTGAGTTTTAAAATATGGACTATGCAGGATTGATGTGAGAAATTAAAAGATGACACATGTTACTGCTTTTTATAGTGCCTAGAAAATAATAGATGCTCAATAAAGGGTAGCTTGATATGGGAAAATTGGACTTCCCTGGTGGCTCAGTGGTAAAGAATCTGCCTGCAATGCAGGAGAACACCTGCAATGCCAGAGACACAGGTTCAGTCCCTGGGTCGGTAAGATCCCCTGGAGAAGGAAATGGCAACCCACTCCAGTATTCTTGCCTGGAGAATCCCATGGACAAAAGAGCCTGGTGGGCTACAGTCCATGGAGTCTCAGAGTTGGATACAACTTAGCAACTAAGTCTACCCATTCAAGTGTGTCTGGGGGTGAACTGATTCAGACTTGGTGCCTAGCACATTGACTCGTCTATTTCCAAGTCTAGGAAGTGAATCAGGGCAAAGGCATTCCTGCTTGTATCACTATCTGGAACCAAATGACAGTCGTCTGGCTTTCTAAACAACCCATTTTGTCTAGACACTTAGCTGCATAGTTTTTTAATTCTGTGGATGGTAGGTGCTGGGAAATGACCGATTTTTATGTTGGAAAAGGCTGTGAAAGACTGTGAAAGTTGCTCCTGATGAATCATCAGACTGTCCCATGAACCGTCCTTACCAGAGATGATCAGATGCGCAACTAGATAAGAACCAAAAATGGGAATGGTCACTCCTAGCTTTTGTTTAAAATGAAAAGTCAGTGACACCTCCTGTAGCATCCCCCACCACCAGCACTCTCGTTGGCCTGGATGCAGGCTTCAAACCCCAGCAGGCTCCAATGGCGTGACTTGACAGTTTCAGACCTCTCATCAAAGCTGTGGTTTTGCTGGGACCTAGGCGGGAGCCGGACTTTTTTCGGCTGGCCCAAAGTGTTTGTAAAAGTAAGTTGTTTGTCATCTTAATTTGTAAAAGCATGGAATTTGCAGTTCTTGCCAAAAAAAATTAGCGACCTTGTACATTGCATGCAGCTTGCATAACAGATGGCGGTCTGGGGGGCTGATCTCCTTCAAAACTTGGTGACTTCACGGCTTGATGTCCTGAACGAAGTTGTTTTCTCTCAGCATTTCAGGAATGGAGACTTTTGATCAGAAGGCAGACCTGAGCTGAACCCAGACTTGGAGCCTAACTTTTCAGAGTTTCTGAAATTTTCTTCCAAAAAAAACTTTATACATATATGTATTTGTTGGCTTCTGCACATCTGCACCCCTTGCTTTCTTCATAGGGAGTGGGAGCCAGACTATAACAAGAGAAGCTGTTATCTGAGTGTCTCTGCAGAGTAGGGAACAGCCAGCCCTTACAAGACTGCCCCAGGTGCCTCCCAGAAAAGGCACAAGCTTTGCATAAGCATTTGGTCTGTGGGGTGCTGGTCTGAACTGACCTTGCTCTTTAAAGGAACAAAGACAATTCTTTCTCAGAGAAGAGGATTTGACTTTAAAAGCAGCTATTCATGGTATAGTTATTGTGTGAATGTGGCTTTGAGTGTCACTCCCAGGAGAGTAGGATAAAGAATGGTAAAGCTGGGAGGGGCCTTCAAGATACTGGGGTCCACCCCCCTCATTTTACAGATGGAGAATCTAAGACCTCAAATTAAAAGGCACATCCTAGGCAAAAACAAGTCAGTGGTGGAGCCTTCATTAAATCTTATATCTTCTTCTCCCAAGTGAGGATGTGTATGTGCATACACAATCAGTCGTGTCTGACTCTGCCACCCCATGGACTGCAGCCTCCAAGGCTCCTCTGTCCTTGGAATTCTCCAGGCAAGAATCCTGAAGCGGGTTGCCATTTCCTTCTTCACCCAAGTGAGGATAGGCTCCCTCTTACCCCTAGCCCTGCCCCCAGCCACCTCAGCATCCATACTTTGTAGCAAAGATCAGGCTGCAGTAGCACCAGCCTAGTCTCCTAGCTCTCAGTTGTCCTTAGCCAGAGTGGAAGAGCACAGTATAAAATGACTCCCATGGGAGGAGAAGGCACCTCTTCTGATGAACTGGACCCCTGGTCTCCCAAGTGCGTGTCCCCAATTCCCCAAGTACCTTCTGTCTTTTCACTTAAAAAGCACGTTCTTTTGAGGATGGTGCAGAAAGGCACATTGACTTATCCCATAACAATCATGGCCTCGAAGACCATCAGTCTAGGTCTCAGTGGTGTAGCCTCATCTCTCAGGCAGGGCATCAGTGAAGTCGGACCCAAAGGGCATTGGCCTGGAAATGTTGGGATCCACCATTCTCTTCCTTCAAGAACCCCCTGAAGACGCTCTTTCTGGGACTCAGAGTCTTTGTTCATAAGGCACAAAATTCATCTGGCTTTTCCTAAAGGGTCAGAGAAATTCAGGTTGCACAGGGGCATAAAAAGTTCACTTAAAATTCTCCCAGTCAGTTTAGTTGCTCAGTCGTGTTTGACTCTTTGAAATGCCATGGACTGCAGCATGCCAGGCTTCCCTGTTCATTACCAACTCCCAGAGCTTGTTCAAACTCATGTCCATCAAGTCGGTGATGTCATCCAATCATCTCATTTTCTGTTGTCCCTTTCTCCTCCTGCTTTCAATCTTTTCCAGCATCAGGGTCTTTTCCAGTGAGTCAGTTCTTCGCATCAGGTGGCCAAAGTATTGGAGTTTCAGCTTCAGCATCAGTCCTTCCAATGAATATTCAGGACTGATTTCGTTTAGGATTGACTGGTTTGATCTCCTTGCAGTCCAAGGGACTCTCAAGCGTCTTCTCCAACAACACAGTTCAAAAGCATCAATTCTTTGGCACTCAGCTTTCTTTAGAGTCCAACTCTCACATCCATACATGACTACTGGAAAAACCATAGCTTTGACTAGATGGACCTTTGCTGGCAAAGTAATGTCTCTGCTTTTTAGTATGCTGTCTAGGTTGGTCATAGCTTTTCTTCCAAGGAGCAAGCGTCTTTTAATTTCATGGCTGCAGTCACCATCTGCAGTGACTTTGGAGCCCAAGAAAACAAAGTCTCTCACTGTTTCCATTGTTTCCCCATCTATTTGCCATGAAGTGATGGGACCGGATGCCATGATCTTCTCCCCAGGACGTATTAAATCAGTATTATTTTTTATAATAAGTACTTCAAAATATCTTTGATTTGTTTTAATAAACATTACTTAAATAAGTATTCTTTTTATACAATCACAGAAATTCGGCCAATTTTGGACTAAATAAAATTAAATACGTTGTTTCTTTGCAAGACCTAGCAGAGGCTTCAGTATGAAAAATATGCCTTAGAAAATTGGCAGGCAGGGGTGAAACACACACTATTTCACAAACGTGTGGTCTTGTTTAATCAGGAGTCCTGCCTCAACTTGACAAATATGGGACAGATGATCTTTCAAACCACGTGGAGTTCTAGCATCGTGCTTCTGCTGTGCGCTCTTCCTTGATACATCTAGTAGCTTTATTTTCTAAAATAATAGGTGGACCCACTTCCAGGTTTCCCTCTCTCATTATCAGTGTGATTCTGTTTGCGTTTTCTCAGCTAATGTTTTTTCAGATGCTGAAAATTATGTAATTAGCTGTGAGGTCTCAAGCCATAATTTGGGAAACATTTCCCACTTAAATTAAAGGCTCTGCATGCCCACCCAATCCGTAATTGTGTGGATCTTTCAAAACTCTCCGTTGGCTGCATTTAATTGTTAAACATTAATTTAGTTGGGGGGAATCTTCAAAGAAGGGGTAGAGGGATAGAGGAAACGTGGCTGGTAGGACCAAATATTAATAGGTTGGTTAAAAGCAAAACAGTAATTCTTCCCGTCTAAGCTTGCCGCCTTTGGTCGTGTGGAAAAGAAACAATCGGTTATTCCGGGATTATATAGGTTTCATTGACTTAAAATGACCTAAAAGCAGCCAGAGGGAGATTTACTTTGTCTTTATATTTTGCCTGAGGAAACAGAAAGAAAAACAGGGTTTTGTTTTTTAAAATCTGAAATGCCCTTTTCCATGACGGTTTCCAAATGTGTTCATTAAAGAATGCAATGCTATTTGACAAAGACCAAAATTAAAATGGAAAAATCCCATTTTGCCAGCAGTGTTGCTTGCGTAGCCATGTAGCTCAGCAAACTCCAGGCCCATCCCTAGTGCAGGGCAGGACTCGACTCTTGGTGGGCATCTGAGTGGAGGCTGGAGATGTGTGGAGTTGCCATGGTGATGGCTGTCAACAAAGGTTACCCCTAGTGGAACCTCTTTGGCCCCGTGACCCACACACAGAGTTGGAATAATAGACTCTGTAAGTGGCTTCTGCTCTGCAAATAGAGACAGGGCTGGAAATCAATTATTAATGAGCTGGGTGACATTGACATTCATCCACATTTAATAAGCACAGCCCAGCAACCAGAGGAGAGCTGAGTTTTGCCCAGCAAAGTCCCACGGGTCTGTGGGGAATTCAGAGAAAAAGAAAAAGCTGGGGACAGAAATGCAAAGAGAAAGGGATGAGGTCTATAGCCATTAAACAGATTTTAATTATTTAGATTCCTCTGCTTGACATTCCTTTTGATACCAGTTTTTAATCCTAAATAAACTCAAAGGATTTGACAGTCAGATCATACAGAGCATCTCCTCTGTGCTGCCTCCCAAATCATGCAGAGAGATGAATCAGAGGTGATGGGCTTATCCACAATTTGAGCATGGGGGGCAGTTTGCAGTGTTCTAATAGACTAATTGGCCACACTTTCATTTGTGATTCTAAAGCCCTTCAGTTCGTTTTTGGACTTCTTTGCAGGCAAGTACAATATTAATGTAACATTAAAAAAAACAATAAAAAGATTTTGAAATATGTGTCCTCATTGCCTGTGTTCTCCATGCAGAATAAATAGGACTTTGGTTTCTAAGGCTTTCTGCAGGAATCACTCTGGTTTGTCTTTTTAATTTCCTTCCAAAGCAGACTATGATTTCTTTATATCTAAGCAAGTGCAGAGAAAAGCTGCGTTTGCACTGAACTGGAGGTTGACGCAAACATATGCCGTCTTTCTAAGAGGGGGCCTTGTTTTATTTAACAAGATGCCCACACTCTAAAGTGGGAATGGGGGGCCAGAGGCGCAGATAATTTTCTAGAACCACTTCACAGATTGGTAAACGAGGACCCAAAGGAATGAGCTGACTGTGAAATTTGTTCAACTGACCTTTGAATTAAAAATGCCAGCCAGTCAGCTTCCCTTCGGTGCAAAGTTTGTCAAGTGTGGGGCCTGGCCTCTCACCCTTTGATATTCTTGTGCTTTTTCTGGAGTCTGTCACTTGAAGGGCTGGGAGGGAGGACATGACCATCCTCTGCCTCTGCTCCAGACCCATCCCAGCTTCTCAGACTGTTCCTCAGCAGGCTTGGCCTTCCTAGGTGCTGGTTCCTGGAACCCGGCATGGCGGTGAGGGGAGATTTCTCGGGGAGACGTGTCGCTGGCCGCCCAGGTCTGAAGCGAGTTACCCGTGTCCGTGGAGCCCAGCGTGCCTCGCAGCATGCTGACAAAAGAGGCCAAGGTGCTCAGCAGAGACTGGAGTCAATTAAAGGCTGCGACCTGGGAAAAGCCCTCCTTGCGTCTCCCTTTGTAATCTGGACCCTTCACCTTTTGATATTCTAGACGCTTTCTTTTGCCCTCTGTCAGCGCAGAAGTTCTGAAGGTGACTGATGTCTCAGGCCAATAATTACATGTGGCAAAAGTTCTTAAGCTACAGGTTTAGATGCCTCTAATCTCAAGGCAAAAAGCTTGAGGTTTCACAGTCCCTTCCTGTCGGGCAGGGTTGAGACATTGGACAGAGGGAGCTGGGAGCCCATCAGCATGCTCCTTGAGAGCAGCTCAAGGCCTGCCTCTGCGTGTGCTAGAAGTCTCTCGATATCAGAATCAGATGGTAGGGCTCTCCCCCTCTTTGGCCATTGCCCACACCCTTGTGTTTATTTCCATGGGAGATGGGAAGTTTGGATTCACTGCTACCAGAATCCTTCAGTTTCAATTTTTATATTTTGCAGTCTAATCATTTTATGACTTCAGCTCCTTAGAGACTGATTAATTTGCGTTCTGTAAGACGTTACTTCAGGCGCAGTATCGGATCAGCTCAGTGGACCAACAAATACTTATTTGGGCACATGCCATGCTTTGGGCACCATGCTAGCACGCAGTGGTGGACTCCAGACAGGGTCCCTCTCCCCATGGACGTGTGGTGTAACTGCGAAGACCAGGCTGATACATGTGGAAAGTGCCAGCAGAAGGTGGCTGGGTCGGGAGGACCTTGGGAGCCAGGGCAAGGGTCATCTGACTTAAACCTGGGGCTCAGGGAAGATTTCTTAAGGAGCTGCTATCTAGCCTGAGATGGAAGAGTGGATCTGCGTTTGCCACGTGACAAGGAAAGGAGAGTGCTGGATCAGAGAGAGGGAGCTGGGAGATGAAAGGAGCTGGAGGAGGTGGATTGGTCTTTCTCCTGAGAGTAAGCGAAGCTTTGGAGGGTCTTGCAACAAGGGAGGAGCTTAATCTCTTTCTGTTTTAGTACATTCACTCTGGCTGCACTGGGACAATGGTTTGGAATTTGGGGCTTACCGCTATTGTTTTGTTTTGTTTAATAGTAAGAAATTGGGTCCCTGTGGGCTAGGGGAGGTGGTCCCACAGATCACAGGGCCAAGAGAGGGCTAGACAGCCCTTCTCATATGCCAGAGCCTCACATCTATTTGAGCCCTCCTCTTCCACTGTTGGGGCTTCCCTGGTGGCTCAGACAGTAAAGAAGAATCTGTCTGCATGCCATCACTTCAGTCATGTCCGATTCTTTGCAACCTTATAGACTGTAGCCTACCAGGCTCCTCTATCCATGGGATTCTCCAGACAAAAATACTGGAATGGGTAGACATGCCCTCGTCCAGGGGATCTTCCCAACCCAGGGATCGAACCTGCGTCTCTTATGTCTCCTGCATTGGCAACTGGGTTCTTTACCACTAGCGCCACCTGGACCTGGGTCGGGAACGTCCCCTGGAGAAGGGAATGGCTACCCACTCCGATATACTTGCCTGGAGAATCCCAAGGACAGAGGAGCCTGGCAGGCTTCAGCCCATGGGGTCTCAAGAGCTGGACACGACAGAGCGACTGACACTTTCCCTTCCTCCCCCTGTCATTTGCCGCAGGCAGCTCACCCTGTCCCTGGACCCTCAGTTTCCCCAAATGCTTGTGTCCCGTGTGTAAGTCATTTGCTCTAGCACCACCCCTCAACCTTGGCTTATGTAGACTTCCTTTTTCTCCTCCCCCTGCTCCAGTCTTTCTTTCTAAAAATAATATCCCTGGGCCTGCACACACTCACACACGCTTTTGGCCGTCGTTGAATTTGGAAGGCGGTCGTGTAGTAGAATTCCGGAAGGCTGGCTTAAGGTACCCATTTATTTTTGAAAAGTAGTTTCCTGCTTTCCAATATTCCAGGGGATATTTCCCCTGTCATTTAGAAGAGGGGCCTGGTGAAATAACGAGTCAGGCATGAGGGGAACGTGCATCACCCCCACTCGGAAACTCCGGTAGGAAATGAAGCTCTGAGCCACTGAAATAACCCAGGGAAGTCATACACGGTGAAATAGCACATTCTGGACGCACAGGGGGTGGGTTACGGCCCCACGTGCCCCAGGCTGTTTCAGATGCAAGACTCTGGTCACTGGATGCTGTGGGGACCCCTCACCTCTCCACCTTGGTGTCTTCTACTGACTGTGACGCTTAACTGCTCTCTGTTCAAAGCCATGGGGACCCTACTGTTCTGGTGGGTCCTAGTTCTGAAACGACTGGAGAACCTCGTGTCACTCTTGGCCCTAAATTCAGATTCTGCCCTGACTTTAGGAATAAGAGGCAGAATTTGAATGAGACTGAACATAATGCCTCCTATTGTTTATTGAGTGATTACTTTGTACCCGTCTCTGTGGTAGGTTCTTCAGCCCACGTTCTCAGCAAACCCTTCCATCCAGCCTGTGGGGAGTTCTGTTTGTCCTTTTACAACAGAAGTAACCAGGCTTGAGGAGATAATGTGGCTTGCCCATGACCCCTGACCTATAAGCTGCAGAACTGGGGTTCAAACCCGACACCTCTGATTGTAAAGGCCACATTCTTAACTGCCTCATTTTGCCATCACTCACCCACTGGGTGAGCCTTCCCTCTCTGGGCTCCACTGTCTCTACCACATCAGAATGAGACAAAACCTTTAGTTCACAGGAAATCGCTTAAGGAACCTCCAAATGTAGAAGTGAGAAAATGCAGTTTTCCTGGATGGAGGGTGGGTATGTGAGGCTCGGGGTAAGCAGGAGAGGCCCTGAAACACTCAGCGAGTCACCTCTGTCCATGAGGGGCACACACTTGAGCTGTGACCCGACCTCACACCCCAGCCCAAATGGAGGAAATTGCCTCCACGTCTCCTATCCGCTCCCCTCGCTGCCCTGCTCCCTGTCCTCCCACCTCCCCTTGTCTCCTCCCTTCTTGGCAGTCTTCTGCTCTCTGGTTCCCTTGCTTCCTCTTGTCTGAGGTAGCACTCATTCAGAGAGTGGGGTGGGGATGGAAGTATTAACACTCACCATGCGGGATGGTGGCAAGGGTTAAATGCCCACATACATGCCATGCACTCAGCCCAGTGCCCAGTGCCCAGCACAGGGCAGTCAGCAGCTGGTGGATCCCGCCATGATGCATTTGAATGTCATCCTAGGGCCATAGAGGGGACTTGGAAGCACAGGAACACTTGAAGAGTCAGGACCCCTGGATAGAATCTCTAGTCCCGAGTGGCTCCCTCTGCCCCATCACCCACCTCCAGAGGCACAGAAGCACCAAGAACCCTTCTTGGCCACAGCCCTTGTGCCCAGGAGGCCTCCCCCGGCCACTCCTGCCTGGGACACCCCCTCCAGACCTCCTTGTGTCCCCTGATGGATGCCCCTTTTGCTGACCCAGAAAATGATCCTGTTAAGGGAGAAAGTGTAATCCTTCGAGTCTAACCTTGAGCTGCTCCAGCTGTGACTTGGTCTTTGCAGTTTAGCCTGTCCTGCTGTCCCCTGGGAAGATATTTTCCAACTCACGCCCCAGGTTTCTAGGGACAGAGGATGTTCACCAGTGAAGAAAGATTTAAGGTGATTTTAGTGGGGAAGGGGTCTTTCCTGTTGCATTGTGAGCCCCATGAGAACAGGGACCCCATCTTTCCTGGCTGCTGCCCTAGAAGCCAGTATTGGGTCAGGTTCCTACAAGGAGTTCATTAAAATGATTCAGAATAAAGGGAAAGGTGAGTTGATGAGGTCAGAGCAGCACACAATGAGGAAGGAGCTTCACCCCACTGTTACTCCACTTGAGGTGAGAATGCAGCTAGAGATGGCCCTGTGTTCGGGCTGAGCCTGACTCCAGCTTCATCATTTAATCCCCGTATCACCCCGAGCAATGGTTTTGACCTGTGAGAGCCTTGTTGTTTGCATCCCTCAAACTACAATGAAAAGAATATATACTTAAAAGGGGCTCAGGGGGACTTGATGACTTGGTAAATAGAAACAGCCTCGGAAACTGTACTAGACACCTGGTTTGTGCTAAGTGTTGTCATCATTATTACACACTTGAGATATTAGAGAGGTTTGTTTGTTGTTTGAGGGCAGGTGTGTGTCTTACTGAGTTTTGTGCCCCAGAACTAGCTCATGAGGGCTTCCAGGTGGTGGGCACAGTGCTAAAGAATCCGCCTGCCAGTGCAGGAGACATAAGAGATGCGGGTTTGATCCCTGGGTTGGGAAGATCCCCTGGAGAAGGAAATGGCAACCCACTCCAGTACTCTTACCTAGAGAATTCCATGGACAGAGGAGCCTGGTGGGCTACAGTCTATGGGATCATAAGAGTTGGACCCTACCGATCAATTGAGCACAGGCTAGCTCATGCCTAGCACCTAATAGGAGTCCCTTTTGCTGGTGCTGTTTGCAATGATAAAGAAAAAGTTATCATATAGCGTCGGCCCTTGAGTCAGAGGAAGAGACCTTTGCAGCCGGAGGCGCTGTGATCAAAGCGTTGAAACCTTGAGCAATTTAACCCAGGTCACCCTCCATGTTAAAGTTGAAGCTGGGACCAGGATGCAGGTCCTGGCAGGACAGAAGTTAGCCCTGCGGTCTTTCCATTCATTGTGGGGGCTTCTCCATGTCACAGTCACACTTTCTGTGACCCTTGCTATGTTTACACCATAAGAGAGATCTGGAACACCTATGGAGGGGATGTTGTGGCTCCAGCAGTGATCCCATACGGTCCTGGAGTCTTGGGGTCAAGCAGCCTTGGGTACGGAATATCAGCATGGAGAGGCTGCAACCTGGAGGACAGTCTCCCTGGGTTTTATTTGCCAGTCTTTTTACAACCATGATTAATGACTCTGAAATTTACAAGCCTCTCTCTCATTCAAACAAGTGAGAGGAGCTCCCCAGGATTGCTTTGTGCCTTTAAACTCTTCCAATATGTTGAAGCTGGAAAGAGAGAGGAGGCGTCCCCATCATTAGCAGTGGTGGTCCAGGGAAAGCCAGGCTTTCTAAGAAAGGCACAGGGAGCGGGGCAAGGGGGTGGGGCAGTGTCTATCACTGAGCTGGAAGCCTGAGCCTGACTCAGAGTTCCCGTCAGCAGGTTGAAATCAGGGGGAGAGTTACCTCCTCTCCTGACTAGATTGCGTATATCGGTGATTTGTGCAGGCTGTTATGCGCCAGGCCACCCTTTATCATTTTCTTAAAGGGAACCGAGAATCTCTGGGGACCTCTCTGTGCTCTGACATTCTGCGAGCAGGAAGTCGAGAGCCATTACTATGAAAAATGGCCGCAAGGATGCAGATGCACACCAGGAGCAGACAGTGGGCTGAGCAAACACATTTATGTTCAAGGGGCAAGGGAGGAGTGGCTTGTCATGAGGAAGGATCAGCTTCCTTTCTCAAGGAGCTGCTCCCAGTGACTGCTTTACAAGATGGGAGACTTTGTGCTTGCTTTGGCAGGGGCTCCCGCTTGCAACCCTCGGGTTGCATCGATTCATTCCAAGTAGTGTTGGTCAGCAATGGGAGTCTTGCCTTCTGGAGAATTACTTCTCCTTAAAGACATCCCCTCGAACAAGCCCAGCCTGAGGAGTAGCAAGCCAAGGCCCCCAGGGGGGGATTATTCACTTAATAATCAGGTCTTTCCTCCTGATTCCCTCCATGACTCCCTTCCCCTCAGCCTGTGCCTCTCTATCAAGGCAAAAATCTAATCAAAGGAATGCAGGAGCAAAGGGACTTGAAAAAAATCAGAGGAGGGATCGACGCAGAAATGCAACATAATGAGGTTCCCTGAGCAGACTTCAAAAGGTCAGTTGGGCTCTGGAGCCCCATGCGATGACCTCATGATCAAACTATTCCTTCGTAGCCCTGTTAGGATCCAAATTGTGCTCATGTGTGAGCCGGAAAGGTGTTCTGGTGGGAGCAAAGCCCACCCCGCCCCCACCTCCAGCTGCCGCCTGCAGTAATTGGGCATCGTAACTCTTAACACTTGGATTTGATTTTCCAGGGAAGACAAGCCAAGTTCCTGTGCATGGGTGCTGCGTTTTCATCCGTCCCTTCCGTCTGATTTCCCTGCTCTTGCAGCCCGAGCCTAATGCAGGGAGACAGTGTGGCTTTTGATGCCAGTAATCTTGGAGACCTTTGCTCCTCAGCTGAAAACTGGGCTCTTGGAAAATGAGGTTCTTAGGCTCCAATAACTGCAGGAAGATGAGCCAAGGGGGAGATGGGCTGTTATTATTGTAGACATTTTAGGAAGTGGCCCTGCTGTTCTCCAGGCCCAGACACCAGGGACTGATTAAGATAGAGAGGACACGTAGATACACACCCAGGACTGTCGACCTCAGCCCGGGCCAAATCCAGTCCTCCAGTACTCTTGTTTTATTGGATTGTGGCCGCGTCCATTCATCTACTTATTATCTATGGCTGCCTTCATGCCACAATTGCAGAACTGAGCAGTTGTGACAGAGACCATAAGATCTGCAAAGTCTTTTTACTCTCTGACCTTTTACTATCTCTCCAATCCCAGATTCACCCATTGGTTCTCACAAACCTATAAATCCCTTATATCCCAGAGCAAATTATCCTTGGTTTGGGATCAGGTGAGATGGGCTTCCCTGGTGGCTCAGCAGTAAAGAATCCTCCTGCCAAGCAGGAGACCCAGGTTCAATCCCTGGGTTGGGAAGATCCCTGGAGAAGGAAATGGCAACCCACTCCAGTATTCTTGTCTGGGAAATCCCATGGACAGAGGAGCCTGGTGGGCTATGGTCCATGGGGTCTGGTCTCAAGAGTCCAATCCGACTAAACAGTGGCAGATATGGCAGAGGCAGTTCTGGGCTCCAAGTGCAAACCACACCCACGCTTGTCCCTTGAGTCATCCATTCAAGGCTTGCTTGCCCTGAGATGTTATCATCAATGTCATCATCTTCGTAGGCCCTTCCCCTGGGGAACTCCCAGGCTTATCGCCCCGACTACTGTGGAGAAAGGATGCTTGTGGAAAATCATTATCTGTTCAAACAAGACAAGTCCTTTGCTCTCATCTACTCCATTGGTCTGATTTTAGAATTGAGGAAACAGAGATTCAGTGAAAGGAAAGGTCTTGTTACAGATCTCAGTTCAGTTCAGTTGCTCAGCTGTGTCCAGCTCTTTGCAACCCCATGGACTGCAGTACAGCAGGCTTCCCTGTCCAGCACCAACTCCTAGAACTTGTTCAAACTCATATTCATTGAGTTGGTGATGCCATCCAACCATCTCATCCTCTGTGGTCCTCTTCTCCTCCTGCCTTCAATCTTTCCCAGCATCAGGGTCTTTTCCAATGAGTCAGCTCTTCGCATCAGGTTACAGATCTCATGACGAGTTAATAGCACAGTTGGAACCAGAATCTAGGTCTTCCAAGCCAGGGAACTTAGATCCCAGTAGATGGCTGAATTAATTCTGCCCTGTCCTCTGAATCTGGTCAACAGCAACCAGTGCCCTTGGCACCATTTCAGGCAGCAAAAGTCGACTGTGTGACTCACAGTTTCTACCTCTGAAGAGCATGTCCCTGGTTCCTTCTTAAGGGCAACTGATTGCAATGATTATTCATTATAAATTGCACTTGTCACTCCTCTGCACAATGGCAGACCAGGGGTAACATGAGCTCCTTGTAAAATGAACCCCCTTTTTTTTCAGGGTGATTATAAATTAGATATGAATGTAGGCTTAGGATCCTGGCAGACACTGTCCCAGGAAATTCTTTATCTTGCGTACATTTACAGAATAACCCTTGAAAAGGTTAGGCCACTGTTGGAACTGAAGTACAACTTTGAAGTTTAAAAATTCCAAAATATTTGGTGAATATAATAATCCCAACTGTCTGTCTTCTCCGACTTGCTGTACAACCCCTTACCGATATACTGTTGAAGGAGTGAAAACATGAATTGGACTCCAAAGAGGCATCCGGGGGCTCATTGGAGAATTGACTTACATTCATATCAGTATGTGAGGATGTCTCGGGGTCAGAACATGGGTCACCTAGAGTTTTCTCTACATTTCAAGAATTAAATGTTTGTGACTGATGTGATTTGGCTGATAGGAAGAGAAAAACCCAAAGAATCAGAAGGTACAGTTGAAGGGTGACTGGTATTGATGGCAAACAAGACAAGATCACAGTGGCTCTGGCCTGGAATTTCCCACCCCTGGGATCTCGACACATAGAAACAAAGTCATGTTGACATCAAAGATCAGTTCTGGCTTCTGCTTCATCCACTCTCTGACCAGCCGAGCAGCCTTGGACTTTGCCTCTCTCAGA
>NW_011494876.1:10856386-10861156 GCF_000754665.1 Bison bison bison
TCAGATTTCCTTTCCTCATCTTTTTGCTTAAGGTAGTGGTTCTCCGCTGGGACACTAGGCAGAGTCCAGGGACATTTTTGATTGTCAAACTAGGGTTTTAAGGCATCTATGTAAGTAGATGCCAGGGATGTTGCTAAACACCGTGTAATTCATAGGGTAGTGCTCCCTCAAACCACTTTCCCAATAAAAAAAATGATCATACAAAAAAATGATTGGCTTAAAAAGTCAAAAGTGCTGACACTGAGTCAAAAGTCCTGACTTATAGGAAGGGTCTCGACCTTGCTCAACATATATCTGTACCAGAATAAGTACAATGTCTTGCACGTAATAGTCACTTTATCGTTATCTGCTTCTTTGTTGAAAATTTTATTGGAGTATATTTGATTCACAATATTGGGTTAGTTTCAGGGACACAACAAAGTGTTCTAGGTATATGTGTGTGTGTATGTGTGTGTGTGTGTGTATTCTTTTTCAGCTTTTTTTTTAACACATAGATTCTTACACAATGTTGAGTAACATTCTCTGTGCTATACAATAGGTCCTTGATGAGTACCTATTTTATATATAGTAGTGTATGAATGCTAATTCCAATCTCTTGATTTATCCCTCCCCTCCATGTTTCTCCTTTGGCAATCATAAGTTTGTTTTCGATTTCTGTGAGTCTGTTTCTGTCTTATAAATAAGTTCATTTGTATCTTTTTTAAAAATTAGATTCCATATATGAGTGATACCGTATGATATTTGTCTTTGACTGACTTCACTTAGTGTAATCTCTAGGTCCATTTGTGTTGCTGCAAATGGCATTATTTCATTCTTTTTGTGGCTGAGTAATATTCCATTGTGTATAGGTACCACATCTTCTTTACTTATTCCTCAGCCAATAGACATTTAGGTTTCTTCTGTATCTTCACTTTGTAAACAGTGCTGCAGTGAACACTGGGGTGCATGTGTCTTTTTTGAATTACGTTTTTTTTTCTAGATAAGTGTTCAGGAGTGGGATTGGTGGGTCATATGGTAGTTCTATTTTTAGTTTTTTATTTATCTATTTATATGGCTGTACCAGTTCTTGGTTGTGGCACATGAGATCTTTGAGGCATGCAGGATTTTTGTTAGTTGTGGCATGTGGGATCTAGTTCCCTGACCAGGGATCAAACTTGGGCCCAATGTATTGGGAGCGCAGAGTCTTAGCCACTGGACCACCAGGAAAGTCCCTATTTTTTTTCTTTTAAGGAGCCTCATTACTATTCTCCATAGTGGTTATACCAATTTATATTCTCCCTACTTCCAAAGTAACTCAGTGGATAAAGAACCTGCCTGTGACACAAGAGATGCAGCTTTGATCCCTGGGTAGGGAAGATCCCTTGGAGAAGGGCATGGTAACCCACTCCAGTATTCTTGCCTGGAGAATCCTGTGGGCAGATGAGCCTGGCAGGCTACAGTTCATGGGGTCGCAAAGAGTCGGACACGAGTTAACGACTGAGCAGCGCACACAGCACAACAGTGTAGGAAGGTTCTGTTTACTCCATACCCTCTCCAGCATTTATTGCTTGTAGTGGACACTTAAGAAATATTTGTAGAACAAATAAACATATGAAAATAGATGGATATATGAATGATAGAATATTATACTTGCCTTATAAAAGTGCTAAAATGTTTACTAAACATTTTTAGCACTAAAAGTGCTAAAATTATAGTGTCTTGGCATTATGCCCAGCACATAGTAGGCTTTCAGCTAATGGTAGCTCATGATGATGCTGATAACATTTACCTGAATTTGCTTCATACTCATTTTAAATACCAGCTGAGCCACATTCACTTGTTTTCATCCTTTGCCAAGATAATAGGCAGTCTGTGCAGGCAAAAAGCCCAGTGGGGCTTTTACAAATATTGGTTTACAAAGAATCTTTTTCATCTTGTGTTTTGCAGATAGGTAAGCCAAGGGCCACTTGGTTGTGCCTTCATTTCCGCTCCCTCTGGCAGACTTTTCCTAGGCTGGGTTTTGTTTCTCTAAAATTATTGTTTCATTGCTTTGTTGTTCTGAAGGAACCTGTTGGTTAATATTAATGCATTTTTATCTTGGGCCATTTCCTTCCTGTTCTTTTTTCCAACCTGCCATCCTATTTTGCTTCATCCTTTTTAATATCAGTGCTGCTTGCAGAGCCCTTTCACACATGCATGCGTGCGCGCGTGCGCACACACACACACACACACACACACACACACACATACATACATCTAAGCCTCAGAGCAAGACTGTAAGGGTGTCATCATCTCCATTGAACAGATGGAGAAACTGGGACTGGGGAAACTAAACGATAGCTAATCAGTAGCTTCTGATTCCTCCTTATTACTTCTTTCCTTCGATGTGAGAACTGCAAGAGATTTAAGGACAGGGGTCATAGAAGGGGTGCTGACTTCCCCAAACACACACAGGAAGTAATATCCAGGCAGGTCTACTAATGCTCCCATCTTATCTTTGTCAGCTCTTATTTCCCCCACCCACTTCTGAAGATTGTTTTACAACTGGATCTCTCATGTAGTCATTTATTCATTCATTTATTCATTACTCCTCAGTGCCCAGAGGCAGTTCCTTTGTGCTCTGTCCTGATGTGAAAATAAAGCTGGGTTTGGGTTTTATTCTGCCATTTATCAATAGAAAGCATTTGCCTAAGTTCCTTAGCTGCTGTGAACTTCAGACTCTCTTATCAGAAGTAGAGATGACAACCCTTGACCTGTGTCACAGAGTTGTCATGACAGCCAGTACTGATCAAGGCAATAGAAGGTGTTTACAAACTGCATTTTTATGAGGGTTTCTCTACTCTCTCTTCCCTCCCTCCCCTCCCCACTCCATGTCTAGAACTGGCCAGTATTAACACTTCCATTACACTGGCATGTGACTTCATGAAGAAAAATAATGATAATTGTGATGGCTAATATTTATTGAGCCCTTTTTACTGTCAGCTACTCCACTAAAAACTTATGATCTCACTTAATCCTCTAAATACTTTTAAATTTTGAGTATCTCCATCTCACAGATGAGGCAGTTGAAACCCAGGGTTGTACAGCTAACCACAGGCCATGCCAGGATTGAATTTAAGTTCTATTGGATTAAAAAGCCCATGGTCTTCATTCACTTACTTATGCATTTTTTAAGAACCCTACCCCCACCAGCACCAGGCTCCGCCACTGGCACTGAGCGGCCCTGCAGATGCTTCCTGAACCTTCCCCCACCCCTCAGCTAAAACTAGGCTGGCAACTCATCTCTCCCCCATGAGGTGTGGGGACATGTGTCCTCCTGATGGCCAGCATCCCATCAGCTGTGTCAGCTGGCGTCCCCAGGAAGCGGGAAGCGGATGACATTAGCGCTTCCAGCTGGGAACAGCTGATCTGCACAAAGGGAGGGCCCAGGAGGCTCAGAGGAGCCACAGGAGGAAGTGCGGGCTGCCGGCAGCACAAGCACAGTGATTGTCTGTCTCCCGAGCCCCCCTGGAGACCCTGGTCCTCGGGCCAGTCCCCTCAGGCTTCCTGAGCGACGGCCTGCCAGAGCGTAGTGTTTGGGACTTTCACCCTTCCTGGCTCATCTCCAGGGGTTTCTTCAGGACGAGGTTACTTCATGGCCTGAAGACCACACGGATTGAAATCTCTGTAAAAACCTGTTGGGGCTTTCGTAGTGCAAACACAACTGTGGCCTGTGAACAAATATTGACTTCTGATGCTAACTCGCTCATGGATGGCCACCCTTGGGAGAGGCCCATCGCAGGCCCCTGTGCAGGTCAGAGGGAGCCAGAGTCAAGAGCAGATGCATCTTGGATCTCACAGGACCCTCTCCCAGATGGACCCCAGCGGTCTTGGCACACAAGCAGCCTGGAGTTTGGCTGCTGCTGGGAGCAGAACAGCAAGACTCCGCTGTGACTCTTGTGGTAGTTTGCTAGTGCTGCTGTACAGACTGCCATCAGCTTGGTGGTTTGAAACAGGAGATTCAGTCTCTCAAAGTTCTGGAATCTGGAAGTCCAAAATCAAGTGTCGGTTGGGTCTCACACTCTGTGAAGGCTCTTCCTAGTTTCTGGTGGTTGCTGGTGATCGTCGGTGCTCCTTGACTTACAGATACATCACTCCAGCCTCTGCCTGCATCATCACATGCTGTTCTCCTTGTGTGTGCTCTCTGGGTCCAAATGTCCTTCTTCTTCTAAGGACACCAGTCACTGGACCAAGGCCCACCCTTATCTAGAATAACCTCATCTTAATGTGATTACATCTACAAAAACCCTAGGGCTTCCCCAGTGCCTCCATAGTAAAGACCCTACCTGCCACTGCAGGAGACACAGGTTTGATCCCTTGGTCGGGAAGATCCCTTGGAGAAGGAAATGGCAACCCACTCCAGTATTCTTGCCTGGGAAATCCCAAGGACAGAGGAGGGCTATAGTCCTTGGGGTTCCAAAGAGTCTGACATGACTTAGTGACTAAACAACAACAGCAAAGACCCTGTTTGCAAATAAAGTCACATTCATGGGTACCAGGAATCAGGACTTAAACACCTCCTTTTAGGGGACACGGTTCAGCCCACACTACCACTCATGGGGTGTTTTTCTCATAAGGAAGGATATGTACCTCCTCACAGCCTCACCAGCTGCCTCCACCTTACCTGAAGGGACCTACCTAAATCACACATCTGGTTAGGGCACACCCCCAGGGAAGCATCTGATCTCCTGGTCTGGCTTTCCTCAACCTGTAACCACTGTTTGCCCTCTACATTTTGTGTCTGACTGTCCT
>NW_011494876.1:10861256-10900088 GCF_000754665.1 Bison bison bison
GACTGTCCTCTGTGCTTACAGTCCTCTGAACAGGTCTTGCGGTTGTGGTGGTTGTTTAGTGCCAAGTCATGTCTGACTCTTTTGTGACGCTGTGGACTCTAGTCCACCAGGCTCCTCTGTCCATGGAATTTCCAAGGCAAGAATACTGGAGTGGGTTGTTCTTTCCTCCTCCAGGGGGATCTTCCCTACCCAGGGATCGAATCCACAAATCCACTGTCAGGTGGGTCCTTTACCGACTGAACCGCCAGGGAAGCAGGCCTTGGTCCAGCTGCGCTTAAGGCCCTCACACACACTGTCCCACTTGTCAGAAAGGCCTGCCCTCTTCCTCTGGTAACTCCCACTGCTTATTCCTCACGCCTCAACCCGGAAGTGGTCTCCTCTCTGGAGTCTTCTCTGACCCTCCCTGATACGGTGCCTCCCAGGCTCCCTCCCCACCCATCCCCATTGGCTCACATATCACACTGCATTGCAGTTGTCTCTTTACCCGGCTGTGCCTCCAAATTAGCTGCCAGACTTGAAGCTCAGGATCCGTGTCTTCCTCTCCATTGAATCCCCAGGCCTAGTTCATGGCCAGCAAAAATGAATGCTTCCTGAATTGAATAACCATTTGAAGGAGTGAATAAGGAAGAAAGCAGAAAGCAAAAATAATAATAGTATCCCGACCACATTGCTAATGTGAAAATGAAAGGAGACTTTCTCATCTTGCTGCCAGCAACAACCTGACACCAAATTTAGCCAGTGACAAGTGCTCAGAGAACTGATGTTTCAGAGAACATTATTATACCAGCATTGGGTCGGAACTTAAGATAAACCAGGAGGGCCGTTCCTCGGGGTGACTTGGCATGTTGTTCGGAATGTCGGGTGTTGAGCCGCGCTGAAAGTGACCGTAGTGCTCCTGGCCTTCTTTTGAGTTTTCAGCCCCATTTCGTTTCTCAACAAAGGTAGAAGACAACGGAAAAAGTGGCTAAATCGAATTGATTTCTTCTGCTCTGACACATGATGGTGTAGCTCTTTTGCATGATTGAACACATCAGCCCACTGAAGAATTAAAAAATCTGTAATCCCCCCTCCTTTTTTTTCTTTGTGTTTAGCCAAAACAAGCTGTGAAAGAATGTTAAATATATCATTTTGTTGGCACCATCTCACATGTGAGTCAGTGCGCTTGCTCACATTCACCACTAAAATTGGATTCTAACCTCCCCCAAATTTATGACAACTGCTCCTTCTTGTGGCTTAAATGTTGACATGTAATTAATTTAGGATTTCTTTCTGAGGCTTGCTGTCCAGGTTTGTACCTGCCATAGAAATATCCTTGATAAATTTAGTTTATCTAAAAACTGGAGCCATGAAAAAGGAAAACTCTACTGAAGCTTTATAAAGCGAGTGGGCTATGCCAACAGGAAGACCCAAGGAGAAAGGGGAGAGACTGCCAAGGTGGCTGGCTGCTGGAGGTGCCAGGTCGGAGACGTGGAATTTGCAGTTAGGGGAAGCTTTGGGTTCCTTCTGCCACTCTTCCTTCTGGGTCGCTCTGATGTGTTCCCTCTTTGCTCTGCACATGTCCTTTCATGAGATGACCAGGCGCTGGTCCAGCCCATGAATAACCTAGGCACGGACACCCCGGACTAGTACTTGGCCACCCTTGGATCAAGCTGGTCCTGATGCCCATGTCTCTTCATTGGCATGAGCTAGTGTAGAGGAGAAGGTGACAGGAACTACTGGAAATTATCACCTATTACCTGGCAGGCACTGATATAGGGACTTTAGCAGTAAGCTCGTTTTATTTTATTGTCTCAACTAACTGAAGAGGTTAGAATTATGATCTTTGCTTTGTAAGTAAGAGAAAAAAAAAAAAAACAAACCCTGAGGCTCAGAGAGGTTAAGTGGTTTCTTAGAGATCACTCAGACTAGAGAGAGGAAAAGATGACAGACAGTTCATGCATGCAGCGCTTCTGTTAGGCCCTGTCTCAAGGTAAGCCTTGGTGGTGGAGGCTCACCCCTCCCACCCACCCTTGGAGGAGAGGCCGAGGGTCCAGGAATGGGGTCACTTGAGCAAGGTGCAGAAAGCTAAACAGTGCCCGAGTGTGGACGGCTACCCAGCCTGGCTGAACCACCAGCTAGGGCTTGCTCCCCATCATGCTGAGATGCTGGAAGACCTGGGTAGCTGTGTCCCTGTTTCCCCATCACATTCCACACGCCCAGGGGTGAGGGGCCCTTGACCTCATCTTGCTGGTTCCTGACAGCCTTGCTCCCAGAGGGTCTGGACATCACTGGCTACAGACTCAGGAAGGAGAAGCAGACAGTGAACAGAAGATATGTAGCTACTTCCAATCTATGAGGACTCCCTTCTGGAAGCCCAGCCCCAGATTCATGTTGATGCTTGACAGAAAACAACAAAATTCTGCAAAGCAATTATCCTTCAATTAAAAAATAAGTTAATTAAAAAAAAGAAGCCAAGCCTCAATGTAGAGTCCTTTTATGGCACAGTCTGTAAAGGCAGCCCAGGAAACTCACTGAGTGAAGTAGGAAAGGCCAGGTTCCCATCCCCCGGTGGCCATCTCCCTGTCACCTGGCCATCACCTGTGTGACCTAGGGCCAGTCCTTTCTCATTCTAACACCTCTTCAAATTGAGCAACTTAATCTCCCAGGTCTCAGTTCCTCTTCCTGCTGGTGTTGTGACTTTGGAAAGTTACTTAACCTCTCTGAGCCTCTGTTTTCTTAATGTTAACAGGAGGAGACTAATAATCCCCAGTTCATAGGGTGATTGTAGAGACTAACTGGGTTGATGTGTGGATCTCAACAGCGAGTAGAGGGTGGGTTTACCCTCCCAGACGGCTTTGGCAATGTCTAGAGACATTTTGTTTTTTTTTAAATGCTTATTTGTTTGGCTCTGCTGGGTCTTAGTTGCAGCATGCAGAATCTTTAATTGCCTGTGTGGATTTCGTAGTGTGGTATGTGAGATCTAGTTCCCTGACCAGGGATTGAACCCAGGCCCCCTGATTGGGGTGCATGGAGTCTTAGCCAGTGGACCACCAGGGAAGTCCCGGAGACGTTTTTGATTGTCATGACTTGGAAAGGGGAGGAATGCTATTGGCATTTAGTGTATACAGGACAGAGATGCTGCTAAACATTGTACAAACCCAGGTCAGCCCCTTGACAAAGAATTAGCCGATCCAAAATGTCAGTACTGCCAAGTTGAAGATCTCTGCTATAAAGCATTTAGAACTCTTCCTGGCATATAGTAAGCATTCAATAAACATTTGTTATCATCAGTGGATTCACTTCTCCCTCTAATCCCCTGAAATATTTATTGGGGACCCACTCTGTGGTAGGTATATGTGAAATACTGCGATGAGAGAGGCATACATGGTCTGTCCTCCTAAAGGCAGCTGAGGCTACAGTCAGACATTAATCAAATACACAAACTCATGACTGCAAATTGTTGTGAAGCCGGAGAGTGTTGAGGGAGAAAAGGGAGGGCTGAGCAGGGAGATTTGACCAGGAACAAGGCAGTGAAGGCTGCCTGAAGATGTGACATTGAAGCTGACAGCTCAGGATAAGCAGAAGGCAACCAGGAAAAGGACGATGGGGAAAGAGCTTCCGGCAGAAGAAACTGCCCCGAAAAAGCCGTGACCAGGGACCCAGCTGTGTGCCTCTTTCTGTGTACAAGTCTGCATTCATAGATGGGCACTGCCAATCAGGAATTCCCCGTGCTCTTGCAGGGGGGTTGCAACATTGCACGTGTCTCCATCTAAAGGAAGTTCTCTGTAGCAAAGCCAAGGTCTCTGGTATACTGTCAGGTCCCCTGGGGACTGCTGGAGGACTTTGGAGTTCTGCCATACTGGGCTTTGGAAGTGACTCCCAGAGACCCAGAACCAATTGGTGTCATGCCTCAGGTATCCACTTTGTCCTGTCCCAGCTCCTTGATCTCTGGCTCACTTCTTCCCCAAGGCACTTCCTGGCCCTCCATCCTGCATGCCTGGTCTGTCTTGGAAGAGTTAAACCCAGCCCCTGCCTGCCAGGACCTTGGGATTTAATAGGAAAACTTCCAGTGAGTTCATGTGTTATGAAAGTGCCTTTTCCCTTCTTTAATCTTCAAAGTGACCGGTGACAAAAGCAGCACAGAAATTCCCTCTCAGGGCACCTCTGCATCTAAGTTGGAAATATTTGTGATAGCCGGAAGCCTCGTAGCAGATGGGAGAATGGGTCCATTCTGAGGGGCCCGCTGTTAACCGTCTTTCAGTTACGCTGGGAGGCCACCCCCTGTCAGTCTCCGTGCTGACTGCAGAGTTCTCTTATGTTCCTGAGCAGGAGCTGGGGGTGCAGAGAGACCTGGACCTGCAGCCACTGGCCTATGCTCTGCACTGACCTCCAAGGGCTGGCTTGACTCTGACATGGAATTGAAATGCAAATTCAAACTAGAGAGCATGTCTGCTTTTTAGCACTAAACACTGGCCTTAGATTCCCTCCAGAATAACCTCTGCTTGTCTCACACTTTCCATCCTTTGGGGGGACGGAGGTGGGGTGGTTGGGCAGGGGTGGTCATTGTTTCTTTGTAAGATGGTCCACTGGGCAGTGAGTTTCCTGAGAAAACTACACACGTGTGTTTGCAGAGATGGATTGTGATTTTGGAGGCATCTTGTTCTCGGAGAATGTCTTAAAGCCTACACTGTGTAAAGCACATAGTAGGTATTCCATTTGGATCCATCATTATAGAACATATGCTTGGACTTGAGGACTGTGTTTTTGTTGTGTTAGTTCTAGACACTCCAAAATCTTATTCTCTAGCATTCTGACCAGTTCTCCTGCTGACCAAGCAATAATGCCAGCATGAAGAGATTATAATGATGTCTTGCATAAAAACCAAAATGGCAGCTGTGAGGCCAGTGGCTTGGCCTCGTTGTCCTAAGAAGGTGCCATTTTGTTTATATTGCAGTAAACATTCCTTTTTGACGCAGCAGCGTTAGGTTAAACGGAAATCTCGTGGGTGAGAAGTCAAGCCCACCAATGTCAGTGGATTTCATGTCAAGGTCTCCCCAGGCCTCTTAAGGTTCCCTGTGAAAGGACAAGGGCAGAAAGGCAAGATCCCACGTATGGGGACAGAGGAGTGGGAGTGACTCAACAGCAGACATCCTGGCTGTCACTGGGGGAGGGTCTAATTTGGAGCACGTCAAGCCTTGGAGTCATACTTTGCTGGTAAAGGCAGACCCTCCCTCAGTAATCTTTTTAGCATCCCACTTCTTCAAAGACACTTGGACCCCAAAGCCCTCATGCAGCCAGAAGACATGTGAATATCCCATCAGTTGCATAGAGGCAATAGATTGGAATCCTCCAGATAGTTCACTCAATCTCAGAATGATAAATGATCAATCATTGCATTCCTCCTAAATGAAATTAAGATGTTAAGATATATTGCTTGGGGCTTCTGCATGGGATTCCTACAGTTGAATTTCCAGCCGAAAATGTACTGCTGTGGAATTGCTGGGGAAGGGAGACATTTTGAATCTATGTTAAAGCAAAACATTTGACAGTGGAGAAGTCTGCTTCAGACATGTTAATTTTTTTCATATTTAAAAGTGATTAATCATCCCAAATACCATGAAGCTAGAAGGCCGTAATGCAAACCCTTGGAAAGGAAGGAAGATGCACGTGGCTTGATACTCCGAAGCGGAGGCTTTTGAAAGAGGCTGTAGGTGAGCTCATGTTGACAGACAAAAAGCACTGACTAAAAATTCATTTGAAAGGACAGAATCTGGGCAAAACCCTCGGAATACATAGAAATCCACAGATTTACTTTTCAACTAGCCCAGAGCAAAAGAAGGGGGAGGGGGAGGAGAAGTGGGGGAGTAGAAAAGAGGAAGAATAGGAAGAAGCTGTTGTCTTGGAAGAAGTCCTTCTCTTCTGATAGACGTATGTACAGCAACCTAGACCTTACTTTCTTGGAAAGTCTTTCCAACTCCCTTGGCAGATCAGGTCCAGGCTCTGATTTGTTCCTATAAATTGGGACTTGATGTCCTAGTGTGTGGATCCACCCACGGCCTCACCACCTGCTAGCTGTGTGACTTTAAGTGTGTGTCTACCTCTCGGTGCCTCTTTCTGAAGCAGGGTAATGAGTTAATCGTAGCAACTTCTTCAGGGTGTTAAGGACTGGACACAGTAAATCAAAAGTGCTGCCTCAGTGACTGTGGCTGGGCCATTCTTCCTCCTTGGTACTTACTACAATTTTAATTAATAATCACATGTTCAGTTTAATTATGTATTGAATGTCATGTTTGACAGGCTCACTCAATGTGCATTCCGTGAAGTCAGAGCTAGTGCATGTCTTGTTCAGTCCTATGTCCCAGGACTTTGCATGGTTCTTAGTAGATGCTTTCACAATTGTGAGGAAGAGAGGGAAAGAAGGAAGGAAGGATTCTCATGCTTTTCACAAACATGCTTAAAAACAATATAAAATCCAAACTGAATTTGCCTTTGTGTCTCACTTAACAATCCAGTTCACTATTGACTCTACTGACCAAAAATTTGGTACTTTTTTTTTTTTTAACCTATTCCTTGATTTGCAAGGAGTGTGGATCAGGGCTCACTGAGCTCAGAGATGCAGACTATCTCCAAAAGGCCCGACTGACTCCACTCAGCTGGTTGCTGGCTTGTGTTGACACGTTCCCCTCTCCACTAACCAAAGAGTCTGCCACTGCCCCAAGAAGGCCCGTTCCTTTTGTTGCCGGAAACTGCTTCGGTGTTGCTTAGAACGCACAAAAAAGTTTGAAGCATGTTGAAGTTAAAATACAGTTAATCAAATGCAAACTCCACTCAGCCCCTATCTGCCAAAAAGAAACCATTTTTAAAATGACTTTCAGAATCCCTGACAGTGCTGACCATGTTTATGGCAGTGGGGTTGCCGGTCTTCGGCGGCCACTGTGGGCAGCGTGTAAGCAGCATTCCAAAATTAAAATCACATTGAACTTGCCGCATTAGCCATTGCCACATTGGAACGCTGATGGGCTTAGTGACCATGACCAACCCGGGCCAGAGCCTGTCAACAGCCAAAGGATCAGCCTCTTCCGGATGTTTGTGCTTTGCCCAACTTGTTACAAGTTTAATTCTTTGCAGCTTGCTCTTCCTGCTGTTCTGGCCTCTCTCTCCTCTACCGTGTCTTAAAGAGCATAGCAGGCTGCACCGCCTCGTCTAGCACGACCATGGGGGCCCTGGTAGAGGTCAGCAGACACAGGCACCCTACTCTCAGGTCTGATGACCCATCAGATTAGGACTCCAGAATGTGTGCTTCAATGTCTTCCCCGCTCTGCCTCTGCCAGAGGTCGCTGGTTACTTCCAAAATTGCATCTGGAAGTGGCCCAAGCTGCAGCAGATGCAAAGAACCACTGGATTCACCACTTCTCCGGACAAGTGGAGTCCCCCTGCCTCTCTTCGTATATGAAAGCTTGCTAAGTAGCGTTTGCACCACGACTGTGGTTACTTTGCAACACACCAAGGGCTTCAGCCCTTCCTGAAAAAAAAAAAACGAGACCAATTGTCTCTGTCTCTGGGCAGCTGAATGGAGCCCTGGGTTGCAGAGCCTTGGCAGTGAAGAGGTTAAGTCGCTCAGCGGGTGGCAGGATCTGTGCTTTCCTGCCCGCACTCGCTCCTGGCCTCAGGCAGTGCCTGCTGTGTGGGGAGGGGGAGAGGGAGGTCTCGCCTGGACCCAGGTGGCCGGCAGGCCAACCATGTTATTAAGAAACAGGGATCACAAAACCTTGATCTTCAAAAGAGACCCCTAATTAGTCACCAGCCCCAAGAGTAAATGGCATTCCACCTCAGCCTGGCGATGCGGGAAGGGCGCCTTCCAATCCAGGGGACTAATTGCCATTATTGGCTCTGCGAAGATCCTGCTGTAAACACTTGTCATCCGAGCCACTTCTGGTCTGCAGACCTGAGATAGCAAACTGTTCTTGCGTGCCTCAGACTCCCTCAGATGCCCCTTCAGTTCCTTTCTCTAGGTGGGCCATCTCATTCCCAACCCCTCCCTCTTGCTCTGATGAGATTTTCCAAGATTTTCCTAAAGCTGAATCCTTGTCAAGAAGGGATTTGAAAACATGTTTTCCTTTATTCTCATCTGAATGTGAAAACATATTCTCAAAAATAAATTTTAATTGCAAGCCGAAGAGATTTATCATGAACTAACAGGGCATAAGCTTCTGGCCCCTCAAGTACGCAGATCTTTCCCCAGGTCCTGGGAGAGGCCGTAACAGTGTGTTCTTGTGACCACGTCGTTTTGTGAAGTTTGAACCAGTCAACTATCAGTCAATCTTTTTCTCAAAGAGAGCCCACCAAACGTTTAAAACCAAGGTGTGCTCTGCAATACTCAGCGCGTCTTTTATCTCATGCACTCTGGTTGCTCCGAGACATAAGTGTGTATTCTCTGTTCTGAGACTTTTTGCTTCTTGGTCCTGTTTGGCATCTGTGAGGGTGACTTCTTCAGGCCCCATGCAGGATGCCAGGTTTTGTCTTAGTTTACTCTTGAACTTGGGGACTGTTTCAAGACCCTGGATCCATCCCCTTCAGGGGCAGCTCAGCTAACACCAAACTCAGAGGGTAAAAGAGGCCAACCTAGAGAGAGGTTTGGGGGCCACAGGAATTTGGGGCTGTGGTTCCCATATGTCAGAGAGAGAGAGAGACGGAGGAGGATGGCAGTGAATACTTTCTGAATGTCCTTGTGAAACTTGAGTTTTCTGTTTTAAAGTTTATTTATTTGTTTGTTTGGCCACCTCCGGTCTTAGTTCTGGCCTGGGGCCTCAGTGGTTGTGGCATACGAGCTTAGTTTCTCCATGGCGTGGGAATCTTAGTTCCCAACCAGGTTCACACCTGTATCTCCTGCGTTGCAAGGCAGAGTCTTAACCACTCGGCCACCAGGGACGTCCCAGTATGTGAGTTTTCTATTCACCTTTAGGATTGGCTTTTATCAAGCGTCTTGGGGCCCTGAGATGACATGTGTCACACATACGGTCATAGCAAGCTATGTGGCAGGACCAAATGTCATGTAATGTCAGAGAGCCTGTTTCCTCAAAAGCTGAGCTTCAGAACTGTTTCATGAGAGAGGTAAGGACTCACCCTTACTCAGCAATATCTCCTTTGTGTGAACAGTGCAGGGTGTGACAGGAAGGTGCAAGTTCTATACACAAGGCTTAGGATATTTGCTCATAGGATTCCATTGTCTCCATGATGGAGCTGATGGTTTTCCTTCTGCAGGTAACCCACTAACCTCAGACAACCGTGAGGACACAGAGGTGCTGTGTTCCCAAGATGTGGGGTTCCCAAGATGACAGGGCCATTTTCCTCCCTCTCCAGGGCCGGGGAGGGCGGGAATTGTATTTGTCAAATCATCTCCAAAAAGATTCCCAAAGCATGATTTGAACCTATACATTTCACTGATTTGAAATGTTAGAAATTGTATGCCAAACTTTTGGTTATTTTAACTAGTTCAGAGAAGAAAGACTAACATGGGTTTTGACAACAAACAAAACCAGTTTTTGTTCTATCAGTAATGTTTAAAAGATTCCAATTTCAAACTAAACACAATGTGTGGTTATTCTGTCAGCGATTTATACAGCCACCAGGGCGCCACAGCTACACACTGCATACATCATTGTATTTTTAAAATGTACTTAATGAACTTTTTTTCTTTTCTAGTAACTACTTCATTGCCTTAAATGAATGCATTCCAATAGAATTTGTAACAAATGACCGCTTTGTGTTTGCATTAATGCCAAACACGTTTAACAAATTTTTAACAAGGAACCCTGGCAAAATGCCAAACTCCTAGAGGGACACTGAAGGAATGCTATAAATTTAAACTAGATTTTACCTTTTCACTTAGCTCAGCAAGTGTCTTAGGTGTCTTACTATCTCAGGATTGTGGCATTTCTATTTTATGTCAGATAAGTAGTACATTTTCATTACTTTTACGACTTAGCTTGTACCTATTTCCACAGGACTTTTAAATCTATGCAGCCGTATCTGAACTAATACGATGGCAGCTTTGAAATAGATCTTTACTTCTGCAAAATTTGTATCTTTTAAGGGTTGGTGGATGCATGTCTTTATATACATGTCTTACCAAAATATCTTATAGTGTGCAATTATCTTACAAATTTTACAATGTTTATCTTATACTGTCAAGCAATTAAATGTAAAAGCAATTGATTATACCTGTGGTTCTCAAGTGGGGTCATTTTGCCTACCCCCACCCCAGGGGAGTTTGGCAACATTTGGAGACATTTTTTGTTGTCAAGGTTGAGAGAAGGAGTGATGCTACTGGCTTGTAATGGGCAATGGCCCAGGATGCTGCTAATAAGCACCCCACAGTGCACCGGACAGTCGTCACAGCAAGTACCCAGCCTGCAGGAAATGTCTTCTAGTAAGTGCCCACAGTGCCAAGACTGAGAAGTTGTGGAGTAGAATGACAAAGGCATTTGGCTGGAAGGCAGTCTCTCGGGTTCAGGAAGGTATTATTTTAAGAAAAGAAAAATTACAATTAAAGCAAACTCAACCAATTTTTTTTTTTTAATTACGTAGAGTAACTAACACTGATGTGGCAGATTTCTGACTTGTGCTTCTGTTGCCATCTGACCATTGAGAAGCAAAGCAGGCCCATGGTAGCTGGGCTAAAGTGTCAGTGCTGGGGGTGCTGGTGGCCCAAATGCGGCACCTGCTCAAGCTGGCCAACGCAGGCTGGGTGCTGCTGTGCCGAAGCCACCCAGGGCAGTGGGAATGGTCTCCAGGACACACCTGGGGGCAGACAGGGGGTTCCGTACCCACGAGAAGATAGTTTTAGATGTTTCATGGGCAAGCAGTTTCATTTTCATAGCTATGAAATTATTATAAGATATATTAGACAAATCGTGACTCCACTGGGATATTACAGCAAATCTTTCCTTAGAAGGAAATTTGTTTTTAGAAAAGGCTTTTGAAGAAAAATATTAGTTTACGATGGCAGGCATTATAGAAAGGTCACAAAAACCGGGACAGTAGAGCATAAAAGACGGAGCTTGGGGAAGTCCTGGCCTTAGGGTGAAGAGACTGTGCTCTGGAGTCAAGATGATGTGATTTCAAATCAAGCCCCAGGAAGATGGGAATCTAACCAAAAGCATGTATTGCTTCTCTGGTAGCTCAGATGGTAAAAGAATCTGCCTGTAGTGTGGGAGATTCAGATTTGATCCCTGGGTCAAGAATATCCCCTGGAGAGGGGAATGGCTACCCACTCTAGTATTCTTGCCTGAAGAATTCCCTGGACAGAGGAGCCTGGTGGGTTACAATCCATGGGGTCACAAAGAGTCTGAGATGACTGAGCAACTAACACTCACACACACACACACACACACACACTTATACACACACACTCATTTCCCTTAAGCTTCTGTTTCCTCACTGCTAAGGGAGTGTCAACCAGGTCAATGTCATAGATCTGTCCAGTTTGTTGGAGATAGTGCTCTCAAAAGCACAGAGCACCCTTGCTGGTAGACAGTGTGCACACAATGTTAGCTATGAATAATTCTGACCACAATAATAACGGCAAAAATAAAATCTCAGGCACAGCAGTCTACGCTGCCATTTTGTCATACACATCTGAATTCATCCAAATCCCTTCACGTAAAGCCTTGTGGATGAGTTGCACCCCACTGCACAGAAACGGAATGAAAAGATGAAATCTGGGGACTTTCAGGGCTCGCATCCCACCCAGCAGGCTCTACCATCCCAACAGCAGGTATCAATTCTGAGCTAAGGTCTTGCTGGGCCCACCCCCAGCCCCAGCCCTTTGGGCTCTCAAGTGTTACATTTTATTGCCCTGTGGAGCCTTAGGAGGCCACTCGCAAGGTTACATGTTACTCTCCACTCATATTTTTGAATTATGGCTTCAAGGTGGTTGCTCCTATCAAGAAAAGTAAATGATTTAACATAATTTGTTGCCACTTTGATCACAACAATAATAAATAAATCTTCATGAGGAAAAGGAGAAACCCATTCCACCCCTGTTTTAAAAGATGTTAAGTAATAACACAGATGTAGTTATAGATTTTTATCTTTTTTTTTTCCGAGCAGAAACAACTCTATTGGGTTTTCCTGGGAACAGAGTTGCTGGGTGGAGTTGTCCTTCGGGATGCCCACTACCCCAAGAATGAACAGTTCTTCTCTTCAGACCGTTGTTCGTTAGCCTATCAGGCACTGGCTTTTATGTGGGCACCCTGTGCAATGTCGGGGGCATCGAAAGCCGCTGTGAATGGGTGTCTGTTTTTGTACCTGGGGGCACTCTGCACACATTTGGAAAGCACATGGAGCGTAATGGACATTAACCCAGATGTCAAAAATAGCCTGCGTTTTACTACTGTTATTAAACAGTTTCCCCTTTAACCCCTCCATGTTTACCAAAGACCCCTTTTCTCCCAGCCTGTTTCTGCAAATCACTGCTGAAAGGGCAGGAGAAGAAAGCCATAATCCGGCAGGTGTCTTTATTCCAAAGAAAAACAGTCTGAAGGAATATTTGTGAGACACCACACGTTTATAGCCTGCTCTCCTGGGGGCGCTTGTCCTGGGGCGAAATCGACTGCTGCACTCCGCTCACTGGCATCCTCCCCCACAACCCCCACCCTGACACCCCACCCCTGCACACCAACTGCAAGATTCCCTCAGAAAAAAACAAGTCAAGAGCGTTGATCCCATTCAGTACTGATTTTTTCACAACAGAAATAGCTTTCTTTTCTGCTCTGATACTCATTACACATTCTCTGGTTTAAAAAATCCAAAAAGTGTAACCCCCCCCAAAAAAAAATCAAAAGGAGAAAATTTTAAAGCACCACCCAGAAAAGATAATTATTAACAATATTCTGGCATATGCATTTGTGAGTATGGGTATGGTGATGCAAAAGTGAGATTGAACTATATGTATGGAATTTTTTTTTAAATTTATTTTGGGTTCGTTGGGTCTTTGTTACAGCACGTGAACTTCTCTAGTTGTGGTGCATGGGCTCAGTAGTTGGGGTGCATGGACTTGGTTGCCTCGTGGCATGTGGGATCTTAGTTCCCCCAACAGGGATTGAATGCTTGTCCCTTGCACTGGAAGGCAGATTCTTAATCACTGGGCCACCAGGGATGTTCTCTGTAGTCTGCTTTTTTCATTGAAAAAATATGGACATCTTCCATATTAAAAAAATTAGAATAAAATTGTCATGTAGTCAATAAATCTTAAGCATGACTGTCACAGCTCCCTGTTAAATTCCTTTCAAGCACAAAATTTTCTTATTTATTTATAATAAATAAGAAATGGATAATTTCTACTTTATTATTTGATCATTCTCTTATTTATATATCTATTTGTTTTTTCTCTTACTCTTGAAAATACTGGCTCTGTGAGGGCACAGATGTTGTCTGTTATTTTTACTATTGTATCCTTGGCAGCAAGCACACCGTCTGGCACAGAAAGGAGGTATATTAGTTTTCTATGCTGCATAACAAATCACCACAAACTTAGTGGCTTAAAACAATACCCATTTATTATCTCAAAGTTCTGTAAGGCAGACAGCCATTCATGCTCCACTGAATTCTATTCTTAGACTTATAAGGCCAAAGTCAAGACTTTGGCTAGATTTAACCTGGAGGGTCTGGGGAAGTACCCACATCTGAGCTCATTTAGGTTGTGGCAGAAATTAGTTCCTTGTGGTTGTAGGACTGAGGTTCCTATTTCCTTGTTTGCTATTAGCTGCTGGCTTCTCTTGGATCTAGCAGGACACTACCAGGTCCTGGCCCTGTGGCCCCCTCCATCTCAGCACAGCAGTTCCCTTTTATGTTCCAAATTTCCCTGAGTGTCTTCTACCAGCAAGAGGAAAGTCTCTGCTATTAAAGGGCTCCCACAATTAAATTAGGCCCACTCATTTTCTCAAGTCAAGTGATTAGTAACCTTAATTATATCTATAAAGTTGTAATCATGGAGTGAGATATTCATAGTCCCAGTGCCAGGGATTGCAGCAGGAAATCTTTGGGGTTTGGGGGAACTTTAGGATTCTACCTGTTCCAGGTGCCCTCTAATGCCTATGGGAAGAGTGAGTGAATCAACTTGTTCATTGAATGCACATGGCACAGAGGATGCTACGTGAACAAGACCGGCCTGACCCTGCTCTCATAGAGCTTGCAGCCTCGACCAGTGTTGTTCAGTAGAAATACATCGCAAGCCACATCTGTAGTTTTGAGTTTTCTAGTAGCCACATTGAAAAGAGTAATAAGATACAGATGAAATTAACTCTAAAAATATATTTAATTTTATCCAATATATCCAAAGTATCACCGGAGCACACTTTACACTTACAGTACATCTCAAGTTGGCCTAGCCCCGCTTCAAGTGCTGAGTAGACACATGTGTTCAGTGGCTGCCATATTGGACAGTGAAAGTCTAGGGACGTCACAGAAGAGGGGCAGTGAGGTGTGTGTGAGGCTTACTGTGCACCATCCCACCCTCAGGAGGGTCAGGGAAGATCTCCAGGGAAGAAGTGAAATCTAAACTGAGACTGAAGAATAAGTAGGAATCAGTCAGGTCAAGGGTTCATGTGAACGCATGTCAGAAAGACAAGTCTGTGCAATGAGGAGGAAAGAAAGCTTTAGGACTGCAGAAGCCAGTTCAGCTTAGGGGGAGCTTGAAGTGTGGAGCTGGAGAGAGAGGCCAGCAAGCCAGGAGTCCATCCTCCACCCTGACAGCAATGGGGTTGTAAATGAAGGCTGTAACTGGGAGTGCAAGATGGAGCAGATGTTGTTGAAATAGCACTGTTGCCTGTGCTGGTGAGAATGCAGAGTGGGTGCTGAAGGACCCTGGGTGTGTGCGGGAGGGGAGGGGGTGGCGGTTGGGGCTGCTGCGACTCTCCAGGCAGGGAGGTCAGGCCAGAGATGATCTCACTGTGGGTGGCTGCCCACATTGCCTCCTTGGTAGAAGCCAGGATTCCTTTTTTAAAAATTTTAAAAAGTATATGCTTCTTTGCTCCTCAGTGAAGGTTCATTTGCCTTTGCAACTCCTGGCAGTGCCATCTGAGATTTCTTTTTTCCCTCAAATCCATTTAGGCCTACTGGCAAATGGATTGTCTGATGGAAGGAGCGGCAACACTTTGAGAGTTCCCTTTCCCGCAGCCTAAACCTTACCCTGAAGCAGTGTGTTGGAGTCGCGAGGCACTGTATTGTGCCTTGTGACCTGTTACCCAGCTGGAAATCTTTGTCTCGACTGAATAAATGACTGTTCTTTGCTACTTTATCTTGGAAAAACATCAAGGACATGGGACATTCGCCATAATTGTTTTTCACTCATTTCCCCGATCTGTAAAATATGACTGGTGCATTTTAGTACTACTTTGGGTTTCTCTTTACCTTTTAATCATGTGGCCTTTTAATATATTGGTCAGCCTCTTAAAAGGACGATTAAGAAATGCTTAATGCACAAAAGAATTAGAGCTATGCACAGCTCATGAAGCAGAAAGCGTGCTCTGACTTAGAATTTTCATACGAAGTTCGCTGAGATTTTATGTGCCAGAATGAGTAATATGATCTGCTCTAGGAACTCCCTAGCTCTCTGGCTCTGCAAAAGTCATTTTTTGCCCCAATTCAAGTGTCTTAACCAGAAGGGTTACACCAAACTCCTCAGAGTATGAATTAGCCGAGTTCATCCAAGCCACATATTTCATTTGCACTGCTTAACGAGGGTTCAAAATAACTGCCTACCTGTGCAGACGCTGGGATCTTTGGTTGGCTCATTAGTCAGTGTGACTTGAGAAATGCTGTGTATCAGCCACCAAATCAGACAGCTCAGTCTGTATATACAAACTGGCTCACACGTGTGCGAGTCGGGTGTGTGTGTCTGTGTCTGTGTTTGATCTTTCCCCTCCCCGTCTTATTCCCCAGATAGCTGCACTATTGCCACGTGCCCGGAAACTCCCGGAGTATTCCAAGGCAATATGTGAATGATAACCATGCAGGCGCGCAACATCCAGCATCAGTAGGGAAGAGAGTCATCATCCGAGGGTTCGATGTGGGATGGTCCTCTCTTCTTACCCGTTCTACTGTTTCTTCACAGGCGACAGTTGTATGCCACACCCCTTAATGGGGACTGTGAGAAAATTGGAGGTGCTTCCGGATACCTCTTCCCCAGGGCCTGAAATATGCACATGGCTGACTGTTGCACTTATGTTTAGGGCTAAACATATACACACAAGCCACAGGATGGTGGGGATGATAGCCAACTTCATTTCACTCTGCTCTGGTTAAGGAGATACCAATATTCTTTTTTAAGTTATGCTTTTATTGTGGTAAGATACATACTAAAAATTACCACTGTAACCAGTTTCAGTGTACAGTTCAGTGGCATTTAACACATCCATGGCATAATTCAACCAACACCATTCACTATCCATTTCCAGAATTTATTACCACAAACCAAAGTTCTGTGCCCATTCAAAGATAACTCTCCACTCCCCTCTCCCCTCAGCCCCTGTAATCTCTTATTTATTTTGTGCATCTTTGCATTTGTCTATTCTAGATGTTCCATGTGAGTGGAATCGTACAGTATTTGTTCTTTAGTGACTGGTTTATTTCACTTATCATGATGTCTTCAGGGCCCATCCATGTGGTAGCATGAATCAGAACTTCATTTGTTTTGAGGGCTGAGTAACATTCTGTGGTGCATATATACTGCTGCTGCTGCTGCTAAGTCGCTTCAGTCGTGTCCGACTCTGTGCGACCCCATAGACAGCAGCCCACTAGGCTCCGCCGTCCCTGGGATTCTCCAGGCAAGAACACTGGAGTGAGTTGCCATTTCCTTCTCCAATGCATGAAAGTGAAAAGTGAAAAGTGAAAGTGAAGTCGCTTGGTCATGTCCAGCTCTTCGTGACCCCATGGACTGTAGCCCACCAGGCTCCTCCGTCCATGGGAGTTTCCAGGCAAGAGTACTGGAGTGGGGTTGTCAGTAAGGCATCTGTGAGCATTTGTGTGCAAGCAGTCTGTGTAAGTCCCTGTTTTTCATTCTTCCAGGTATATACCTTGGAATGAAATTTTCTGTGTTCTTTTAAATTGTTTCTCTTAGAAGGTCTGTAAGTGAATGCTGAGTTTTCTGGTGTCTCGGCCATCTTTAATTCTCTAACATCTAAAAAGTCAAGTTTAAAAATAATTTAGAAACCATATTCATGGTAGAAAACCATGGAGAGGAAAAAATGTTGACACACGAGCTGGTCACATAGAAATAATCTCTGTAACATTTGGGCTTATTTCTGTTCCCTTTCTTCTTGCTTATCAAGAGACATCTCTATCTCTAGGTGAACTATTTTTAAAAAGGCATCTTCTTCAGATGTGTTTGCAGGACATACTTTAACTTCCTATTCACCTCCTCACTCTGTTCTTCCTCTGCATCAGCACCCTCCCTGATCCCCATTAGCCCTGGTCAAAGAGAGGGGTGGCGGGTGGGCACAGGGTCGGGAGTGTTCCCCCGTGGTACCTCCAGTCTCCTGCCAGTTCCTCTCCCTGCTAACCTCTGTGCTTTCTTGTTGCAGCTATCAGAAGGGCTGACTAAAGGGCAAGCGCAGCTCGGCAGCAATATTCTGATAATCTATTGCAGTGCAGCTCACATCACTGTTCACCACCACCGGGAATGCGCACGGAGACTGAAGAGGAGCTTTCACTTTCATTACTGAGCACGGTTCTGTTCGACTCAGTGTTTCCTTCATCATCTCATGTCCTTTCCCATGGATTCAGACATGCTGGAGAGGAGAACGTGGAGGAGGAGACAATGGCAGGTCCTCCATTTTTCGGTCGGGATTCGGGCATTTAAAATGTGTTCATCTCTTCTGAATGTCATTATTTGATAGCATTTTACTTCTGTTACTTAAACTTCACTGGATGAATCTGAACTCCATGGGATCGTAACTGTGGATTCAGCTTCTGTTGGACAACTAGCTTCATCTCCCGTCTCTCTGCTGGTTCAGTCTAAGTGGTCATCTCTAATGCATTAGATTATCAAAAAGTGTGAATTCTGTGAGTGAGTGAGTGGTGCTGGTAGTGTTTGTATACCGAGATGCATGGAGTGTTTGACAGAGAAACCAAAGCACCAAAACTGGTGAGCCTTTACCCTCCTCTATTTCTTTAATCTGCGGTTTGAAGAACCACATTTCGATGGTGGAACCAGTCGTTACCTCTGGGCCAGGTTGGAAATGAAATCAATTCTTTAAACCACTAATACTTGCCAAGAAATCGCCTTATGAGAACATGGTGTGTGTCTCTGACAATGCATGGCACATCTGAATCGATCATTCATAGTTCTCTTGACCCTGTGTTTGTGCTAGGGAGTGGCTGGAGCCTGAGGCACCTGCATATTTCTATCCCACGTGTGGCACACGTTCCCCACAGTGGGGCCACAGCCGAGCCTCAGACTCTCGCCATTCCTGTACATGCGGGTCTCCACGAAGAAGCTGGGACTCATTCATGCTCAAAATCCAAACGCTGTCCAAACAGCGAGTATACACTTAGATCTTCTGTAAATGAAAGGTCATTTCTCATTTTTCTTTTTGAAAAAAAGTTTCCAACATGGATTCCAAAACATTTTCAGCATCAAACATGAAAACATTGATGAATGAGGAATAATCACAAAAGCTGTGTATCTGTATATAGCTTTACACAACATGTTTGTGGTACAGAGTAATTATTTAAAGCACATGCCAGGGAGAGAGACCACATTTTCAGGTCTTTTACATACAGTGACATGGTCCTGAGGATAATTAAACTCCTCCTGCTTCCTCTGAGATTAAAAAAAAAGAAATAAAGTTGTTGTAACTTCATAAAACTTGTGACCAAGTCTGGAAAACATGTGCAACTCTTGTATTGATCCATTTCCTTGTCAATGAAAGAAACCCTTCCACGTGTATGCAAGTGGGGGATGAAAATCTGCATTTCTAAAGGACAAACAGTGAATTTAAGCATGAGTGGCCTTAATAAATATAGTCGTCTTTCTTTGCTGCTGTGGAAAGGATTCTAAGCAGATGTTCCTGAAGTCTTGCATTGAATTTAGTTGTTATTATTACTTCTTAGAATGTTGGTGCAATTAACTCTGGACCTCTCTCGTGAGCCATAGAGATATTTAAAAGTCAGACACCTTATTTATCTATCTGAGAAGACGAAACTGTGTCTGGGTTGCGCTGTTCATCTTTGGCGCATTAAGAGTAGTATATTCAAGCAGGTTTCTCGCTTCTGGCTTTGTTCTTGTCCTAAGTATTGCAAATTGTGTAAAGCTTTCATGTTGCACAAGCAATCCAAATACATTCATGTTTAGTAAGTTTGTCCTTTAACTATCAAGGCAATCTAGGTCTTGACTGGAGAAACGAGCAGAGTTCTTTGCAAGAGTTATTTTGCACATTTTGACAAAATGTCTCCCTGAAAACCCAGGGCTTCTCCAACTCGTGGCTGTGAACAGTTTGAGCATCCTTAAACAGGCGGCCTCACTGCCTCCTGCAGCCAGATCCTGATCTGAACTCTGCCACTGAATACTTGAAGTAGGAAAGCCACTAGGCAGTGAGTGTCCTAGAAGCAGAGAAAGCAGCCGACCATGAATAGTTAGCAATTTCCCAGTGTGTGCCAATTCTGTCCCAGCTGTTGTTTTGAGGGCTCATTTTTGCCCCACTTTTGTTTGCCTAAAGTATTACTGATGTTCCTTTTATGGGACAATTATCATTTAGTCCCTTAAAAATTAAATTATGTCTAATATAGCATCTTTCCATTATGTATCATGTAATATTCTCTGATGTTGAGGGGCTACCAAAAAATTCCCTTTTCACATATTAAAAATCATTTGTGTTTACAGCAAACAACTGTGCTGTTGGGAAGACACTTCCTTTGCACAGACTTTAGCAGGTTTCCCCCTTGATCATAATCAAGTTGAGAAAGTTGAGGCTGACATTTAGGAAAAGTTGGTCTTCTTGCTTTGTGCAAAAGCAAGCTTATACTTTATACCCCTTTTGATTTCAATGTACAGTCTCGATTTTGTACTTAATGATTTTGGTGTATCCAGTATGCACGTTAACAGCGTGTCAACTTTCATTTAAAAGTGGGTTTCCATTTACTTTTTAAACAGTGTTCATGACGAGACCTCAAATGTGTTGACATAAGCTCTATCTGAGATGTTTTTGTGTTGAGTGGCGTTTGAATGCTGCCAGGGGTCAGTGTATTTAATTCCCAGAGACCCTCGTTTGATAGTGCTTCTTGTAATATTTCTCCAAGTGAGTGGCATGTGGGTTGTGATATTGACCATGTGATTATGGACTTCGATATGAAAAAAATAAATAAATAAAACTAAGGAACCCTCAGAAACTACCAGTGGGCATGTAGTAGCCAGTCATTGTAACCTCGTGTCTAGTAGAAGTACAACGTACAAGGTATGTACAGTTCATAAATTTGTTATCATGTGTATGAGAAGTACTTTGTGCTGATCGCCTTATTTATATTCATCAAATAAACTTTGTTTCTTTCCGAAGCGGGTTCATTCCATCTCGAATAAATGCTCCAACTGTGATGGTTTCTAGTCTTGTTTGGGTCATGGATCCCCACCTGAAGAATCTATGGCTGCGAAGACAAGAGAAAGAAAAAGGAAGGCTATGGACTCACTTTACCAGAAGAGCCAAGATGTAAATTTCCCTCTGTGTATAGCTGGAGCTCCGGGCTTATAGTGTGTTAAGAACTTAAATTATTGGTGGCATCTCCCTTTCTCCTTCCCTTCCCTTTTGGTCTTTCTCTCTCAGTTCCTCCCTTTTCCTCCATCTTTTTATCCCTCCCTCTCTTCCTCCTTCCTACCTTTTCTTGCTTCCCTTTCTTCCCTCTTTCCTGCCTTGTTTCTTCCGCACTTTCCATGAAGTTGACCTCAGTCCTGCCAGGTTCTCTCTACTTGGTGGTGAAGGTGATTCCGATAGCTTTGAGTGTTCTTGGGTTTTTGAGAAGAGACAGCCCTCTCTCCCAGCAGCCACGTCAGGCCTCTAGAGGGACTCTTATTAGTCCTCTTGGGATCATACATCCAGCCTCACTGGATGTGGGAGATGTAGTTTTCAAAGGAAAAAAATAGAGCTCTAGTCTAGAAGAGAGACAAGAAAGCTGAGCAGGTGAAAACGGTAGCCCTGCCATCACTTGGGCACACAAACAGAATCATCCAGAAAAATAGAACTGTCCATACAAGGGCTCCCCAGCCTTTGTAGCTCACCTGTGGATTGCAGTGGAGGACCAGCTCCTGGTTTCTTTTTAAATTTGAGTTCCAGGAAACAAATGATTGACTCTTGCCATTGTTGCAATTAAATGGTAATTGATTATTAGTGCTAGACAGTCTATGTCATGTGACCAAATACCTTCATTTTACAGATGGAGAAACTGAGGTCCAGTCAGAAGTAGCTGATCCAGGCATACGTGGTAAGTTCACTGCAATCCCCAACTGTCCCTGGAGCTTTCTGGGACAGGAGTCTGTGTCCCTGAAGGCCCTCTGCAGAGGAGAGGATGAGACAGAGCCTCCTCCCTGTCGGCCCAGAAGACACAGACAAAATAGAATATTTTTTTCTGTATTTCATGGATTCAGAGCTGCCAGGTATGCAATTTTCTCACAGTCAGGGACATTTGGGGGCAACCTGCAAAGTCATGTGTCCTTTTCTTTATGTTGCCTTTTTATGGAAAAAGAACTTTTGTTAGACAAGAATTTCTTACCTCGTAGAGCTCTCTGAAGCAGCCGGCTGGCTTTCAGGTCTGATTATATGAGGCCAGCTGGCCATCAGACGTAATCTCTACTCCTTTACACACAAACTTGTCTGTTTGGAGGAAGAGTACCAACTCAGACTTTGCAGGCCCACCTACCCTTCAGTTCCATCTATCTTTCAGTTCCATCCTTTTGCATGTAGATAAGCAAAAGGTTTTTTGGTTTTTTTAAAATCTTAAAAATCCACCTTGACTGCCCTGTATCTGTGAACTGCTGTTTCAAAAAGATTGGAGAGACTTTCTAAGTCTTGGGGTTGCTAACCCATAATAATAATCACACTAATAAGTAAACAGATAAAAATAATTGAACATGATTGTGTATTTGCTAGGAGCCAGGCCATGTCACCAAGGACTCATGTGCACCCACTCCTTTATTCCTGACAAAAGTTCCATGAGATTGGTGCTGTCACGACCCATGTTTCACAGTGAGGGGAATGGAGGCCCACAGAGATGACCAGAAACAGTGCATATTTATAGAGCACTCACTTGGTACCAGTGCTGTGCTAAATGCTGTGCGTCCATGAATTCATTTATCCTGACAGTAATCCCTTGAGGTAGGTATTATCCTCATATATTCCAGTGTTATTACTCTCCTCACCATACAGACGAGGAGAAGGAGGCCCAGAGACCTTCCACACCTCGCCCGGCGTCTTCTGGATGGTCCGTGGGTCGTGGAGACGGCTTTGCATGCAGTGCTCAGGAAGCTCTCTGCTCCGGGCCCCGGGTCAGGTGAGTGAGGGGCGTATGGGACCGGGGTTCAGATCCTCCTGGTATCCACCCAGCAGGGCTTCCGTGTCGCAAGGTTGGTCTCCAGCTCCCAGAGGCCGGAGGGAATTGGTTGCTTCATCGGTGCCACCCCTGGTCCTCGTGAAAAGAGAATGGCAGTGGGGCCCCAGGGAAGTCGAGCCACATGTGAGAAGAGAGTGGGGATGAGCTTAGCACGTCGGATTTTAACCTGCTAGTCCTGGGCCTCTCCTGTGTGTCCTGAGACCTCAGTGTCCGGGCGTCGGCTCCTGACCTCCTTGGGTGTGCAAGGGGGAGCATCCTGTGACGGGCTACTGGACAGGAGTCCCCAGGCAGGCGAGGACCTCAGCGCCAGGATAAAGGGTGTAGATATAAGTATGGTGGCCACTGGTTCTCAACTCCAGTAATTGACCTCCTGCTTGCCTGATTCTTATGATGTCAGAAGACAATATGTAGCTTGAGTTAAGTACCTTATACAATTAAAAAGGCTTACTGTTTTATTTACATAAATTTGAGGGAAAAAAAGCCTTCATCATAAATGAGAAAGTAGGGTTATTTTCCATACATAGCCATCACCAACTCTAAGGGCAAAAAAGTAAATAAAAAGAACGAAGACAAAGTTCTGAGGCTGAAGCTTTCCTTTTCTTTGGTGAAAAGGGAAACTGGCAAAGGTTAGAGATGGGCTGAACACAGAGTGTTTCTCTGTTAATGAATGGGAAGGGCTGAAGATGGTCAGGGAAGGAATATGTAACTGTGGCGGAAGGGTGTTTCAGACTGTGCCTGTGAACCGCCCTGTCATCATTTCAAGGGCTCACTTTGATCTCCGAATTTTAGGAAACCCTCCTGCAGCAACAAAAATGCAGAGATGAGTTTTTAGATAAACTTTATTTTTAATAGGCTTTATTTTTAGAACCTTCTTAGATTTACAGACAAAGTGAGCAGATAGTCCAGCGAGTTCCCATATAAACTTCCTTCCCACACAGATACAGTTTCCTCCGTTATCTTACATGTCACCTTGCATCCACGTGGTATACTGTCACCAAGGAACAGACACAAATACACTGCTATTAACGGAAGCCTATTCTCCATGTAGACTTCTGTAGTTTTAACCTAAGGTCCTTTCTCTGTTCCAGAAACTCCTCCAGAGTCTACACTGCATTTAGTTGTCACATCCCCATGAGTTACACTCTTTGTTTTTGGTGATCTTGACAGTTTTGAAGAGTATGGGTCAGTACATTGTAGGTTGCCCCTCTCCTGGGATGTATGTGATCTTCTTCTCATGGTTAAACGAGGTGTATGGGTTATGGGCAGAAGACCACAGAGATAAAATGGCACTTTCATTACATATCAAGGGTACATAGTATCAACCATGGTTTTTGGCTGTTTGCTGCTGACCTTGATGGATCACCTGACTGAGGTAGTGTTTCTAGGGCTGCTCCACTGTAGTTACTCCTTCCACTTTATGATAGATTGTTGCAGCGCAGAGATAAAGGATCAAATCTCTCAGATAGAACTTTCTGCTGGAAGTGTAGAGAACACACTGGCTAGAGAAGAAAATCACTCTTCAAGTCTTTTGGATCAAAATTGTCTAAATCGCCAGTCCATTGACTTGGTCTGTTTTTGGACCAGTCAGTTTTCTCTTCTATTAGAGATGCCTTTGTCCCCTCTAGCCTTGCATCCCCCTGTTGAGTTACTTCAGCATCGATGGCAGGAGTGAGCCTTGTGGGTGGAACAGACCATTTCCCTGGTGCAGGGCAAAGCCAGCATTTCTGTAGGCTAAAAACAGATGCTGACTGTGCCAGCACTCTGGCTTCGCTTAGAAAGGACTCAGAAAAGAAACTTCACATAAATTCAAGACAGAGCCTCCATGTCTGCATAACTCACTGGATAAGGGTGTTATGGCTGTTTGAGAAGTGAAACATGAGTGCTTATTTGAATAAATTTAACTGTTGGATTGTTTTATTCTTTTGCAAGTACCCATCCCCCTCATTTGAAGGAATTCTGAAAGAATTCCTTCAAAAGTCTTTGAAGAACAAAAACAGAACACAAGACAACTTGAACAAAAATAAATATATGCAGGCACATACACATACATGGCTTCATGCAGTGAACAGTTCACACGTAGTAAGTTTCAGGAGTGGCTTCTTCCGGGGGCTCAAATGACTTCTTAATGTCCTTTTCTTGGTTTTGCTCCCTTCCTGGTATTCCATTCTTGAGCAGCCTCAAGGTTTCAGGTGAGACCCTAGACCCTACATCCCTCTCCCTAAGGGAGGAGTCATGTACTCTTCCCCGCTAGGTGTGGAGCCCACCTCAATCTTGTGGACTGAGAAAGGGGAAGGGATGGACTCCCAAACAAGAAAGGAAAACGATGCTGAGGAGGCAAACAGCAAAGGCACAGCCATATGACGTAGTGACAGTAAAGCATCGAGGCTGGTTTATTTTACCTTTGACTACAGCCTTGACCCAGAAGGGAGCAACAGGATATCTGTTCTGGTAGAAACAACATTAGACTGGAAATCAAGACATAAGTAAAATCTCTTATTTTATAACCATTTTGTTATGGCTGCTCAATGGTAGCCGGCCATTGTATAACTGCATGTACTCTCCATTTCTGAATCTAACCGGCAGAAATAACGTATCTCTTAACTACTTAATATAGTATATGAGAAGATAAAATATGACAGTAAATGAGAAAATGTTTAGAAAAAATATTTCAGCAACAGAACTCTGTCCACAATTCTAACAAAGTCCTTGGATGACTTGTTTCAGTTCTGAGAACCAGTTTGCACAGAAGGTAGTCTTCCTCCTTGGTGGCTCATCTATACAGTATTCAGGCGAATATATCAAGTGATAGATTTTAGGATAAAAGCTGTTGAGAAAGAATTACTGCTATTTGCCATAACACAGAAGACTCTCCCACAGCATTAGGTGAAAGCAGATGAACACAAGAGAATACACTTTGCGATTCCATTTACACAAGGCTCAGAAACACACGAATTTCATCTGTGGGCTTAGAAATCAGGATGATGGTTAACCTTTGGAGGGTTTGTGCAGTAAGGGCACAAGAGAATGTTCGTGGGATGCTGGCCATACTCTGATTCTTGACCTGGAAGTTGGTTACATGGCTACGTCCCGTTTATGAAAATTCATCAAGTGACATAATTTCTGTACTCTTCTGTCTCTATGTTGTTGTCGCTCAGTCGTGTCCAACTCTTTGCGACTCCACAGATGGTAGCCCGCCAGGCTCCTCAGTCCATGGGATTTCCCAGGCAAGAATACTGGAGCGGGTTGCCATTTCCTTCTCCAGGGGATCTTCCTGACCCAGGGATCAAACTCTTGTCTCCAGCATTGGCAGATGAATTCTTTACCACTAAGTCACCAGGGAAGTCCTCTGTCTGTATATCTCATTGAAAAAATTTATCCTATACAGGTTTAATGGCATTATGTATGAATCCAGTTTCAGATTGCAGAGGCTGGAAAACTAGGGCCTGTGGAATGAATTTAGACTTTGGATATTTCTTGTCTGACCAGCACTGTGTCTCAGGGTTCCTCCCATCGCTCCAGGGCAACAGTGATAGGCTGGGCGTCTGGGAACTTGGAGAAATGTTAGATGTACTTGCCGGTTCTCCACAGCCCTCGTTTCTGTCTCTAAAGCTACACCTGGCTAACTTCACCCCTCCCTGACCCCCTGAAGGTATTTGACTTTTCAGACTCTGGACAGGCTATAATCCTGACTCCATCAGAGCCCAGAAAGTGACCCTGGACTGGTTGCTCAGCCTCTCTGTGTCTGTCTTCTAATCCTAAAATTATAGTACATTCCCAGAAGGTTTTTTTTCTTTTTTTTTAACCAAGGATCAAATGGGCACGTAACACAATGCCAGCCATTCAAAGATTAAAAAAAAAAAAAAATGGAAAGGATAACTATTAGTTGTAGTAATTTTTAAATAATAGAAATGTTTAATGAAATAAAATTGCTGATCACCTGTGGACTCCCAACCATTGTCTCACAAGAACTGCTGCTAAGCCAGTCCTTGTTCTGATCACATTTGCCGTGTCAGTGGTTTCATCAACCATGTTTAATAACCAGTTACCAGATCTGGATATTGGGGGCTGTAAATTTCCCTGGTGACTGTTGCCAGTGGCAGGGAAAGAAAGACCTGGGTAATTACCACTTGTGTTTCCAGAAAACACATGAACTCAAGTCAAAATCAAGGGGTTTGGACAATAAAACATCAGGGTCTTAAAATGCAAGAAAGAGCTGCCCAACCTGTATGATAAGAAATGGGTGCCTGGTTAGAAAACAGAAAAGGGGCTAAGACGGGTGTGGCAGAACACCGCTGAAGCCTCTGCACTGGCAGGGCCTTTTCTCTTTTTCCTTCCCAGATGCTGCACACATCTGGCAGAATTCAGGCTTTAAGATAAGTCATGGGTTGGTTAGGAATCAGTACCTTTGCCCCAGCCACAACCCATGGCCTTGGTCTTCCGTGTTCCGTTAGTAATGCAGTTGCCTTTCTTTGTTTAGCATGGTTGTTTGGAAATGATGCGAGGCTGTTCAGTATCTTTCAAACAAGGTAGCTTAATAGGTTGCATGGAAATATCCCAAGACAGCAACAATTCAAGGACTTTTAGAAATATGCAGACACCATAACTCCAATGGAAAACGCTCAAGACAGTCCTTTGCAAGATGTTGGAGTTAGATGCAAAACTCTAGTTGAAGATTCTTTGATTTTTGAGCATCATGTTTTCAGTGTATGAGAAAAGAGGTTACAGTGGTTTTCAGGGGAAAATGTCTTGCCTTTGGATTCCCCCAAAGTGTTTCATTTCTTAAGAAAGAAGAAAATGGATAAACTTTAAGCCCCCCAACCCACCCCGCCTCCCGTGCAATCTTTATGTATCAGCAGGCTATCATTCCTACAGTAAGTTTGTTTAGATCAAGTTTGTGTGTCCAGAAGGAGCTGTCCACATCAGCACAGGACCAGGGGCCTGGGCGGGGGGCGGGGGTTGGGGGTGGTGGTGGGTGGAGTTGAGCAGATTGAGCAGTGATAGGAGAGAATTAAAATTTCTTAGGATGACCAGTTCCAAATCTCCTGGACTTCCAGAAATTATAAAAGTCATGGGAGAAAAATTTCTCCAAGAGTTTTGTTTGGTTATAGTCAAAGAAACTGAATTTCAACAAATCCAAGGTGATCACAGTGAATTCTTAAAGAACAAGCTCAGAGCATGGCATGTGGCCATTTTTAGGCGTATACTCAGCTGCTACCCAGCTAATGAAATGGCCCTGTTTTCTTTCTGATGACAGTGGTCAAAACTGATAACAGGGTAGTTGATTTTAAATCACCTAAGATTCAAGGAGGCAGTAAGAAATAAAAATTTGCTCCAGGTATTTGGAGGGGCAAGGCTGTTTGCACAACTGGACAAGAGAGACCGTTAGCAGCACTTTCTCCAGAGACCAGTTTTCTGTGCATATGCATCCTTGCAGTTGTTCACAAGAGCATGGAATCCTCCTGGCTCACCTGGAAGTGTTCTCTTTCCCTAACCTCTGACTTTGGTTCATATACTGTCACGGTCTGTCACCCACTATTAGAGGTATTCAGCTGAAAAGAATAGAGGGTATCTGACTGAAGAATGATAATAAGGGCAGGTTGGATTCCAGATTTTGTAAAGCTCTGAGATAGTTTATGCTCCTCTTTTCTCAGTCTCAACAGAAGAGCAAATTGCAAGATGCTCCCCCATTCAAACCCCTTTACATGCTACAGTTTATCTGTGAAGGAAAGAAAACACAAGCAGAATAGCTTTGTAGGACAATTCTCCCCTTAGCCTCGCAAAACAGCAGTTGTAGGTACGATGAGACGTAACTGGGCTAGGCAAAACAGGTACTACCTTTGGAGCAGGGAGCTGTATTTTTCTTCAGCCAAATTTTGGGAAAATCTGATGTTGGTTTGGACATTGGTATTAAAACAGTCCGTACAAGTTCGGGCAAACACAACTGCAGAAATCTTTAAAAGCCAGTCGTTTTTGTGCTGAGGGCATCAAACTGTATATTAACACACAGTGGTAACTAGCCAGTCATTCTGTGCATGTGTTTGGATTTTCAGAAGATAATCATTTCATGTCCAGGTCTGTCTCTGGCTCATTTGACCTTGGCCTAATTGCTTAATCTCTCTTAGCTTCAGGTTTTCTATCTTGAAAGTGAGAGGAATAACAACATCCAACCACCTATCTCATCCGGGTATTCAGTGGCTTAACGGGGTCATGTTTGTAAGGTCCTGGAAAACTCTCAAGAGAGAAAGTTCTACCACTTTTCCATTGTCGCCTGGTAATATTTCTGAGTCAGGTGGGAAGGGCTGCACTTAATGGGGCCTTTATTACAGACGGATGTTCTCTGCTTCCTTATAACTAGAGGACGGACACCTTAGCAGAACTTTCCTTACTGTGAAATCTCTGACTCTTTTGTCGACACAACAATCTGGAACTCCTGTGGTAATCCAAGCTTTCTCCTCTAGCTAAATAGTCTGTGGAGCTCTGAGGAAAGCACCATGATTTTATGGCCACAAGGAATTACCAGGACTATTTCTGCATCAGTAATACTTAGATTGACTTCTGGGGTCAAACAGGTGGGTTGAGTTCTATCTGTCTCTGCCACTTCCTGGCTGGGTGGCCTGAAGCAGATCTCTCAGCCTCCCTGTGCTTTGTGTTGGAAGCACAACCTTGAGGTAGAATGCTTGCCACAGTGTGCAGCACATGGTAAGCTCGCAGAGACTATGACCTGCATTAACAGTGTGTATGTATGACCATAACTGCACGTATATATTCTCCAGGGCCATGAAGGCTTATAATGAGTACAAGTCTCTGACTGAGCAAATCCTAACTCATTGGAGCTTGTGCTTAACCGGAACCTGGCTTGTCCTGATTCACAATACCTGCATTTTGTAAGTACTCTAGATTTAGAAAAATGGGAAATTAAAAGCAAACAACTCAGCATCAGGAGTTTATACAAATTCCTAGAGTGTAATTTTTTGTCAGTACTAATCTAGTTCAATCCCCTGACTTTCTAGAGGCAATAACCATAGAGTACTGCTCTGAGCAGATGGTGACTACAGCCATGAAATTAAAAGATGCTTGTTCCTTGGAAGAAAAGCTATGACAAACCTAGAGAGCATATTGAAAGGCAGAGATGTTACTTTGCCAACAAATGTCTGTATAGTCAAAGCTATGGTTTTTCCAGTGGTCATGTATGGATGTGAGAGTTGGACTGTGAAGAAAGCTGAGCGCCAAAGAATTGATGCTTTTGAACTGTGATGTTGGAGAAGACTCTTGAGAGTCTCTTGGACTGCAAGGAGATCAAACCAGTCAATCCTAAAGGAGATCAACCTTCAATATTCATTGGAAGGACTGATGTTCAAGCTGAAACTCCAATACTTTGGCCACCTGATATGAAGAACTGACTCATTAAAAAAGACCCTGATGCTAGGAAAGATTGAAGGCAGGAGGAGAAGGGGACGACAGAGGACAAGATGGTTGGATGCCATCACGGACTCAATGGACATGAGTTAGAGCAGGCTCTAGGAGGTGGTGAGGGACAGGGAGGCCTGGAGTGCTGCAGTCCATGGGGTGGCAAAGAGTCGGACATGACTGAGTGACTGAACAACAACAACAACAACTGCTCTGAGCAGCTGACATCCACTAAGAAGGAACTACATGCCAAGCATCGTGCTAAACTCTGCAAATATATCTTCTCATTTAATGAGAAAATGCCAGTGAGCTAGGTGCCGTTAGTAACCTTTTCACAGAGGGAAACCAAGCTTTAGTGAGGCTGTTATCCATCCATACAGTTATTAAATAAAGAAGACAGATGTCAATCCTTGACTCTGACTCCAGAGTCCTATTCTAACCTATTACTATCCAACATAAAATAATGTGAGCCATATATACCGTTTTAAATTTGCTAGGAGCTATATATATATATTTTAAAGTTAAAAAGAAGCAGGAGAAATTAATTTCAATAATATATTTTCTTTAATCCAATTTATCCAAAATATTATCATTTCAACATAGTCAGTATAGAAGTTCTTAATGAGATATTTTGTAATCTTTTGCTTTTTTCATACCGAGGCTGTGACATTCAGTTTATATTTCGCACTTGCAGCCCATCTTAATTTGGAGCAGCCGTATTGCAAGTGCTCGGCGGCCACATATGGTCCATGACCACTGCACTGAGCCGTGTGCCCTCACCCGCGCGCCATCATGCCTGAGTCTTTGAAGACCGTGTCATCCGGGTTTACCGGACTGTATTTATTGAGGAAGAAGATTTTCCTTTTTTCAACAAAGGTAACAAAAAGAGGAGGTTTAGAGTTATAGCAGGAGTTGAGCATGTTAATTCGTACATTCTCGGTTTGCTAAACAATTAATTTATCATCAAAGAATAGCTTTTTCCTGGAACATCCTGCTCACTGAGCTTTCACTTTGTCATATATAATATGTGTATTTATACAAGTTAGTATAAATAGAAAACCATTACATGAATGGAAGAAAGAATGTATTCACTACCATGTAATAGGAAGATCTCTTAGGCAGGGAAGATATATAAGCACCATAAAGGCAAGAACTTGATCTCGTTTTTGCCCAGCTCTGTAACCCTGCCTGTAGGAAAGTGCCAGGCGTGCAGGAGGCGTACAAGAAGTATTCTCTGTAGAGCAAATCAACAAATCCACCTGGGGAAATGAGTTATTTCACATTTTATTCCTAATGGGCAGAAGGAATCTAAGTTCCTTCCTTCTCTCCCCTGAGTGGATTTTAATGCTCAAATGATGAGTTTATTTAAACCATGTATGTTTCCAAATGAAATAGCATCAGTGAGACCCCAGAAATCGGGGGTCTACTTTTAAAAGACAGTTGTTGACTTCCTCACAGATAGTCCCGCATATGTCAGAGGCAGGTGTCCTGGGAGACGCTGGCATAGGTCACAGGCTGCACCACCTGTCCCTCAGCCCTGAGTGTTTGGCCTCCAAGAGAACCCCCTCACATAGTCTCCCTGACCCAGGCCCCCGTGTATTCTCCGAGCATTCCCAGGGCCCTCGCCTGACTCACATGCACATTCGCCTCCCACCCCACAGGATTCCTGCACTGGTACTCACCCGCCCACCCCCATGGTTTCTTCCTGGTCTGACAGGATGTCAAGATGTTCTGTCTCAGGAGAACCTGAGGACAGTCTCACATCAAATCTTTAGTTTTGAGGGGGCTGGTCCAAACCCCAGTAGCTAACAGGTATCCTTTAACCCTAAACCTGGCTTTGCCTTTCTAACTTAAAAATTAATTTCCCTAAAATGACCAAACACTGTTGTATTGTCAGAGTTCTTTGAACTGCAAGTGCCAAAACCCAACTCAAACCGATTTCACAAAAGAAAGGTGAGGAGGTTAGGATGGGCCTCAGGCATGGCTGGATCCAAAGCCTTCAACAAGGTCAGAAGGCCAGTGTCTCGTTTTGTTTCCATTTTAGGACACTGCTTACTCCTGTATCACCTTCATTTTCAACACTGCTTATGTCATGGGACACTTCCTAATCCCTTGCCCAGAAACCATATTTATAGCCAATCAGGGTTCTTGATCTTTGGGACTCATCTTTACCCAGCTGTGTCCTGGGGCCAGTTGCTTCACTGCTCCAAGCTCAAGCTTCCCTTCTGTGACATAGGATAATAACAGCCTTCAGCTCAGGCTTGATATCATGTCCGTAAAATGCTTAGCACAGACAAGAGTGAGTGTTTTAAGACAGAACTGTGGGGGATTCTGTTTCCCAGGGGCTAGGTAGTCAAGACTGGAGAAGAGAGACAGTTTACAAGTTCTCCCAACTGCCAATCTCAGGTGCAGAGACCAGCGTGTGTCCGTGCTCACAGCCTCTGGTAAGTCCACAGTGCTTGGGAGCCCTGGCAATCACATGGCCATAGGAAGGCCTGTTTTCTGATGGCGACCCATTAGGTCAAGTAAACCCGTCCTTCTTGCTGGACCTCCCCTGGAACTTGTAGAGTAGCCAGTCAGGAAGAGGAAAGATCCCCAGTGTTGAACTTTGGCTCTTAAGAGGCCAGAGGCCCAATGCCCTCACTCAGCAGCAGTAACAACAGATATGTTTACAGACACATTTAGGGGGCCTCCCTCTTATTCTAGAGCCTGTTCAGTTCTAGTGATTAATGTAAGTGGTCAATAACTACCTACTCACTAAAATGAACAAACCAACATGATAACATGACCCAGAACATACACTTCTGCTATGATGAATGATGCACCATAATGCTTGTTAAAGGAATAGTTGATGATCCACAGTAGATGAGCCATAAGTATTAGCTGAATGAGTAAGAAATGAATGACTGAAAGAAGAGTTTATCAGTCATGGTTTTGGCTACTACTTCCCGTATATATTAAGCTGATATTTGACTTGTTTTCTGTAGCTCAAATTCAGTCCCAACAAATGGATGATCTAAATTTAAGACTTGTTTTTATTTTCTGTTGTTGAATTTTAAAATAGGCGATGCCACCATATGGATCGAATTCCGTCTTCAAATGGAAAGAGATATTTTCAAACATCCTTGAATTGAGCATGCAGAATGAGGGCGGCATGATGCTTACATACCCACTAATCTCTGTTATGACATGTCTGCATGACGGAGAGGATCATACTCCTGGGTTGAGGAAAGGAGGGCTGTCCACAGATGACACGTGAGTGGAGCCATCGTGTTCCTGTATATACTCGGTAGATATATGGACAGGCTGGAATAGGTAAATCTAATCCTTTGCCATTATTCATTTCACTTTCCTGAATTCTGTGGTATTTCCAAGGAGTGACTGCTTTTCTTCTGGGTTAAGTAGAAATCTTTGCCTAAGTCAAAACCACTTACTTTAAATACATTCGGAGACACCAGGATCTTTGGCCCTACGAGTGTTTCTCATGGTTTCAAAGTCAATGAATTGTCACTTGACCTTAACGGACACTTACAGAACACTGAATTACAGATTAAACTAAGTGGAGAAAAGAAGCTTTTCTCCAAAATTCACTGATCTACTGAGACAGATTTGAGAAGTCATAACAGTGTCACTTTATTGAGCACTGATGATTATAGTGGCAATGTATACAAAATTAAAGGGACTTGGGATTTCATTCTGCTACTTGGAATTATTTGTGGTCCCTTTTAAGGAGGTCAAGGATATTTGCACAGAAGAAAGAAAATCTTGTCAGAGCCACTCTGGTTAAAATTCAGCAAGATGTGCAGTTGCTATGATGAGTCCGAACATTCTTGAAAAGTTATTAATAAAAGATATGCCTCAGCTTCCTAGATATTTTTTTGCATAGGTTGGTATACCGAATAATTGACTAAATGGTAAAATTCTGTCCCTTTCATTTAGATATGTTGCTATTATGTTTCTTCTTACTAAAAAATGTTCTCCATCATTGGTTTGAAATTAAAAAACGAAGTGTCACATAGCTGAAAATAACAAGAAGAGATGTTCCTATTCTTAAGCAGTCTTGAGATGCCCAGGTGCACTGTTCTTCTTCAGGCAAAGTCCATCTTAACACTTACCTTCCAGGTAGGCTTTCTAGGTGGTCATGAAAGGAAGACTGTCCACTGCTTCTTACCTGGAAAGAACAGATTTGAGCTGTACTGGAATCTGCTTAGAACTGAATCTGTACATGAGCCGTTCTAATGAGATTGTATTCTTCCACTAACTGGTTTCACTGCTTGCTGAAGTCCAAAAATTTTGAAAAATAATTGCACTTTTCTAGATTTCCCTTCCAGAGAAAGGAATTTAGCTGAAGAATTTGAAAACCTACTCTGACATACCCAGGAGTTGGGCTGGGTAACAGGTTGTTTGGGAACAAAAGTAATTTTTAACAAGTGTAACCAAATCAGATTTCTAAACCCTAATGCACAGATTTAGGCACATGATATTGAAATTTGTGACCAATAAATAAATAAGGCAACAATAAAATTCCAGCATTTTTTCCTATCTCTCTGAAGAGAAAGTCAGCTTCTTCTGTGCTAATAAAGGGACTTGGGTTCTACTGCAAATAGTTAATCAATATTCTCCTAAACCCAGAATCAAGAGATGCAGTGGCCCACAGAGAATGCAAACGGACAAAAAGACTCACCATGCCAGCTGCCTTTTAAAAGAAAATGCCAATTAAGGAAAAAAATCGCCTTTCCAAAGAAATGATATAGCAAAAGGGGAAGTAATAGAATACTGTCTTTCTTCACAAGAAACTATTTTTCTTATCAGACTCTTTCTGGTTATGGTAAGTCTTATATGGGAGAGGTCAGAGGGAAAGCAGGGGGCACATCTGGGGAAACAGGGAGACATTAAAGAATAGATTTGCCTTTATAGGTTAAGTATATATACAGTATTAAACCCCTAATATTTAGAGTCATATTATCAATGCTCAGACTGATGCTTAGCAGTTATGCAGCTATGAGTATGGCCATTCATTCATTCTGAGCATTTTCTCTCAGCCAGTCAATGGAGGTTACAGTCTGAAAAAAGAGAGGATACGCCTGCCCTTCTAGTGCTTACATTCTAGCAAGGGGAAGCAGAAAACAAACATGCATGCCAATGAAACAAGATCATTTTAGACCAGGGTAGAACAAGAAAATCATACAGAGAACCACTGGCCAGGCGAGCAGGGCTTCTCTTAGGTTAATGCGTATGTTGAGGTGGTGACCTGAATGCAGTGAGGGGACCCAGGTGGGAGGAACAGCTTTCCAGGCAGAGGGAACAGAAAGTGCAGAGGACACATTGCAGTGAAGCTGGCAGGCAGGCCACCATGTTTAGACTTTATCTGGTAAACTGGGAAGTCCATGCAGGACCTCAAGCAGGGGAGTGATGTGATCTGAGCCTCACCGAGAAGAGTGAGCCCTCATGTCCTCATCCCTCGCTTCAGGGTTAACACGGGAGGAACACCAGGCCGAGGCCTTATGCAAAGAGCAGGGAATCCAAAGGACGCTGTCCAGACAAGGTCAGGATTCACGGTGAGTTGCTGAGTGTGGATGCTGTGGTTGCTGATGGTGCTGCTGGAATGAAGGCAGGGAAGTCACGGCTTCCTAGCAAGCCAGAGAGTGAAATAAGGACCCATCTTTGACAGATCCATCAAAGTGAACCGGACTTGAATCCGGCTTTCCTGGTGTGGCTTATGGAGCTTACCTGAGCTCAGCTGGTAAAGAATCCGCCTGCAATGCAGGAGACCTCAGTGTGGCTTATTCCAGAGGTTTCCAGGTTTGGGGCATAGTGAAATGAATCAAAACATTTCAGGGAAAGACTCTTCCCACTAAGGTACACCTTTTGTGGAGCTGGCCAAGGGGAAAAGTGTGGGCACATTTGGGGAACCAGGGAGATAACTAAGAAAACAAATAGGTTTCTCATTATTTATAGGTAAAGTATGGTGGTTAAGCCTCTGTTATTTAGAGTCAGATTACCAGGGGTCAAACTCTTGGGTTTGAACACCAGAACTGCTTGGGTTTATAGAAATTGTGACCTCTTTGAACCTTTCTTTTTCTCCATATTGTGCAGATAATAACAAGATGTACCCTCATGAAATAGTAAAGATGAAACAAAGCAGTGAATTTAAAGAGTTCAGACAGGGGCTGATATCTGGTACATAAGAGGTCAATAAATGTTACCTGCAATTATTACTATTATTCATTACTCACTATTATCTCAGCATTTATCACCCTCATCTATGTTGAATTCTACTGCACAGACCCAGTGGATCACATATAATTGTATCCCATACTTTTCTCTTCCCACACCTGCATCCATACCCTCCTCAGGCAACTCATTTGTTCCAGGATTTTACTCAGAGACCCAGGGATGCATATTCCTTGTGTTGAAATCACTGCAGCCTTCTTCTCCATGGCCAGATCTGGAAAGAGGCCTTTTGAACATGATCTCAATTGTGAGAACATTCCTAATATGTTCCATATTTACAGGTGAGGAAATCAGGGCTCAGAAGGGGAAGTGACTCCTGTAGAGTCACTAGGTCAGCAAGAAGCAGAACTGAGATTCAGACTCAGGTCTGTTTGACCTCGATGTCTTGTAAAACTAAAAAAAAAAAAGCATCTATTCAACACCCCCAAATACCCCTGACACCCACACAGAAAGTACCAGTGACTTTAGGGCTCAAAATTAGAGAACTGTGATCAGGCCCAGCAAATAGAGAGCCCAAGGTTCTCAGAGAGACTCTCAGTCTGCCGGGTGTCACAAAGTGTCTCCCCGGCACCCCCCACGCCCTCCCATCCAGGCCAGTGGTAACACAATGTGCTGGTATTACTTTGACTGTGGCCATGTGGTGGTGAGCAGCCCTGAGCCCCTTCCGGCCTCTTTGTCCTGTTTAGTGCTCCATCTGTGGGCCCCTCGCCGGCTGCCCGGCTGGTCTTGACTCTGAGGTGGAGGAGTAAACATCTCGGGAATCTTTATTAGTTTATTTCAGAAGATGGAGCCTGTTTGTCCCTGGGGCCCGTCCCTTTTTTATGGCCTCCAGCCCTTCTTGACAAATTCTAGTGACTGGAGAGAAAACCGCTTTCTACAGCGGATCATTAAAACACCACCATAAACCCAGGGCCATAAAATATTATTTGCTGGGCATAAAAGGAGGGTAGATTTTCCCAGAATGACAGCCCAGCCCTGCTTTCTCCCACTGAGAAAGCCAGCATGGGGATGCGATCGTTCATAAATTCCTTATCTCACACTCTGTTTTGTGAAATAACCCTGGTGGGAGAGCAGCCAAAAATATTGATTTATTTGTTCCACAGGCTCAAAAGCATTTTTAATGAGTGGAGTATGGCGATGCCTTGCCAGTGTGTCTGCAGATGACTCAATCTGTATGCACATACCCAAATGCACACACACTTGGAAAAGGGAAACCATGGAGTTGCACAAACTGGAGGCAGGTGAGACCAGAATATCTGAAGAGGGAGGTGAAGGGGCATCCATTCCCTCCTTCTGGCTGGCTGCCTGTCTGCCAGCCAAACTGCCCAACACCCATGGTGGGGCTGCTGCTTACAACAGGGCCCGCTTTGCAGAGGAGAACCTGATTGAAGGCTCACAGTGGATTTCACAGTTGGTTTCCCTTGACATTTTCCCCTGGAAAGAATTCCTTCATCCATTCATGCATTCATCAGATCATTCATCAAACACTACCAAGCACTTACTAAGTACCAGGTACTGTTCTGAGCAGTAGAGTGAATGAGAGCCGTGGAAAACACTGTTACCGAGCTTACTGCATCCTCCTGGGGTATAATCTCAGCAGACATTATTAATGTCATCAGATAAAGTTCACAATCTTTTATCTGAACTCCTTGGGGACAGACTGATTTGTTGGAAATTTTAGAATTTTTTTTGAAAGATAAAATGGGGGCATATGATAATTTAGTTTGCAAATAGCCCCCGTGAGGTCTGGGGAAGTACCCAGTAACCCAACACCATTCGTATTTCTTCTGTGAAAAGTATGAACATTCACTTCAACTGGGATAAATTAAGACTCTAAATGATCTTGTCACAGGAGGTCCAGTTTCACCACCACAGGAGTTTGAAAACCCATTTTCAGAGCTGCTTTTTGTAGAGGAGCAGGTAATGAGTGCCCTGTGTGCTGCCTGACCCTTGCTAAGTTCTCCATGAGCTCTGCTGTTCATTCTCGCTGCACCCCAGATTTTCAAGGTCATCTGTTTCATTTTTACTGCTTTCCTACCAGGTAGGTCATCATATTTCTGTTTCTCTTTGTTGTGTGGCGAGGTCATTATATTTCTCTGATTTTTGTTTATATTGTAACAAAATCAATATTTTTGTTATAGTTGTCATAGGTGTGTGTTTAAGAGGATTCTGAGAGGCTAAATGACATGTCTAAAGTTTCACTGTTAGAAAGTGGCAATTTTAGGACTGGAACTCCAGACTTCAGAGTTTATACTCAGCCATAACCCAGCTCTAGTGTCTTCTCCAGGACAGAAAAGACAGCAGAGCAGGAAATAAAAGTGCTGGGGCTGTGTCTACACACACTAACAAAGGCAGTGGGAGAGAAGCAGGCAGTTGTTCAGATAATTCCGAATATAACAAGTTAAAAAAAAAAAGAGGTTTGTGGTGAGGAAGCTGGTGTTTCTGGACTGATGGTATGTGGGGGGCAAATTCTGCCAGTAGGATCTTGTAAACATTGGCCTCCAGCACTTGGGTGACGACCCCCACCAGGGGAACTGTGTTCTTGGTCAGCTTACTTCTGGCCACTTGTCAGAGCCTCCGTGGGTGAATTGGGTCTGTGGGGCATCGCTGGGGCAC
>NW_011494876.1:10900188-10901473 GCF_000754665.1 Bison bison bison
GGGGGGCGGGAAGGGGGGGTGGCATGTCCAGCGGAGACCCCTCTTTGTTTAGACCCTCCCTCCCATGGGCAGATCTAAGGCTAGATTATAAATTGGAAAATAGCCCCCCAAGTGGTCAAGGCCTAGATAAGGTCTAGCGGAAAGGGGATTCGGGTGAATAGGCTGCGTCCCAAGGGGATCTAAGGTAAACAGCCCTTAGGTCTGCACGCACCCTCGGTGAAACAAGCGAGTTTCATACTGCCATTTTGATGCGCCCAGCAGGTCAGGGCCTTGGAGGGGTGCAGTCAGCTAGGACAAGTCAGGGTCAGGAAGGGACTTGGGAAGCACCTGCGGCGATGCCCTGGGGTAGTCCGCCAGAGATGGGAGTTGGGGGGTGTAAAGAACAGCTACCGTCCCAAGTACGTGCCTTAAGGTCAAGTACATGCTGGAGTTACTGCAGAAATGTTCTCTGTGTGTGTGTGTGGTGTGTGTGTGTGTGTATGTGGGGTGTGGGTGTCCCTTCCACCTTTGGTTGGGGGTGGTGAGAGCTGAGAAGAGTAACTGTGTTCTAGTGTGAGACATGGTTTAACCTGGGTCACCCTTGGCATGCTGGGTGTAGGCGACACATCTGGCAACCCCACCCAAGCAGGACCCCCAAACCACAGGTGTCTGGAAGTGCCTGGAAGTTGCAGCGGAACCTGATTTTGCCGAACTTTGCAGGCTTCACACCTGAGGTTGGGAACCAGTCAAGATCCAACCGGCAGGACCACGGGTCGCTTCTAGATGCACTGGGTCACAGCCAGATGCTCAATCACGACCGAGTACCCAAATCTGCTACACTGGGGGCGATGCAGGGCTTGTGCACTTACCCTCTTTTCCAGCCCGGGGGCTTGGGGACCCTCCCCCAGGGATAAGAATGGGGAGGTGGTCCTCCTAGAGATTCCGTGGCATGGCGGCAGCCCGGGTGCAGCCCAGTGCAAGCAGCCTTGGACAGGCGAGCCAAGGGGTCCAAGCTGAAGTTGGGGTTCACCTTCCAGCGAGTAGGCAGCTTTGGAAGGAGAGCAGAGCGCCAGGCGGCTGTCAGGCTGCGGCTAAGGAATGGACCTCTCTCTTTCATCAGATGCTTGGGGGATGGGAAGCCAAGAGGAGGGGGCTCCTGCCTGGAGTGTATACCGACGCCCCCCCTGCACCCCAGCTTGTGGTACGGCTTTAAAATCCTGCGGAGTTTGTCATAGGTCGGCCTCACCACGCATGCGCAAAGGCAAAGTTGGTTTTTTTTTTTTTTCCTCCTATCCACCCCCACCCC
>NW_011494876.1:10901638-10902529 GCF_000754665.1 Bison bison bison
GGACGCGGTCCCTGCGGTCGGTCAGTCTGTCTGCGGGGCGCAGGATCGCGTGGAAGTTTGCTGCAAGCTCCCAGGCGCCGCCTCCGCCACCCGGAGTCCGGTTCCGTGCAGCCTGTGCCGAGTGAGCTCCTTCGCCGCTGCCGGAACCCGACCGCCCGCCGCCCGCTCTCCCGCCCCTCAGGCCCCGGCGCCAAACGAGGAGGTGGGCAGCCACGCCGGCCATGGACCGCCGGAGCTGAAGAGCCTCTGCGAAGCCCCTGGCTCTCGCGCCTCTTCGCCCTTTTCCCTGGAAAGGCGGGGGGGAAAAGGGGGACTAACCAGAAGAGAGAAAGAAGAGGGTGGGGAGGGGGAACCGGTGTCTCCCCCCGGGGCAGTCGCGCATCGTCCCCGAATCCACCAGAGGCAGAACTTTCAGGGACGACTTTTACCAGTTTGCTCCCACCTTTTTGCCAAACCCTAAAATGAAAGGACAAAAGTTGGCGCTGACTCTGGCAGCTCGGATGACGACTGGAGCGTTTTCAGCGGCATCTCCAGGAGAAAAACCCGTGCGCGTCTGATTGTTCTGTGGCCCCCAAGCTGCAGTGCGCGCGCGTGTGTGTGGGTGTGTGTGTGTGTTTGGGTGTGTGTCTGTGTGTGTACACAGACGTCCACACACACACTCGCGGCCGCGGGATCAGCGCCTGGAAGCAGACGTTTCGGCCACAGACTGACTCGTAGAGGAGGAGCTGGCGATCGGGAGGCGTGAGCCGCCAAAAGTCTGCAGGATCCTGGTGTGAATGAACCGGAGGCACCTGGGCGCAGGGATCACCTCCCCCACACCCCGCCCCGGGCCAGAGTTGAGTTGTGGGGCTTTTTTTTTTTCACCTTCTTGTGAAGAATTTTTTTTTTTTT
>NW_011494876.1:10902629-10907217 GCF_000754665.1 Bison bison bison
TTTTTTTTTTTTATTATTTGTTGTAAAGTCTTTTGCACAATCACGCCCACATTTGGGGTTGGAAAGCCCTAATTACCGCCGTCGCTGATGGACGTTGGAGAGGGAGCGCCTCGCCGAGGAACAGTCGCCTGCGCGCCCTCGCCGGCCCCGCGGCTCCCTTGTTGCGCGCCGGCCGGGCCCTGCTCCGGCTGCCGGCAGGCGGACTTCGGCGCCCCCTCGGTTCCCGCGCGCATCCCAGCACTACTCTGGCTCGGGAACCCAGACTCGAACGCTAGTGACGGCTTAGGCTCCAGTCTCCAGAGCCTGCCGGACGAGCCCTGGAGGAACCCGCAGCTCCGCGCAGGATCGTCTCCGCAGGCTTAACGAGGACGCTCCGCTTGGATTCTTCGGCTCTGGTGGCGACTTCCTCCCCGCGCCCCCCTCCCCCTCGCAATGAAGGTAGGTGTTCTGTGTGTCGCCGAGGCTCGTCACTTTTTTTTTTTCTTTACATTGTTTTATTTTGGAAGTTAACTGACCCTCCTCCACCCCCGGCCAACCTCTCCCTACCCTCCTCCATTTCTCCTACATCTGGAGACTCTAAAACCCCCCGCGTAGCTGGCTGAGACCCCTACCCTTTCGCCCTCCCCCCATCCCCGTGCACTACCTCGGTCTCCCAGGAGACAGACCTCTTCTTGTCCCACCAAAAGTTCTGCAAACTTTTTTAGACTTTGGAGAAAAAGTGGGGTAGAGACAGCGCAGAAAAACTGAGAGAGGTCCGCAGACGACTTTCCTTTTGCCCTGAGAAACTCAAGTGTAGCTTACTATGTATATTTCAGTAACAGGATAATGATTCAATTCAACAAATATTTACCAAGCGCCCACTGGCGCGGACCCCGAGAGGGTGGGTGGCCGGGGCTCAGAAAGGGGAAGGGGACTCCTTGGTTGAGAGATCGTGAAGCCAGACCAGGAGCTGACTATTCCTGAGCCTCGTACCCCCCGCCCTCTGCTGCCAGAGGCCAGGTTGCCGGCTCAATGCAGCCGGGGAACCCAAGCGCAGCAGGCCCTGTGCCTTTAAGAGTGCCTGGCAGGGGGCCAGCTCGCACCCTGGCGCAGGGATGGGGTCGCGTTATTAGCATTATTAGCCGCCACTGGGTGAGCTCCGCACTTTGCAGCGGTGATGGGGGTGGGGAGGGCTGGCGGTGGTGGCTCTAATTTGGTCCGCTGGGAGAGCGCACCCCGGCCCCCCGCGCGGAATCCTCCTTGTCCTTTAGAAACATTTGGGCCTCCGGGTTGGGAGAGCGGGCGGGGGGGCAGTTTGTGAACTCTTGTTTGTTTTAATTGTCAGTTGTATGTTAAAGCCGAGTCACACACTCCGAGGGTCACCGAGAGTTCACTTTTACGAAAAGTTAACATTTCCTGCAGTATAACTAGCTATTTTCCAAACAATTTTTCCTCTCTGTCCTGCAGGCTTCGGTCCTTATTTTCATTTTTCTTGATTCTCTTTTAAATTTTCTAGAAAATAAGTTTGGGATTGGAATTCAGATGTTTCCTAAAGTACCCCCTCAAAAAAGTTTTTAAAAAACCCACAGCTTGGAGACCCCGTGGCCTGTTTTAGTCTCCAATCGCAGTCTGGCATGGGGGCCCCTTCTCGTCTCCCGTCTTTCTTTAGACGGACAGCTCGCTGTTTAGAAGTCACTTGGAGTCAGTGGTGGGATCACACCTCCTGCCCTCCTGCCAACGTTCAAGGCTACTCCGGCCAGATGCAGAGATTTTGCTTCTAGACAAACTCTGTGGGGAGCCGAGGGTGTGCAGGCAGTGGACATTGTGTGTCCAAGTGTGTGGATCTGCGCCCTGCACGTTGTGGAGAGTAAAGGGCCAGTTCTCGGGTCTTGCACTTACTAAATCCTCAGCCAGGCCCGGTGCCACAAAGGAAGACCCTCCCTCCCCAGGAGGCTCGGTCAGAGTCCCTAGCCGTTCCCTCCGCTCGTCCGAGCGCTCTGGTGCACAAGGGGTTAGCACCGTCTGCCAAAGCTCAGCTAGTCCTCTGCCTTTTTCTTTCTCGCTGTGCGGTGCCGGCTGCCCCCTGTTGGCTGCCTTGAGGTAGGACATCTTGGAGCCTGTGTCTTGGCCAGGCAGGCAGCTTGCTCGCCTCTTCCTCCCACCTCTGGCTTTACAAGAACATCCCTTCGGATCGCTAGGTCACACTCTCCCAGGAACGCCCCTCGGAGGCCCCCAGAGGACATGCTGCGCTGCGCGGCTGCATTAGTAAGGGGTCAAGTGTCCGACCCAGCGAATGGGGCTCGGGCGAGTGGAAGAAGGGTTGGTACCCCTTCTCCCCGGCACATTAAGGAGCAGGAGCGTCCCCCTAGGAAGTCTCGGGTCTGGTCTTGACCCCCTCACTGGTTCACCCTGTAAGCCGAGGACCAGCGCTTCTTTTTCTCTCTCGTCCTCAGTTTCTTGTCTATTAAAAAGTGGAGTTGAAACAACCTCTGAAAAATGGGTGTTGAAGCATTCTGTAATTTTCCTTCTCTTTCCTTCCGCCGACAAACAGTTCTTTGGGACAGAGTTGAGAGGCTGTGCCTAGAGAGCTAGGCTAGACTTCTTGTGTGGGAAGGTAGAAGTGATGTTTCCCTCTTCTCCCTGGTCCCCCCAGGTGTGTGTGTGAGAGAGAGTTGGCTTGCAGTCTGGAGATCTTGTCTAAGGATGGATGAGGTGAGGCCGCAAGAGAACTAGACTTGGCCACTGTGCTTCCCTCGGAGACTCCCTGGTACCCGAGTTGGTGTCCCTTCTGAGTCAGGACAGTCAGAAGCTGCACACACCTCCCTTGCACTGACTGGGGCTCAAGGAACTCCCTCCTCCACCCCCTCTGTCGGCTCCCCCACCCCTTCCGACCCTCGGTGCTGTGGACACGTCCGGGCGGCTAGGGGCAGCTCCGGCGCTCTTGCTCCAGGCTAGAGGCCTGGGGGAGTGCGGGCTCCTCCTGGGCTCCCCCAAAACGGACCTCCTTTCAGCCTACCATCCCCTCCTGCTTCTCCCCTCGTTCCCCAACTTTGTGGCTGCCACTGATTTTTTCTCCTGCAGTTCTCTCCATCTCTCTCCCCTTGCTTTCGGGAGAGATTAAAGTGGGGAAAACAAAATTTATCTCCCACTAAGAGCTGGGATTCTTAAGAGTTTCCTGTGCTTTTCGCCACCGCGAGCCCAGGTCAATCTAATTTATTCTCCCAGTTTCTCCATCATTTCCGCTCCCAGAGACTAGGGTCTAGGGGCTGGGGCTGGACGTGAAGTGGAAGGCGGTGTCCAGACCGAGTGAGGTAGCGCCAGTGGCTGAGGGGCGAGAATTTTCTCCCTGCCTCGAGGGAATTTCTTTTTAGGCGCTTCTGGCCTCCGACTTGAGCGTGCTTTCCCGGGCTTTCTGTCGCCCCCCAAAGTCCTCTAAACTCGCGTAACGGAGTTTAGAGGATTCTCGGCCCGCACACCAGTTGATAAAGAAAGGTTAGGGACACTTTTAATCCAGCGGGAAGGCTCTGGAGGAGAGACAATATAAGCCTACTCTACGTGGATCTGTTCTGGGGCTGGAAACAAGGGCGCGCAAACGCCCTACCCCCACCTCACCCCTCCCTTGCGCTAGAACCTCTCAAATGCCCGCAGCCCTCCTCTGAGACGCGCACTAGAAACAGATGCCAAGTATCCTTACAAAGTCCATTTCTTCGGACCCTGAAATTGTTCAAAATTTTTAGCCTGGTCTTCGGTGAATTCAGCTTCTGCCCAGAACTTTTACCCTGCATGTTACGGTCTCCGGAAAGGTCTTATTTTGTCCTCTTTTCGGATCAGTTCTCTTGGTAAACAGGCAGGGACGTTTACCCTACAGTTCGATGTATCAGTGAGTTGGCTGTGGGTTCCTTCAGTCTTTAAACTTGTGGGGCCTTTTCTGGGTTGCACGGGGGATTGGAGCGGGAAGAGGGCCAAGCTGTTTCCGGGCAAGCGCGCGGGTTAAGTGGAGATGTGACTCGCGGGGCTCTCCCGGCAGATTCCCTTCGGGACACCTCCGGCCTACTCCCAGCCCCGGGCTTAGAGACCCGCGTCGCGGAAGCCAACTTGCCCCGCTCCCACTTTGGCCCCAGTTCTATGAACGAGTGGCTTCTCCCCGAGGTCGTCGGGCCGAGAGTGGGATCGGTTTGTGTGGCTTCTCCTCTAACAAAGAGATCCGCAGTAATCCGCGGAATCTGTTATCAATTTCTCCGCTGCCCGCGCCCCGCCCCGAGTGCCCCGCCCGTCGGAAAGCTGGAAAAGTGCGCGCGGCTCGCAGCGAGGTCTCTGCCTCCGCCTGGGGAGCACGTCGGAGAGCCTGTGTGTCTGTGCACGAGTGTGTGTGTGAATGTGCCAGAGTGTGAGTGTGTATGAGTGTGTGCACGCGCACGGCCTTGGCCCCCGATGGAGAGAGTTGACTTCGCAGCTTGGGCCGCGCGAGAAGGCAGCCCTCGCGAGCCACCCCCTCCCCTGGAGGAAACTTGACACTTCGGGCGGGGGTGGGGAGGAAGACCGAGCCTTCTCTCTCCTGGGCTGGGGAAACCCCAGGCTTCTCTTCTGCGGCATGCGCCCCCCAGCTCTG
>NW_011494876.1:10907423-10914901 GCF_000754665.1 Bison bison bison
CCCCCCCCGCCGCCGTCTCGCTCTGCCACCGCCTACAGGTGGAGAAGTCACCAGTGGGGAGGACGGCGGCAGAAACCTCCAAGGCCGCCCCCTGCCCCCGAAATTCTTGACGACGGGAACCTTCGCTGCCGAGGCCCTCTGCGCCCTGGAATCCAGGGGCTCGGCCGAGGCGCGGGAGCCAGCGCATCTCTGGCCCAGCCGGGGACTCCTTCGCATCGGCCCGGGCCTCGCCCTGCACCCGCATCTTGCGAGACTGACCCAACCGCGTCCGAATTGGGCTGGAGGGTGGGGTAGCGGAGTTTCAAGACCACGCTCAAGGTGCCCCGATAGCGAGATGCAACTCCAGACCAGGACCAAAGGAAACTGGAGTCCCCTCGGCTTCCTTTCCCCTTTCTCCGTGGCAGCTGCTAGAAGTGGGGACTGGAGGGAGCGGTAGTGGGAGTGAGAAAATCAGATTTTGGGGGAGCGCTGTGGGGAGGGCCGGGAAGGGAGCCCCTCTCCTCGGACAGCGCGACCTGGGGTGTGGGGGGTTGTGTATCCCTCCTCTGGGATACACTCCAAGGCGGAGGCCGAAGGCAGGGAGAGGGCACTGATTTCCGGTTTCCTGCGCCGGGAGAGCCGCTCGCCCATCCCCTTATGCCCCGTGCGCCCCCATCTCCTCCCCACCCCAGTCTGGCCGAAGAGCGGTCTAAGGAAACCCAGGCTGCCTTTCCCGCTATGGAAGCGGCTAGCCCCGGAGCGGGCCGTAAACTGATTATGAAACTGATGATGTTAATTCAGAGCTGCATTTCCCAGCTGGGCACTCCCGTGCTCGCCGCTCCCGGGGGCCTCGCCCCCACCCCCTTGCCCTTCCCTCCCGCGTGCTGCCCCCACCCCCACCCCCCGCCGCCGGCCACCCCGCCTCCCTCGCAGCCGCCGGCGGCGCGCTCCACTCGCCTTCGCGCTCCTCTCGCCCATGGAATTAATTCCGGCTCCACTTGTTGCTCTGCCCAGGTCGGGGAGAGGACGAGGGTGGCAGCGGGTCCCCGAGTGAATTCCCGAGGAGGGACTCAGCACAGCGCGGAACTAGAGGGGAGCGAGGGGGTGCAGGACGCGAGCAAGCAGGAAGGAGGCAGCGCCTGGCACCGGGGCTTTGACTCAACAGCATTGAGACATGTTTGTAATCGCTGGCGTGCCCCGCGCGCAGGATCCCAGCGAAATCAGATTTCCTGGTGAGGTTGCGTGGGTGGATTAATTTGGAAAAAGAAACTGCCTATATCTTGCCATCAAAAACTCACGGAGGAGAAGCGCAGTCAATCAACAGTAAACTTGAGAGATCCCGGATGCTTCCGTTGTTTAAACTTGTATGCTTGAAAATTATCTGAGAGGCAATAAACATCTGCTCCTTTCTTCCCTCTCCAGAAGTCGATTGGAATATTAAGCCCAGGAGTTGCTTGGGGGACGGCTGGAAGGGCAATGTCTTCCAAGTTCTTCCTAATGGCTTTGGCCATATTTCTCTCCTTCGCCCAGGTTGTAATAGAAGCTAATTCTTGGTGGTAAGTTTATCCTATATGCATATTCTTTTACTTTAAGATTCGTTTGTATTGTATAATGAATGCTGCAATATTCTCAGTCGTGAATTTGGGTGTATTTATGTAATACACACACACACACACACACACACACACATATATATTTTTTTATAGACATTTATATATGTATATATATATATAAATATAAAAATGTTTAAATCAAAATTTTCTTTAAATTTTGTGAATTAAAATTTTTGCTTATTTTTAACACTGTGAAGCTTATCTTTAGCTCCATAGGGAATAGAAGCTATAAATTTAACTTTTGTCTTTTTTGAGGTTCACATTATGCTTGTAGTACATCATATAATTAAGGGAAACCAGAATTCACTTCTCTAATAATTCTAAGCCTATCTATAAAATGTGCTTTTTGCTACCTCTAGGTAGTAAAAGTGAGTTCCAACGTTTATTTTCTGTCACTTGAAGTTACTAACTTTCAGGGTCTGAGGTAGGCAGAGTTACTAGGAAGATAGCTACACTCCAAGTGGGGAAGTACTGAGGGCTTGAAATTTAATCAAAAAAGGTTACCTTGAGTAGTTCAGTGTCCCTAAATGCGGGTTTCTTGCTGGTAGGGGCCTAGAGAGTAGACTGCATTATATCTAGAGGATTATTTTTGACTGCATTCTGGTTTGTTTGTTTTTTTTTTTTTACTGTAAATGAACAGTGTTTTTCTGTCAAACATGACTTCTGTTCCCCGGATACTCTGTCTTGGGTCCCTCACAGTCACATAAGGAGCCCTTTTAAAACTTCCAGAACAGGGTGAATTTTCTTCCGTCTGTATACTTGTCCTCCTGTTCTTCCATCCGTCAAAAGGAACTGCTATCTCCTACCCGTGTCGAATTATGTCTGCTTTCCGTATTCATACATTTTCAAGGCAGATCGGTCCAATTTGTGGGGCAAAGTGAGTCATTTTCTCTCATGTCAGAGGCCCATCCCCCCAGCCTGCCTTTTACCCCTTTTCTGGAGTGGAATATCAGAGATTTTGGTTCAGGTATATGGCAGAAAGGGGCAAGGAGGGGAGTGAGAACTCTAGCTGAGAAGCCAGATGGCGGGACAGGGGCTATACAATGCCTCCGTTTTCTGAGTGGAGTTTAAACAGAGGAGTTCTATGAAGCCCGTCTCATACTTTGTCATGAGGACAAGCAGGAGAGAAAAAGCATCTGTGTGCTTAAACTTCTGTATTGCTGACATGTTTTCAGGGGGCCCACCTTGAGAGTTCACGTAAATCTTGAATGCACATCTCCCCCCCCCTCCCTTTTTAGGTCGCTAGGTATGAATAACCCTGTTCAGATGTCAGAAGTATATATCATAGGAGCGCAGCCTCTCTGCAGCCAACTGGCAGGACTTTCCCAAGGACAGAAGAAACTCTGCCACTTGTATCAGGACCACATGCAGTACATTGGAGAGGGCGCCAAGACGGGCATCAAGGAGTGCCAGTATCAGTTCCGGCACCGGAGGTGGAACTGCAGCACCGTTGATAACACCTCTGTCTTCGGCAGGGTCATGCAGATCGGTAGGAAACCGTTTCAGATGTTGTTAAATATATAGAAACTTTTCTCCTAGGAAATGTCTCTAGTGTTACTTAAAGCTTCATCTGATGGGACTCTTCCAGCAGGGTGGCGGCTTGGGACTTCTGTCATTATGGCTGTGTTCGTGCCTGTCCTCTGGATGTCTAATGATAAGTTTTGGACTTCTTGAATTAGATCAGGAGAGGGTGGGCATCAACTACACCTTCATTTTTCTCATCACTTAATTTTCCTAAAAAGCATTTTGTGTAAAATAGTACCAGAACACTTACGTTGGTTTCACAAAAGTAGATGGGGAAAGCCGAGTCATTTCTGTCCTTAAACTTCAAAACTCTTAATTGTTAGAAGTTTCCTAACTTGAACCACAATTCAGATGGCCCAGGCATCAAACTGAAAATTGCCATCTTGCAGAATGCTGGATGAGCTGGACGTAAGTAAGGTTTTAATGTTCCTAATATAGATATTTCCTAAAGCTATCTATTGAGATAAACGTGTTAGACACTTTACTTTTAGTCCCAGGAAGAATTTTAATTAGAAGTGATCCAATTTACATCTGTGAGTTGGCCATTGATATAAGAACACCTGCTTCAAAGGGCAACCTGGAAACTTAAAAGTGTTTAATGTATCGTTCTCAGTCCAGTTCTTTATTTTTAAATGTGTTGTTGAACTTGTTATTCTATTCAGGGAGAAGGTGGCACTAAAACTGGGCTAAAGGCAAAGAATTTGGAAAATCAGTCTGCCTCTGGTTTAGTTGAATAGTGTAGGCTATAGTCTGACAGATGTGGTCCTGTGTGTGTGTGCTAGTGAATATTTTTGGTCTCTTTACTTTTATGCAAACAAGCCCATATAATTAATATGACTGCAGTGACTCCTAAAATAAGCAATTTATCAAAGCAATTAACTATTTATACTGACTGAAGATAAAAAGTTGGCTTAATGTCCGTCACGGATGGATAAAATGCTTTTTAAAAAAACCCTGAAAAGTGCATTCATTGAGAACAAAAAAGAGTTGTCAGTGGATGTTTGAGCCAAGCGGCTTCATAAACTAAAATAATACAGGACTGGAAGCCGTTCCTCTAATTGAATGGGAGAACGGTCTGCAGCCTCAGCCTACAGAGCCTCCTAGGGCTTTCCTGTTAATGATTAAAATGTGCTAATGCATATTCTGGGACCTGAATCTAGGAATTAAGCTTCAGGAACACAGGAGTTTTCCCCAAATATGGGCTGCCTTATGTGGTTAACTCAGGGTGTAGTGAAGATTTAATTCTCCTGCATTTTGATATTGTGAGTGATCCAAACACATCTTTGTCAGCTATATCACAGTAACCTCTCAGCCTTCTCTCCACCTTTGCCTTATGTGTTCCCTCTATCTACCTTCCTCTCAAACTTTGGGAGTTTTTCCCATATGTATGAGTTAGTGAAAATCATACACCTCTGATGGTAACAAGGAAGGAAAACAGCAATTGGAACTGTTTTTCTGTGTAGTCACTGGAACACAGCTTTGATTTAAGATCCTCTTTGTATGTAGCCTGTTTGGGGCCAAAATGTTCAGAATAAGCTATCATTTGCTAAGTGGATTTGAGTTCTGCTGAAGATTTACTTAAAATGTGGTCCAAGATTCAAAGAGACTGCTTCCTTAGGGAACAAGCAGAACCCTTGGTACAAAGGCCTGTGTTTAATTGTCCCCTGTAAGTAGACTCTCTGGTCCTTAGCTGTGAGGCACCGTCTTGGTTGATGGGAAGTAGGCAGGAGTGGAAGCTCATGATGGCCCCAGAGGAGGGGGCCCTCCTGGATCGTACCATCATCCCTGAGGCCCCCCTCGCCAAAGGGTCCTCAGGTGTCCGAGCTCTCAGAGCAGACAGCTGCTGCAGGGTGGCTCATGGTGGTGGAACACAGGGCCTTAGAGAGAGAGAGAGGAAAAATCAGAATCGATTTTTATGGAAGAGGAACATGAACCCCACCCCAACGGTGGAAGTTACTTCATTTTCACTTTTCTACTTTAGGGTTTGTTAGATGAGAATGAGCTAAGGGAAAATTTGAAACACCTTTGATGCTAAGTGTGTGGGTGCCCACTCCAGAGCATGGAGTTCACCAGGGATGTGGAAGCTGGTTCTCCTCCCTGAGAGACCCTATGATGGGGCCAGTTTCTGTGACTCAGGCTGCCACCCCCAAGCACTCACCTACTTTCTTTAGAGGCCAGTCCAGGCGCTGTACACAGTCGCCTCTTCATTATGAAAACGTCCTCATTTTTCATCATGCTAGTCTTTCCTTCCAGCTTTTGTCTCCCGCTTGTCTTTGTTTGCCTGCTGTGAAAAGATGTGTAAGAAAGGCGCCGTCTTCCCAGAGGGTGAGGACAGGAAGGCTGATCTCTCAGGGAGGAGCTGTCACCCGATGCAGTGCTGCTTCCAGGATGGCTGCGTCCCCACGCTGCAGCCAGAGAGCACTTCTCATGCTGACATTTTCCCTGCAGTGACCAACTAGCTTAGAGATAGCTACCAGGTTTGATTTCTGGGGCAAAAAAAGAAAATAGTCAAGAATAGCATTGTCGTGCTTTGTATAAAATCCCTTTGATGCTCTCTGTATGCAGGACAGAGCTTTTTCTCTTCCTCTGTCTCCAGAGGATGGTTTATCTCTCTTCCTCAAGCTACCTCTGTATTCTATGAGTCTCCTGTCCACAGGGTTTTCTGTACTATCAGTGTTAATCCTCAGATCACTCCCTAGGATCTGTCTGCTCTCCTCATTTCTCACCACTCCCTTGATGTTCTCTGCCTTGCTAATTCAACTAGATAGATGGAACACCCCCACAGGAACTTTCTGGATCCTCCTGCCAACCACCAGCACACTCCTCAAGTTATTCATTTTTTACAATGTGGGAGGGAAGGTTTGGTAAATCAGAGCCATCGCCATTTCTGAGAGGGGAATCACAAGTGGTCACAGATTGAGGGGCAGAAGCCCAAAGGAAGGGCAGTCTGCAGGTTCCCTGAGTTGGCAGAGCCACCCTCCTGCAGGATGGCCCTTGAATACTATGGTCAGCTGTTGTTGTGATTCCCTACCCCCACCAAAAAAAAAAAAATTGTTAGCAAGCTCTTTAAGAGAAACTGATCCTGGTACAGGGATCCCAGTGTCAGAAGGGGCCTTTTCCCCCCTGGGCATCTGGTTCAATACCCTTATTTTATAGTTGAGGAAAATGAGGCCCCCCCCTTGTCACCCCATGCCCCCAGGCCCAGCTTCAGCTGGCTGGGTATTAACCCTTCTCCCTCGTAGTATAACACTTTCATTAAGTGACTTCTTGTCCCATGTAGAAATGTCTCTAGGTACAAGTGGAAATTGGAAATTAAGATAGTCTACGCTCACCTCCGTTTTTCTCCATACAAATAGGGCTCCTATAGAACTGTTTGACAGGGAGCTATTCTTTACAAGTTTTAGGGAAGGAGAACCTTTTTCTTCTTTTCTCCTTAAGACTATTCCCCCCCCCCCCTTTTTGTTGTTTTCCTGACACTTGGAGTCAGAGGCTGCTGCGGAGTCACAGAAATGACATTAAAGAACGGCAGGCTGTTGTGAAAGTAAGATACTCAACCTTCTTGAGTGAGAAGCATCAGGCCGGGCAGCTTGGGAACTGAGAAGAGGCGAGAATTTCATTTGTAACTCTCTAGGAACCGGTTGAGAAATATCCTCTGGGGAAGTCAGGAGCCTTGTTCTGAGTCAGACTTGATGCTGCAGACGGAGGAAGGGGAAGCCAGGTTACTACCAGCGGGGCCACAGGAGCGGGAAGGGGCAGCTGCAGTGTTTGGCTTTCCTGGGGGCCTAGGGCTTTCAGAGGCTCTAAGCCTCTGTGCTCCTGTCCTGTAGGTCACTCAGAATGAAAATAGTAACAAATGTTTAAAATAAGTGTCAAGAAGTCTACCCCAATTGTGTGTTTTCTTCCCTTGGTGACTTCTTTTCTAGGCATTTGGGTTATTTTCAGAAGAGGTGTATAGAACAATCGATCTCTGAGCATCCCGCCTTGGGCTCTGTCTGAAATGGCAGAGCAGAGGTGGGGTGTGTGGGTGTTAATACCCTCCTGGGTTGTTTCTGCGTGTTGGGGCCTCCTAGCTCCCCCTTTAGGAGCCGGGTAGGGGTGTTCGCCGTCCGGGGCTGCAGAGTGGGGGGCGCCCGCTGACCGGTCCTCGCCCGCAGGCAGCCGCGAGACGGCCTTCACGTACGCGGTGAGCGCCGCGGGGGTGGTCAACGCCATGAGCCGCGCCTGCCGCGAGGGCGAGCTGTCCACCTGCGGCTGCAGCCGCGCCGCGCGCCCCAAGGACCTGCCGCGGGACTGGCTGTGGGGCGGCTGCGGCGACAACATCGACTACGGCTACCGCTTCGCCAAGGAGTTCGTGGACGCCCG
>NW_011494876.1:10915001-10928182 GCF_000754665.1 Bison bison bison
CACAACAACGAGGCCGGCCGCCGGGTGAGCCTCCGTCAGCCGCAGGCCTGGGAGGGGCCGGGGCTCCCGGCTCTCCCTGTGTCTCTGCGGCTCTCTTCCTGTCTCCGCCTCCCTTCCTAGCTTTTCCGGTCTGTTTTCCCCCTGCCTGCTCCTCTCTGTCCTTCCACTCCCCTCAGCCAGCTCCCCACAGGCCTCCCTGGAGAGGGGTGCACACCCCAGAAAGGCCTCCTGGAGCGGAAGCAGCCCGCCGTGGCCAGCTCTAGCCAAGGGGCGCCTGCAGTGGCCTGAGAAAGATCTTTCTCCGCCTCTTTAATAAATCCCCAGCGCAATTGGCCAGGCCAGAGCTAAACATGCTGCTTAGGTTCGCAGCCCTCCTCCCTGGAACAAGTTTGTGGCTGCGATTAAGATTAAATTGGGGAGAGGGAGTTACTTATTTAAGTAGGTGCCCAGTTGAGCAAGCCCTCGCCCAGCTTCCGGGTTACCTCCTCCCCTCTTTGTGCCCCTCCTTGTGTCCTGGGACAGCAGGCCTGATGGATTGAGGGTTTGTAAAAAGAGCTTTTCTAGGATAACTCTCCAACCAACCGGGTGGAATTTCGTAGGTCTGACGATCAGGCCCATGGAAGGAAGAGAGAGGGCCTCGAAAGTGTCCAGAGAGAAAGTCCTCCCAAGGCAGCCCGCCCCTCCACCCCATCCCCCGTTTCACTCTTTCCTTCCCCTGGTGGGGCTGTGAAAAGCTCCCTCACAATAGTTAAAAAGACCCTTTTTTCCTGCGGTTAAACACATGGCACTTTATGGCTGCTTTAAAATGAAGGGGTGAAAACTTTTCCTGACTTTGGCAGCACTGAAAACCAGGGCCATTATTTTTTTCGAGAACCCAAGGTGGGTGCCAGGAACTTTCTGGTCAGAGATCTCACTCTTCTGTATTTTGGGGTGAGGAACAGGAATGGTAATCACAAAGTAACATCCAGGGGACAGGAAGGAACCTGAGAGCCCCGCACACCCTCTCGTGAAAGGCGGGAAACAGACTGGAGAACCACTTCCAGGCAGGGCAGAGAATTAGGGGATGGAGCTGTCAGCCCAGGCACTTTTTCCCTTAAACTAGGGCGTTGCAGCTCGAGGGTAAAGGGCTGCAGGTTTGGGGATTAAAGAAATCTAGGTTAACACCCTGCTCTGTTTCTGAGCGTCCGTTGCCCCATCTGCTCACCAGTTAGATGGACAGTAACAGTGTCGCCTGGGGTTGCTGTAAGGACTCACTGGGGTCATACAGTAGACTGAACCTTGTTATTAACACTTGGCCACTTCTGAGTTCTAATTAATAAGGCTCAACCGAAGGGCTGAGTTCAGTGTCAACCAGTGGTAAGTGCTTGATAGATGATAACTGAGTCACTAGACCTAATGAAGCAGAGCACATAGGAAAGTGGAAGTAACCCAGATCCCTCCAGGTAACCTGTTTCTTCTCAGCTTTGATCTTGACTATGTGGGGGACCACAGAAGGACTCAACTCTGCAGAATCTTACCTGTGGTGCCTGAGGGGTCAGATGGTTGCTCCAGGGGAGCGTGGCCACTCCTTTCTGAGGCTCCCCTTTGCTGGGGTGCCTGTACCAGGGGTGGACTTTCTGCCCCCTGCAGCCGGCCCAGGCCTTGGAGTGGGCATGGCTACCCCACTGTCTCGGGAGCCTAGCACCTCGGTCCTGTCCTCTACCCAGGACACATCACCTTAATCTGCATGCAGGGCACCCAGCGTCTCAGACCACAAATGCCTCCAGGACAGAGGTATGGCTGACTCGGGACCCACTATGTCCCTCTCTGGTGCTTTCAGCCTTCTTTGGGGATTTCCTCGGTTTCTCTCATGGAGAGAAATCACAGGAGCTTAGCAACCAAGAAGAGCAGGTCAAGGGACTTCCAAGGGGAGACAGGAGGGGTCGGAGAGTGGGAAAAGCACATTCGATGTAATTTCATTTAACATGAGCATTTGTACATAGGTTTTTTGGAAATGTTATAGTTGGAGCAGCAAACTATGCTTGATCCTGGTGGATGAGGTTACAGAGAAGACGGTTTTCCTCCAGGATCGTAGGGGTGAGAGGAGGAAAGCTGGACACTCGGTCAGGAAACCGTATTAGACTCCTAGAAAGAAAATCTAGTTTCTGATTCTCCTCAAAGGGGAGTGAAGGTTAAATACATTTGCAAAACTCTTTCCCACACTAGCCTAGCTGCGGCCCTGAAACCCTTCATGTGGAGGGGGTACGCTTGAGCTCCCCTTTGAGGAAAGCCCCTTCTGAAGCCCTGGAGGGAGAGGGTCGCTGCTGGGGCAGGAGTGGCCTCGCACGGCTCTGGCCTCCAGGTCCTGACAGGCCGCTGCCAGCAGCGTGCTGGCTTGGGAGGCTCACTGGCACAGCCCCGGGCAGCCAGCACTGTAAATGGGCAGCGGCCACCTCCCAGACCCTTGGGTGCTGCTGCTGCAGGGCCCAGCACCATGCCCTCGTCACCCTGCAAACCAGGTCTGCTGATTGCATCCTGCCTGCTAAGTACCTCAAGCCAGCATGTCTTGGTTTCACCCTTGTAACACTGCCGTGAGGTTGGCACCACCACAGTGCCCTTTGCAGATGGGAATGGAGGCCCAGAATGGTGATGCCCTTGCCTAAATTCAGGGGCAGGACAGAATCTGTGTCTGTCTGGGTCCACGGTGGACGCGCTCAGCCTGTGCAGAGCGTGGGGGCTGTGCAGGAAGCAGCAGTGAAGGTACCTGAAATCCAGGCCCGGTCCCCCTCTATCCAGCCTGTGTGACCATCTGGGCCGCTTACCTTCTCTGCGTCACTGGGCCCTCGTCCAGTCCCGCGCAGGTTACAACCGTGCTGGGAGGATTTGATGAGATGAGAGTGGAGAGGCTCTTAGGACAGGGCTCGCCCCACGGCAGTATGAACAGTAAGAGTGAGGAAAGATTTGAACCCTGACCACTTACCAGCTGGGCGCCCATGGCGTGAGCTTGGAGCCCAGCTGCCTGGGTTCCGGTCACGGCCCCTCCTTCCCAGTGCTTGGGCTGCTAACACAGCTCGCTGGGCTTCACTTTCCTTCTCTGAGACGCAGGCGGTGGGGTGCTTCCCTCACAGACTGCTGCTCACAGGAGTCCAGGTCAGACCTGACGGCAGTCTCCTGCTTCCAAAAAAGAAGCCAAGGCAACAATTTTGTTTCTTGTTCCCATTCAAAACCAGGTAGTTTATTATGATGATGTGCAACAATGAGGGGTAAGAACCGATTTATTTTACAGACTCATTTTTAAAGAAGGCCACAAAAGCCTCCAGGTCTGGAGGACGAGGGGGAGGTGGCCCGGGCTGAGCTGGTGACCAGGGTCTGGGTTCCCAGGTGAGGGTGCCCCCCGCTGACTGTCCCCTTCTCCCCGCAGACGGTGTACAGCCTGGCCGACGTGGCCTGCAAGTGCCACGGGGTGTCAGGCTCGTGCAGCCTCAAGACGTGCTGGCTGCAGCTGGCCGACTTCCGCAAGGTGGGTGATGCCCTGAAGGAGAAGTACGACAGCGCGGCGGCCATGCGGCTCAACAGCCGGGGCAAGCTGGTGCAGGTCAACAGCCGCTTCAACTCGCCCACCACCCAGGACCTGGTCTACATCGACCCCAGCCCCGACTACTGCGTGCGCAACGAGAGCACTGGCTCGCTGGGCACGCAGGGCCGCCTGTGCAACAAGACGTCCGAGGGCATGGACGGCTGCGAGCTCATGTGCTGCGGCCGCGGCTACGACCAGTTCAAGACGGTGCAGACCGAGCGCTGCCACTGCAAGTTCCACTGGTGCTGCTACGTCAAGTGCAAGAAGTGCACGGAGATCGTGGACCAGTTCGTCTGCAAGTAGCGGGCGCCCCGCCGCCTGCCCGTCACCCGGCCCCGCTCCCAGGACCCACTTATTTATAGAAAGTACAGTGATTCTGTTTGGGTTTTTTTTTTTTAATGTTTTTTTCATCCCTAAGAATTGCAACCGGAACCATTTTTTCCCCCTGTTCCCATCTGAGAACTCTGTGGTTAATAATATTATAATTATTATTTGGCAATAAGGGGGTTGGGAACCAAGAAAATATTTATTTTGTGGATCTTTGAAAAGGTAAGACAAGACTTGTTTTGATGGTATAATGGATGGGGGGGATAAAACATGCCCTTGCTGAGATGTGTGCACATCTGGAGGTCAAGGAAACATTGTTCTCTTTGTCTCAGCTATCGCATGGGACAGGTAGCACCCCACTGCAAGGAGGTGGCCCAGAGCTATGCATGACCCAGCGCCTGGGAGCAAAAGGAGTTCTGCGGTCTGGGGAAGCCGGAAGGTCTTGAGAAACAGACAAAACAATGAGAACCCCACCCCCCTCTTTCCCAGGGGCTGCCAGCCTGAAATATTTCCAAAATGTATTTAAAATTTGAGAACAAGAATCTCATATCCCTTCAAGAAAGAAGGTTTATCATATGTCTCACTGTCCTCCAGCATTCCATCTACAGCTGGTCCATTCTATTAGCTACTGAAACCTGGGGAGCAGGGAGAGAAGCCCTAGACATTAAAACACAAAAAACTCCTTTTATTGAGTCAGTTGATTTAACATTCAAAGCTGTTGTGAGAATCAGGTTATCCACTTGGAAAAGGATCCCTGAATGATTCTGGTACCAGACGTTTTGCTTGGAGAAGGGCAGGGAGGTTGGCTTGGCGATAAAGGAAAATATACTGTAATTTTCTTAGGGATACTTGGTTAATAAATGATAATAGTGAAAACACATGAATTCCATTCACAGATCCTCAACCTGAACTTCAAGGTACTTGTGTGCAGTTCAGCCCTGCACCAAAGCAGAAAACCTATTTGAGGGAAAAAAGTGACCTCCGCCCTCCCTCCTTGACCCCGCGCCCCCTCTGCTTCCACGCCTTGCTGCGCTGCGGCCGCGTTTCCAAGCGGAGCTCCGCAGGGTCCCCTCTGATTGTAGGACAGGGAATGAAACCCTAGGAGCTCCTCTTGGAAAACAGCTCGCTACTTAGGGATTTTATTCCGCCTACAACTTTTATTTCGAGGAACAGTAGTTTTCGATGTTTTCATGACATCACTTGGCGAATGGCCTTCACAGAGGTGTGGCAGCATTTCCCCCTTCCGATCCTGTGTTCAGACTCTCCATTGATGCTTCCGCTTCTCCGCAGGTGTACCTAGAACTGTTCCCAGTGGACTTGAACAGTTGGTTCAGTGGTGCCTGATAGCTCAGTCTCTTGTACATAACATATATATATATACACACACATATATATATAAATATATCTCAGTGCAGCCAGTGATTTGGATTTACAGTTTACTCTGGGGTTATTTCTTCGGTCTAGAGCCTTGAGGTCCTCCACTGCAATCCAAGTGGGATTTTCCCCGACGGTTTCTAAGTTGAGCTCAGGCTGTGGCCCTGATGCCACTGCATGCTGAGCATCGTGAAGCAGCTGTGTTTCTGAGGAGTCTGGAAGGTCTTGGTCGTGGGTGTGGTGGTTTGAAGATTTCTTTGGTCTCCCCTGCTCCATCCCTTGGTTCTCCAGCCTCGTTTTCTGCACGCTTGCTGGAGAGGGCATTACTTGTTCGTTACAGAGGTGGGAATGAAGAGGACACATGTCAGCATTTCTGTTTCCTCTGCTCACTTTGCAGGGTGGAACTTGGTGCCCGTTAGACCTGAGGGCACCTACCGAGTCCCCAGGGAAAATCCAGCTCACATCTTTAGCTAGTTTAAAAAAACAAAAACAACAAAAAACCAGGACACCTCTTTGCAAAGAGTACCATCACCTGTGTTCTCATCTCAGACTTGTGCTGTTGTAGAAGTTTGGGAAGACACACGTTCTGCAGCCCTCACAGGCTCAGTGGCCCTCAGGTCAGCCCGGCCACCTGTGGCTCTTATTGCACAAGGATAGTCACTCCCCCTGCTCCCAGCTGCAGTGAATTGCAAGCAAAAGATCTTGAAAGTAAAAAGCACTAATTAGTTTAAAATGTCACTTTTTTGGTTTTTATTATACAAAAACCATGAAGTAATTTTTTTTATTTGCTAAACCAGATTTTTTGTTCCTTTCTAGTGATTCATGTTTATGAAGAGAGTTGAGTTTAACAATCCTAGTTTTTAAAAGAAACTATTTAATGTAAAATATTCTACTTGTCATTCAGATATTATGTATATCTTCTATGGCCTTTATTCTGTACTTTTAATGTACATATGTCTGTCTTGTGTGATTTGTATATTTCACTGGTTCAAAAACAAAACATCGAAAGGCTTATGCCAAATGGAAGATAGAATATAAAATAAAATATTACTTGTATATTGGTAAGTGGTTTCAATTGTCCTTCAGATACTTCATGTGGAGAGTTTTTGAGAAAACATGAGGGATAGTTTAGGGGTGACTACATGTTAGAAAAATAGAAGAGTGGAGAATTTTACCAAAACCAAATTATTTGGGAGCTTCAAAAGATTTCTATATGTAACAGAACAAAAGGGGAATTCTCTTTTCCTATATATGTTCCTCAAAAAAATCAAGCAGATGGCTTAAAGCTGGTTATAGGATTGCTCACATTCTTTGAGCATTATGCATGTAACTTAATTGTTTCAGAGCGTGTTGGTGTTGTAGCATCTCCGAGAAGAACTGAAAAGGCACATGCTTTTATCCATGAACAGAATTTTAGTGCAAAAAAAGTGTATTTGTGTTCACCATTGCAGCTAGTGCACCACTCTATTTGAACTTTCTGTGGATGGAGTGTCTCTGCCCCTTGGAAAGTAGTTTTATGAAAAGCAAGCCTCAATCTGCAGAGAATGAAGGAAACTGAAGGTTCGTTGTGTTAAGTGCAATTAATACGGGCCCTCGTGCTTCTTGAAGGCGCAGTGAGTCTGGGCCGCGACGCACAAATTGATATGTTAGCCCCTTGCTTTTTTCTTTCTGGATAACCTTGTAACATATTGAAACCTTTTAAGGATGCCAAGAATGCATTATTCCACAAAAAAACAGTAGACCAACATATAGAGTGTTTAAAATAGCATTTCTGGGCAAATTCAAACGCTTGTGGTTCTAGGACTCACATCTGTTTCAGGTTTTCCTCAGTTGTATATTGACCAGTGTTCCTTATTGCAAAAACATATATTCGATTTAGGAGCGTCAGCTTTTTTTTTTTTTCCATCTCATCCTGGACTGCATTCAAGATCTTCCCAATACAGGAAAATTAGCAAAAAATTTATATACAGGCAGCAGCGAATGGAGCTATGTTCAAAATAGTAATTATGGGCTTAAGTAAAAGGAAGGCTGTTTTAAGCTTTAGTCCAGTGTATCTGTTCAGTTCTCTGAGCTGTTGACCTCCCAAGACCGGCACTGTTCAGTAGGCCACACAAACCCTCTGCTTGTTCTATTTTCCAATACAGTTTTCAATTTGTTTTTGTAAGACCTTATTCAAGCCACCAGAATCAAAGATGACATGTTAGCACAAGTACTCCAAATAAGAAACTGTCATGGGCTGACTCCTAGAGATCGTTAGCAAAAGCAACCCCCAAAGAGTGAGTGATCCATAATGTAAATAGAGACAGCTAGAAAAGGGACTAATAACTTGAAGGATATGTATATGATGCAAATACACACCAAGGCATAGGTCTGCAATACTGCATTATCACTGTAAAATATACTTCTAAAATATTTATTTTTTTAAAAAGTATTTGTTACTCTCCCCTCTCTGTGGATTGGTGAGAGCCAGATGCAGATGCTATACTTTGAAAGTAAGACAATGAAATGCATTCTTAATATTGGAAACAGCAATGCAGGAATTAAAACTGAGTAAGAGAGTCTTCTAATTCACCTATTCACACAGACCTTATATTTAACTCTGATGACTGGATAATATTTTATGTTAGAGAAACAGCATCTTGTGAGCCAACTTTAAAAAAATGAATGATTAAAGGTTGGTATGATTTTTTTCTTAAAAATGTATCAATTTTAATCTAGAAGATTTAATTAACATGCTGTTTCTGTATTTCAGAGGCAAACAAGAAATGAGGAAACTTGCATTGTAGATCAGTTTTATGTGCAGTGTACTATTTGCTGGGCTAGAAATGAGATAAAGAGTATTTATTTTTGTTCATATCTTGTACTACTTTTCTATTAAAATCATTTTATGAAATCTGCAGTCACGTGTTATGTTTGGCAGCAATGGTGTTCATGACGACTGAAGTTTAATGTGGGCTTGATGATGGCTCAGAGAATCCAGAACAAATATCCACATTTCAGGCATGTACATCCTATGGTCAGATTTCAAGGATCTATCGTGGATCTTTTTGCCTGCAGCTATTTCCCACCCCCTGCCACCCCCACCATTTATTTGTTCTGCTGCTACTAATGTATAAGAGAGTTGTATTTGGGAGATCGTTAGACACTGCAGGCATTTAGCACAGTGACATCGGATTATGAAGACATTCCCGGGCAAGAGAAGAAAGAATGATTTGAGAAGAGAGAACAAAGTCTTAGGGAAACAGACTGAATCACCTGGAATATTCTGCTGGCTCCCGGTTGGATGTTGCCATGGTTGCCAGCCAGCTGCTGAGAGCAGGTTTCTCACCTTGGTGTTGTTGACATCTGAGGCTGGAGCATTCTTTATTTTGGGGGTGCAATGTTTAGCAGCATCATTAGCTTCTACCCACGAGATGCCAGGAGGGCCCCCCATTTGTGACAAGCAATAATGTCTCCTGACACCAGGGACCCTGTATCCCAGGAAGTGGAATCAGCCCCCAGCTGAGAAGCACAGCCTGAGATAGAGGGACTGAGGCTCTGAGCACACGGGGAAGGAGGGCCGACGGCGGACGGGTGCTTGCCCGGGGTGACTCCTGAGCCCGAGAAGTCCCCTGCAAGCTTCCCTGTGTGGAGCGCGGGGCTGCAGCACCCTCCAGAGGGCAGCCCGACTGAGAATACAGGCTCTGCATCTCCAGTAGATGCCACAACCAAGGATGGAGGAGCCCACGTGCCGCAAATAGGACCTGGCACAGCCAAACCAATAAATATTTAAAAAAATATACATAGGTTCTGAAGCCAGACTCCTGGGTTCAGATCTTGGTACTGCCATTAGCGCTGTCCCTGTGGGAAGCTGTATAACCTCTCTGCACACCTGTATTTGAAGAGAGAGAATGTTATACTGCAGGTTTTGTGAATAAGAATTGCCGTGTTCGGGATGTTGAGAGCAGGTTCGAGTCCACGGTGAGGCCTTGCTCTCGGTTAGCTAGCAAGGACAGAAGTCTGGAAAGTCTACACCCTGGAGGGCAGGGCCCTGTTGTGTACAATACCCCCAGCAGCCAGCTCAGAGCCAGGAAGGCCCTCTGAGCATTTGGGGGAGCTTTCACACCGTGGCCCCCTGGCTGTGTGCTGCCAGATGTGTTTTCTTTGACCGGCAAAACAGTAAAAAAAAAAAATACTCAAATTAGTTGCCAGCACTTGAAAGATGAGTATGTTCACATTCAAGTGTGCACTTCTGGCTACGACACGGGAAGAACTGGCCACCTGGGTGCACGGTGCCACAAGTCCCCAGCACGGGACACTCAGCTGCACCCCAGCAGCCGCTGCCCGGCCCCCACCCCACCCGTCCAGGCTGTGTGTCCAGTTGGCCAGTCTTTCTGTCACCTAACTGAGCCCGCAGGATCACAGACTTGCCATGGTCTTCACCAGTGTTCTCCTTTTAAGTCAGAGTTTCTCAATATCATCTTTAATGACATTGTGGCCCAAGTAATTGTGAGAAGTTGCCATGTGCATCGTACCCTCGGAGGGGCTCACCACACGCCTCTTGCCTCAGAGACCCTGACCAGAGCTGCTCACCCAGTGGTGACCCTTTGATGCCGATGCTGCCAACCCCATGCTATAGACTCAGGGCCTCAAGACTCACAGGCTTGAGCTTCACCCTCTCTGACAAGTGTAGGCTCGTTTTACAGATGAGGACACTGAGACCAGAAGAGTCAAGTCACTCACTTTACCACTTGTCCATTGTTGAATAACACAGCACACTCATACAAAAATTAGTGGCTTAGAACCATAGCCATTGTATCCGCTTATGGTCCTGCAAGTCACCGACATGGGCCAGGTTAGCTGCAGGGCACCAGTGTCCCGCTGCTCTCACCTGGGGCTGGCAGATGGGCAAGGGGCTGGCTGATCCTACACGACCTCTCATACACACCAAGAGCTGGTTCTGGCTGTTGGTTGGGCCTTTCTCTCCACACGGTCTCTTATCTTCAGGGATAAGGGGCGCCCTGGGCTCTTTCACACTGTGGTACCATATCCCCTGCAGGTGAGGCTGGAAGCTCCAAAGTTCCACTAGAGTCCTCCCTCTGCATCCACAGGTACAGGGTGCTGACTGTGGGACTCAAACATCCTTGGATCTTGGTATCTGAGGCAGTTCCTAGTACCAATTCCAGTGGCCGTGGAGGCGTGAATGTGTATGACATCCGCTGCATTTACTGGCCAAAGCAAGCCCACACACAGCCCGGATTCAAAGAGATGGAGAAGCACACACCACCTCTCAATGAGAAGAGTGGTGAAGCCACAGTGCGAAGATCCGCACCAACTGTGAGGAGCTGCTGAAGACCTTCAGACAGTCTCCCTCACAGGCCAAGAGTCCAAGAGGCCCACTCTCCTGTGACAGCACCTGAGACAGGATTCCTTTCTCTCACAGCAACCAACCTCAGCACGGTGCAGTGCGTAGGACGAAGACTTTGGAGTCAAGAAAAGCTGGTTCCAAGCTCTGCTCTTCTGAGCTGTGTGTCCTTTGGCCAGTTACTTAACTTCTCAGAGCTTCATTCAGTATTCTCACGTGGGTCACGAGGCTATGATGCAACAGTGTGTAGTGAGGATGGCTAATCATGGAAGTAAGCGGCGTGGCACCAAATCGGACCTCAGGCAGTAGCATGAACGGCAGTCATGGTGGCAGCAATCACCCCCTCCAGCATGGCAAGAAACCAGCCACATTCCTATCACCCTGCTTTTGATGACTCATGAGCCTCCCTGATTCAGCAAATTGCAGGGTGCTTCCTTGGAGGCCCTGGGAGGGGGCTCCTGAAGATTCTTGATCAGGCTCAGGCTGGGGAAGCAGAGGGTGGGGAGTCAGGATGGGCTCGGCCTCAGCTCAGGCGTGCCAAGTCCTCCCCCATCCCTGGGAAACTCCAAGGAATGTTTTCCCATGTCTTAGGAGAGACCTGTACCACGAGCAGGGTGGGGACCTACCTCCTCTTTACGGAGCAAGATCCTGGGGCACAGGAGGGCAGCCTGGGCTCCTGAACCCCAGGTACACCCTGCACTGTACCCCACCTGGCTGGCAGCAGGTAGCCAACTGTGCCCTCATGGGAAGCCTTTGGGCCAACTGCGCTTCCTTTGGGCCTCCGGTTTCTGTTTATAAAGTATGAACAGAAAGACCTGTGCAGCTCACACCACTGCTTTGTTAGCAATTCCTCCCTTTTCCTGAACACACGTCCTGGGTGGCTTATTTTTTTAAGCTATTTCTTTAAGTTTATTTTCTTTACATGACTGTTTGATTTCATGGCATCTGACAAAAAAAGAAGGGTCACTCTTTCCATTTTACAGAAGAAAGAGAAGCCCCAGGAAATTAAGTGTCTTGCCCAAAACTACAGATCTGGTCAGAAGCAAAGCTGGGTCTCTGATTACAGAGCCCTTACTTCCATCCCCAAGATAATAGCGCCTCAGGGTTACTGGGAAGAGACAAATGGCAGGCTAGAAACACTAGGAACCCAACATTTCATTCCTGACCCAGGCCCTCTTCCTGGTTTTCAAGCTGAGACCACCTCAGAGTCCTTCATCCGAGTTCACACGCTTGTGCAAGGAGGCCCCGGAGTGGGTCAGGCAAGGGTCCCCTCCACACATGAACCAGGCCAGGGAGACCCCAACGCTGGCTTTACCACGAGCCAATGGGACTTCCACCGTGTGGATGGTGACCCCACTCTGCTCCACACATGAACCAGGCCAGGGAGACCCCAACGCTGGCTTTACCACGAGCCAATGGGACTTCCACCGTGTGGATGGTGACCCCACTCTGCTCCACACATGAACCAGGCCAGGGAGACCCCAACGCTGGCTTTACCACGAGCAATGGGACTTCCACCGTGTGGATGGTGACCCCACTCTGCTCCACTTTGCTGTGTGACTTTGGACGAATCTCTCCCCTTCTCTGGGCCTTACTTCCTGACATGTGCACAAGAGTTTGGTCAGGGTCACATGACTGAGTTTGATTTCCTGCTGGTACTTTTCTCCCAGGAATTTGAAGGCACGTGGAGCCGGAGACCAGGCCTCAAACCCCATTATGTGGAAAGAGAATGCAAATGAAAACTGGGCGACGCAGGGAAAGCACGTCAGTGGCACGTGTCCTCCTCCGGGGCACACAGTCTCACACCCACAGGTCCCTGCTGCGAGCCCTGGTGGGCATAAGGTGGCGGTGCAGGAGAACTCTGAGCCTCGAAATCAGAACCACCTGCACAGTCTTGGGAAAGAGCCTCGACCTTTCTGAGCTCCCATTACCTGGTCTGTGAAAGGGGCAACCCTGTGCACGGCAGTGGGCCGGGGAGGATCACCGGGGAAAGGGTTCGCCTAGTGGTAGGCGAGCGGTGACCACTCATTAAACAGAAGCTCCTATCTTACTATCCTAACCCGCAAGCCCTCCTGTCTGCCGGGATCCTTCTCGCCCTGGAGAGAGAAGCCTGGGGCAATTACTTAGTGGCAGATGGCTCCTGAGTTATTCCAACACACTCGCTCCTCCGCACGCAGCTGGGCACCGGGCCTTCCGCAAGGTGCGAGAAAGAGGACACCCTCCTGTGCCTCCAGCTGCTCCACGTGACCCCGAGGTCATCCAGGCCGAACCTTCCGGAGGCTGCACCGAGATTGCCTGGAGCCTCCACGCGCCGGCAGGAAAACCACACTCTGAGCACGTTCTCAACGAGCGGTGTAAACCACTTGAATTCGGGTCTCGCAAACCAAGAAACCAGTTCTAAGTGTTTTCACCTCTCCCACTGCTTCCTTCTAAATTTCATTAGGGCTGACAATTTGTATATCCACTTACAGTGTAATGTGATTTAAATGGCTGACCGTAACTGTTAGCGATGGAGTTTTCCCGGGGCGCGGGGAGCCGAGAGGCCGCGGGGACCTTTTCCCAGCGGCCGAGCCCCTTCCG
>NW_011494876.1:10928282-10928731 GCF_000754665.1 Bison bison bison
CTGGTAATTTCCTCCCAGGAATTTGAAGGCACGTGGAGCCGGAGACCAGGCCTCAAACCCCATTATGTGGAAAGAGAATGCAAATGAAAACTGGGCGACGCAGGGAAAGCACGTCAGTGGCACGTGTCCTCCTCCGGGGCACACAGTCTCACACCCACAGGTCCCTGCTGCGAGCCCTGGTGGGCATAAGGTGGCGGTGCAGGAGAACTCTGAGCCTCGAAATCAGAACCACCTGCACAATCTTGGGAAAGAGCCTCGACCTTTCTGAGCTCCCATTACCTGGTCTGTGAAAGGGGCAACCCTGCGCACGGCAGCGGGCCGGGGAGGATCACCGGGGAAAGGGTTCGCCTAGTGGTAGGCGAGCGGTGACCACTCATTAAACAGAAGCTCCTATCTTACTATCCTAACCCGCAAGCCCTCCTGTCTGCCGGGATCCTTCTCGCCCTGGA
>NW_011494876.1:10928831-10940350 GCF_000754665.1 Bison bison bison
CTTGGAGGCCGAGCTGCCTTGGAGTTTTCGGCGTGCAATAAAACACACCCGACCGCAGGCCCCGCGTCGAGCCAGGGCGGCTGGGGGAGAAGCCAAGCCCCTTGGCCGGCGGCTGCATGGTTAGGCGGAATTGATAGTGTGTGTCCTGCTCTGCGGCTTTCCTTTTTGTTTTGGCTTTGTAACTAAAACAGAGCTGATGCCTCGGAGATGGGCTGTTCAGCTTTATTTTATTCCCATCAGTGTTTCACACACATTGTGTGTGTTTGTGTGTGTGTTTGCGGGGGAGGTAAGCAGTTATCATGGCTTGAATTTGGGTTTGAATCCTCGCCCCGTCTCTCTTGGGGACATCAGGTCCGACCTTCTGCCTCTCTTTGAGTATCCATTTCCTCGTCTGGAACAGGAAGCTGGGTGTTCCTTCCATGCAATAATTAATTAGGTGAAGTATCTAGAACTGCATTGTCCAGTGTGGGAGCCACTAGCCACATACAGCTATTTCAATTTAAGTAAAATACAAAAGTGAGATCCCACATGCTGCAACCAAGACCTGACACAGCCAAATAAAGAAAGAAGATGCCATTCATTTAAAAAACAATAACAATAAAATATCCAGTTCCTCAGTTGCACTAACTGCGCTTCACATGCTTATCAGTCTCACATCCAAAGTCACGGTGATGCTACAGGACTTTCCCACACTGAGAACACTTCTGCTGGGAGCACTGGCCTGGAGCCATACCTTGACCCACTGGACACTCAAGATGGGCCAGCAGGAGGAACCGGAGGCCGCCGCCACCGGAACCAGCACCAACACCGGCGGTGGACAGGGGCTGATTTAAACCAGAAAAACATTATCCACAGTGCAACTCCCCCAGAATGGAGAATGTGAAACTCACAGTTCAGCTGTCTTGTCGCAAGGACCTGTTTCTCGTATGTAGATGCCCAAACGTGGGAAAACGCTCCACAGAGAGGCAGATGCAACAACAACAGCCAAGACTGCAAAGTGCAAAATGGAGGCCGGCACTGCACAGGTGTGCAGCCCCATCAGCTCTGGGCCGTGTCAGTTACGGGTCTTTTGGCGGCAGTCCCAGAACCTGCTCCAGCGGGAGGACACCACCGCTCCGTGGAAGATGGTGTCATGTCTCTGGAAGCCAACGAGGCCTTGAGCCTTGGGCTGGCTCCGGGGACCTCAGATCAGAGAGACGCAGACCTGCCTTCTGCTGCGTGCTCCACATTTGTCAGTGCTCCAGAATCAGCTGGATATTCTAAGAGACAGATGCTGGAGCCCTCTTTTGGACATCAGACTCATTGTGGTCAGACAGAGTCCTGGGAGTCTGTTCTTTCTGGGCACCTTGGGTGAGGCTGAAACCTCTGCTCCAGATGTTCACTCCCAGGTCTCCTGTGTTTCTAGAAATCTCCCTGTCAGGTTGAATACCAGGACCCTGAGTGGGGATCTGCCATTGTTCAGTCAGCACACTTGGGGGTGGGGGTGGGGAGCTGAGCCCGACTCCCGGGGTCTAAATTCCTAGAATTAGTATGGGACCCTGCAACCCCCATTCTGGGTCTTTAGTCAAAAGAACCTGAATCAGGATCTCAAAAAGCTATCTGCACTCCCATATTCACTGCAGGCTTATTCAAAACAGCCAAGATCTGAAAAGAGCCTAAACGTCCATCAACAGATGAATGGATAATGTACATACACAAGGAAATATTATTCAGCTTCAAAAAAAACAAAAAACCCAGAAATCCTGCCATACGTGACAACACAGATGAAACTGGAGGACAGACGTTACGCTAAGTGAAGGAAGCCAGTCACAGGACAGGTACCACGTGATTCCACTTACATGAAGCATCCACAATAGTCCAGCGCCTACAGAGAGAGAGACTGGAAGGGCGGTTGCCAGGGGAAGGAGGGGAGGGGAGATGGGGCCTGCTGTTCAAGGGTATAGGGTTTCAGGCATGCAAGAAGAATAAATTCTAGCGACCTGCTGTACACCCCTGCGCCTGCCGTTAACAATACTGTATTGTACAGTTAAAATTTGTTAAGAGGTAGATCTCATGTTAAGTGTTCTTACCACAATTTAAAGGGGGAAAAAAAAAGAGGGAGAGAGAATTCTGATGAGGTGTCCAGAGAGCGCAGACATGGCTCCTGCAGGGCAATGCCGTTTCAGGACTGTATTTTGTGACGTCTAGGGGTGGTGAGGCAGTCTGTCATGCAGTCACAGATAACTGATTCAAAGAGCTATATTTTCTTTTCTTTTGGGGGGAAACCATTTCTCTTACTATTTAATGTGTTGTTGATTTTTCAACTTTTCAGTGAAAAACTTAGTCCTGAGAACACGTGATTTTAACGGGTGTGTCACACGCCTGACTTGCTGATATCCAGGGGTCTTCATCTCATTTTTGCCCTTAGGCTAAATGCTCTATTTCATAATGGAAATGAATGGGGAAAACTTCGTATGTGTGTGGGTGGGGAATGTCTGAATAGCAGTGCACAAAAGTGTTCACAGCAGCAGAGTCAGTTTTAAATTTGATTAATGTTTATGATATTGATAATGAATTTCTTTCAAAGAAGTCATTTTAACATATAAAAAATGATCTCTGTCAGCTACCTTCAGGCTTGAAGTTAGAAACGTTTTGGGTCTGAAGGGTGGAGAGTCGGTCAGGAGCTCGGCAGTTGTTACCACACTCCTCCCTGCCCGGGAGTCAGAGAAGCAGGATGTGCTAGGATAGTTCTGGAATGTCAGGCTAAGGGCTCTTAAGGAGTTTTTTCTTTGTACTTGGGACAGTGCTCTGTGCTGATAATTTTGCAAAAGTGCTGAGGGAACAGATAGAGAAATAATTTAAGTCAGACTCACAGGGTGAAGCTTGGAGAGGCGGGAGAATCAGAGTGCTAGTGGTAAGGAACTCGCCTGCCAGTGCAGGAGATGTAAGAGATACGGGTTCGATCCCTGGGTCAGGAAGATGCCCTGGGCATGGCCAGCCGCTCCAGTGTTCTTGCCTGGAGAATCCCATGGACAGAGGAGCCTGGTGGGCTGCAGTCCATGGGGTCACATAGAGTCGGACAGTACTGAAGGGACTAAGCATATACACATGCATACATGGTGAAGCTTGGAGAGGAGGGATAATTGGAGGATATTTACTCGACACAGAGCATCTGGGTTCCCTTATATCTCTGACCCGGGGCTGGAAGAACAGGGGACCAAGGACGTGTGGCTGAGTGGTTGTGGCTTTCAGTGGGGGTGACTGAGGAACTGTGCCAAACAGTAGTGGAAACCGGTCCACTCAGCCAGCAGTCGAGGGAAGCGAAGCTGTGGTGAGCACGGGGAGGTCCTCCTATTCGAGGCTGCGTAAAGTGGGATGGCAGGCTCCTGGCAGGCAGTGCAGCCCAGACAACGGAGGAAGCTGGGAGGGAGCTCCCCCTTGGTTTCAACGGAGCTGCCTGCCCCCTTGCCATGGACGTGATTTCTCAATGACTTGAAGATACAAATGAATTAATGGCATCTTACTCATTTGTTCACTTGCTATCTTGCTTGCAAACAAGAACTTTCATTACTATTATTATTCATAATTGTAAATTTATAATTTATATGTACAATTATTAATATCAAAGAATGTTTTGCACCTCAAAGTCTATTGGGTTTGGTATCAATATGGCTATGGTTGTCTTCTTTTGGTTGGTACTTGTCTCTTTCAATCCTTTTATTCAACTGCTCTGAATCTTTAGATTTTGAGCGTTTCTTTTAAACATCTGGAGTTGGATTTTCTTTGCTCTTTGTCTTTGAAAAGCCAGTTCATTGTAGTGACTGTGATCATTGATATATTTTAAGCTTTCTATTTGTCCTACTTTTCCTTTCTTTGGGCTTCCCTGATGGCTCAGCTGGTAAAGAATCCACCTGGTTCCATCCCTGGGTTGGGAAGATCCCCTGGAGAAGCGGATGGCTACCCACTCCAGTATTCTGGTCTGGAGAATTCCATGGACTATTCCATGGGGTCTCAAAGAGTCAGACACGACTGAGAGACTTTCACTCACTCTCTTTCTTTCGTTCATCTTCCTTTTCCTTTGGGGTGAGTAGTGTTTCTTTTTCCTCATTCCATTTTCTGACTTTTTGTTTTGAAAACCACATTTCCTATTTTTTGACAACGTGGATACCCAATATGCTTAAACGTTTACATTGAAGACAGTCTTATATTAATCAGTACCTTGATCCTCATCTCAAACAATGCGAGGTTCTTAGATCATTTCGATTTTGTTTTTCTCCTAACGTATATGCTCTTATTTGACCAGTATGTTGTTGTTTAATGCCCTATAATAGACACGGCAAGTATTACTTCATACAGTGTTTAGATTTCCCAATATATTTGCCGAGATCTTGTTTCTCAGACATCTGTGTGATCTGTGCTGACCTTGCCTAGAGCTGGAGGTCCAGCCTTTCGGTGTTCTTTTAGTGGGTTATCTTAGTGGGAACTATCTTAGCTTTTATTTTATGGAAAATGTTTTTATTTAACCATCAGTCTTAAGTGGATGTTTTTCTGGCTATAAATGACAGTTCTTCATCCATGTCTTTACTCACAAAATATTATGATAACCAAGCTGTGTGCTAGACACTGAGGAATCAGGTGTAAACTGGCGCACACTCTGTCTGTGTTCCTATGGGATTAACCAGGTGGGGAAACAGACACTCAAACCACCGCACCCACAAGCATGACAGAGCCGTCGGTAACTGACATGAAGGGGTCACCATGCTCTGAGAGTTTGTACGAGGGAGCTCGTCCCAGTCGGGTGACCAGGGAAGGTTTCCCTCAAAGAAATGAAAACTCAGTTGGGGATTAAACCAAAGCTCAGTGAATGAGTCGGAGGTACCTGGGCACAGGCAGAGTTGGAAAGAGTGGAGTCGGGAGAGTATCCCAGCCATAAGAAATAGCAAATGCAAAGGCCCTGTGTGGTATGGCATGTCTGAGAAGCTGGAAGATGGCCAGTGGGACTAGACGACCAAAAATGGAGGTAACGGTGGCCAGCGAGGCTGGGAAGTTCAGCTGGAGGTCAAGAAGAGCTTGCAGATTGTGGTGAAGATTTGGGGCTTTCTATGAACAAAGCTAGTGGAGGTGATGGATTTCCAGTTGAGCTATTCCAAATCCTGAAAGATGATGCTGTGAAAGTGCTGCACTCAATATGCCAGCAAACTTGGAAAACTCAGCAGTGGCCACGGGACTGGAAAAGGTCAGTTTTCATTCCAATCCCAAAGAAAGGCAATGCCAAAGAATGCTCAAACTACCACACAATTGCACTCATCTCACACGCTAGTAAAGTAATGCTCAAAATTCTCCAAGCCAGGCTTCAGCAATATATGAACCGTGAACTTCCTGATGTTCAAGCTGGTTTTAGAAAAGGCAGAGGAACCAGAGATCAAATTGCCAACATCCGCTGGATCATGGAAAAAGCAAGAGAGTTCCAGAAAAACATCTATTTCTGCTTTATTGACTATGCCAAAACCTTTGACTGTGTGGATCACAATAAACTGTGAAAAATTCTGAAAGAGATGGGAATACCAGAAGACCTGATCTGCCTCTTGAGAAATTTGTATGCAGGTCAGGAAGCAACAGTTAGAACTAGATGTGGAACAACAGACTGGTTCCAAATAGGAAAAGGAGTACGTCAAGGCTGTATATTGTCACCATGTTTATTTAACTTCTATGCAGAGTACATCATGAGAAACGCTGGGCTGGAAGAAACACAAGCTGGAATCAAGATTGCCGGGAGAAATATCAATAACCTCAGATATGCAGATGACACCACCCTTATGGCAGAAAGTGAAGAGGAACTCAAAAGCCTCTTGATGAAAGTGAAAGAGGAGAGTGAAAAAGTTGGCTTAAAGTTCAACATTCAGAAAACGAAGATCATGGCATCTGGTCCCACCACTTCATGGGAACTAGATGGGAAACAGTGGAAACAGTGTCAGACTTTATTTTTCTGGGCTCCAAAATCACTGCAGATGGTGACTGCAGCCATGAAATTAAAAGACACTTACTCCTTGGAAGGAAAGTTATGACCAACCTAGATAGCATATTCAAAAGCAGAGACATTACTTTGCCAACAAAGGTTCGTCTAGTCAAGGCTATGGTTTTTCCTGTGGTCATGTATGGATGTGAGAGTTGGACTGTGAAGAAGGCTGAGCGCCGAAGAATTGATGCTTTTGAACTGTGGTGTTGGAGAAGACTTTTCAGAGTCCCTTGGACTGCAAGGAGATCCAACCAGTCCATCCTAAAGGAGATCAGCCATGGGATTTCTTTGGAAGGAATGATGCTAAAGCTGAAACTCCAGTACTTTGGCCACCTCATGCGAAGAGTTGACTCATTGGAAAAGATTCTGATGCTGGCAGGGATTGGGGGCAGGAGGAGAAGGGGATGACAGAGGATGAGATGGCTGGATGGCATCACTGACTCCATGGACGTGAGTCTGAGTGAACTCTGGGAGTTGGTGATGGACAGGGAGGCCTGGCGTGCTGTGATTCATGGGGTCGCAAAGAGTCGGACATGACTGAGCGACTGATCTGATCTGATCTGATTTAGAATTCATAGTGGAGAAGTTGAAGGAAGGAGATAAGGAAAGAGGAAAGGCAGCTAGCCAGACAGGTTTGATTCCCAAGGATAAGACCCTGTCTAAAGTACAAGGCACTTGCTATCAAAGTCCTGCTAACAGTCTTTAGCCAGACATATACCCAAGCGTCCCATCTATGGTGGTCACAACTTGCTAAAGCTCATTTCATCTAAAAGAGAAAGGTAGATAATCAACAACTTTTCCTTGACTCACTTTTCAAAATCGTTGACAAAAAGCATTAAAGTCAGTGTCAGCAACCTCCTGTCCCATCCTCTACTCCTGTCCCTTCTCTGTCTCTCCCCAAATACACTATGGAAAAGAGACAGTCTCTCTTCAGCAAGTGTTGTTGTGACAATTGGACAGCCACATGTACATCGATGAAGTTAAACACATCCTCCCACTATCCACAAAAATAAACTCAAAATGGCTCAAAGACTTAAACGTAACACATGACACCCAAAAACGCCTACAGGAGAAGATAGGCAAAACACTCATAAATTACAGCAGTGTTCTCTTAGGTCAGTCTCCCAACGTAACAGAAAGAAAAACAAAAATAAATAAATGGGATGAATCAAACTTAGCAGCTTTTGCACAACAAATGAAAATCATAAAAGACAAGACAATGTATGGATGGGCTGGGAGAAACTCTCTGCAAATGATGCAACTGACAAGGGCTTAATTTCCAAAATACACCAATAGCTCTTGCAGCTCAGTAATGAAAAACAATCCAATTAAAAATGGACAGAAGCCTAAGCAGACATTTCTCCAAAGATGACATACGAATGGCCAATAAGAACATGAAAATACGCTCAACACCACTAATTATGAGGGATATGCAAATCAGAACTCCAGTGAGGTATCACTGCACACTGGTCAGAATGGCCATCGTTGAAAAGCCTGTAAATAACAAACGCTGGCGAGGATGTGGAGAAAACGGAACCTTTCTACACTGTCGGCAGGAATGTGGTTGGTGCAGCCACTGTGGAACAGTATGGAGTTTCCCTAACACATTATTGATCACAGACATATTAATATGCCTTTTGCTACCTGAACATTGCTGACTAGAGACATATCAATCCTTTTTAGGGAGTGATACAAGTAACATTACCGTGTGAAGCTGGTAGAGCTTCAAATCGATCACAGGTTCATTATATGACTTATGATTGCTATTACCATTCACATTTTGCCCCATTAGGTTTTTGTTCCAACCATGAATATTATAAACACAAGTTTATTACCGTAAAATTTTCAAAAATAATGTATCACCAAAAAAAATTTGAAAAATGAGTGGAGATTTTTTTCAGTGAATTTTATGCAAATATTTTCTCTGATTCTCCAAGCAACATATATACTAGTATCTCAGAAGATGATAGTTCTTCAGAATATAATTATGATTCAGGCGATGTGAAAATTAGACCAACAGAAAGACAAAAAAACCTTACTGATTCTGATACAGACAGCAAAAATGAAACTCATGGTGATGGAGAATGTGCTTTTGCTTCTGCGGAAGAGTGGATTGAAGACAACATTTCATGAAAATTAGAAGACTTTACAGGTGCGTCAGGTATAACTGCTGAATTTCGTGAAATGACAGGTTTAATTTCGGGTAGTGACTTTTTTTGAGCTGGTTGCTTGTCAAACTTGTATCACCAACAGAATGAAAAACCATATAAAAAATGCAGTAAGGCTTTAAAATGGACTGATGTAGCCAACAGTGACGTGAAAAAGTTTCCTGGATGATAATTTTGATGGGGCAAATAAGAGTCCCAGTGGAAAGAACACTGGTTGACTGATACCTTACTTGAAACATCTATCTTTCCAAAGTTTATGACAAGAAGGAGGTTCAAATAAATAATGACATTTCTTCAGTTTAATGACAACTCTACTTCCTACAGAGAGAATTTCAAAAGTTAAGCCTCTTCTGGATTATTTTCTACCAGAATTTCAATTGCTGCATATACTCACACAAGAGCTATCGCTTGATCAATGATAAAAGTGGAGTGTCATGGATGACTCCATTCAAGACCTATAATCCAGGAAAACCCACAAAGTATGGAATTTTGGTCAGGATGGTTAGTGAAAGTGGACACATACACAATCTTGAGATTTACACCTTGAGGTGAAGGAAAGAAACTAGGAAACAATATTATTGGTAGTAACCATATTTTGGGTCATGGAGCCATGTTACCAAGACAATTATTATCATGGTGTGTGTCCACATGTGAAATATTGTTGAAAAATAAAACCGGAATTTGCTGGACTATAAGAGAGAATCATGGTCTACGAAACCAATTTAAGGAGAAATGTAAAAATATATAGAGGGGAGAAATGACATTCTTATGGAAGGGGGGAAGCAGTTCTTACATGGAAAGACAAGAGGCCAGTATGCACAGTGTCAGCTCTTCATGACACCACCATAGCATCTATAGGACAGGAAGACAGGAGGACTGGCCATCACATAACTCACCCCACTGGTACATTAGAGTATAATAAATATATAAAGGAGTTGATCAATTCATCAGTATCTGGCAAACTTTAATATCCTCTGGAAAACTTGAAGATGGTATAAGACAGTGGGTTTCTATTTGAATAACTGTAGTTTGTTCAATGCATTTAAAATTTATTATAACCTTAATGCTCCAAATAAAATGCCTTACAAGCAATTTTTCTCAGAGGTCCCTAGATAATGGGTCTCTGACCATTCTGGTGAATGCAGTGGTAGTCCCACACCTGGTCCTTCTTGTGGTGTTTCTAAAAGAGCCCCCAGGAAACATCTACCCTATTGACTATCATGTAAAACAAAAGAACATATTCTGGACGCAATAATACCCCCAGGACTAAAAATAAAAGATTGCCAGAAAGTACAGAGTCTTCTCTTGCAGCACAGTGAAACACTATATATTTGTACTAGGTGTTCTCTTTCCCTGCACAGAGGTGTCTGCTGCACTGCCTATCACACTATGTCACGTCATCTAGTCAGTTGTGTCCAATTCTTTGTGACCCACGGTCCGCAAGGCTCCTCTGTCTATGAAATTCTCCAGGCAAGAATACTGGAGTGGGTTGCCAATTCCTTCTCCAGGGGATCTTCCCGACCCAAGAACTGAACCCAGGTCTCCCACATTGCAGGCAGATTCTTTACCATCTGAGCCAAGCTTTAGTGAGACATCTACAAAGTTTCAAACAAATACATTAAATGCAAGAAATTGTTGATATTTACTCAAAGGCAGGTGTTTCAATATTCACACATAACAAATTGCTGGTCATAGGCATTAGTTCTTGCAAAAATCACCCAGTCAGTAATGTGTTAAAACTAAAAGTAGAGTTATCATATGATTTAGAAATACCCACTCCTGGGCATGTATCCAGACAAAACCCTCATTCGAAAAGATACTTGCATCACCATGTCCATCACATCACTATTCACAACAGCCAAGACGTGGAAGCAACCTGTATGCCCACTGACAGATGAATGGACACAGAAGATGCAGCACAGATTTACAATGGGATATTACTCAGCCATAAGAGAGAATGAAATAATGCCACTTTCAGCAACATGAATGGACCAGATAGTGATTATCACACTAAATGAACTCAGAGAAAGACAAGTATCGTATCACTTATATGTAAAATCTAAAATACAATATAAATGCACTTATTTACATAAATAGAATCTCAGACATAGGAAGCAAACTTACAATTCCCCAAGGGAAAAGGGGGTGGAGAGGGATAAATTGGGAGTTAACATAGATACACAACAAGGTCTTTCTATAGAGCACAGGGGACTATACTCAATATCTTTTGGGAGAGATCAGAAGGTAGAACAGAAGGACGTGGAGTTCCCTCCTCCCGTAAATACATCAAAAAATCTACATGTGGAAAAATGCTCACAGAACACCTACTCAATGCCGGCAGAAGATCTCCTAGGATCAAAACGGCAAGAAGGGGCTTCCCTGGTGGCTCAGTGGTAAACCTACCAATGCAGGAGACACCGGTTCCAGCACTGGCCCAGGAAGATTCCACATGCCGCGGAACAACTAAGCCGGTACGCCACAGCTACTGAGCCTGTGCTCTAGAGCTCAGGACCTGCGACAACCGAGCCCACGTGCTGCAACTACAGAAGCCCATGCACCCTAGAGCCTGTGCTCTGCAACCAGAGAAACCACTGCAATGAGAAGCTGGCATACGGCGACTAGAGAGCAACCCCTACTCGCCGCAACTAGAGAAAAGCCCAGGTCTCACTGAAGATTCAGCACAGCCAAAATTAAAGGAATAATAATATTATAACATTATATTATTATATATTATAATTATATTATAATAGTATAAATTACAATTATAATAATATTAATTTATAATATAATAATAATAAACCTGCAAGAAAGATCACCAAGTGACCAGGTACAAAGGAAGGGGAAAACAAAATGGATTCAGCATGGGGCCTGCACCCCTGGGAGGGTGCTAGGAAAGAGGAGAGGCTCCCTCACTCTGGGAACCCCCTTCAACAGCTGGGAGATCAGCCAGGACAGGAAGGAACTTCACAGGCTCAGAGCAGAGTGTGGCAAGCAGCCTGTGGCGGGCCAACAGAGAGGAACCACGTGGACCCTGGCCATTTCTGTTGGCTGCGGTCCACAGCCTGAGACGTGCACCTGCTGGAATGCACGGTGGCTGGGCGCTGAAACCCAGATTTCTACAAAAAGCTCAGGAGAGAGGACCGGGGCTGGCTGTGGGAGACAACCCCAAGGGGCTAGAATTTGTATACACCTCTGGCTGCCCTGAGGGTACAGGCAGGATGGAAGCCCAGCCCAGGTTGACAAGAAGCCCCCTTGTTAGTGCCCGTTTAGAGAGGGGTGGGGCTCACCACGGCAACTTCTTTCCCGAGTGCTCACAGTGGGGGTGGCTCCACCTCTATGAGGTCTGCGGGTGTGCA
>NW_011494876.1:10940450-10943572 GCF_000754665.1 Bison bison bison
TGTGGGGGTGTGCAAGCCAGTGGGCTGACCACACATGTAGGTGCGGCCGAAACTTTAGCTGCATCTTGGCAGCTTTGGAGGATTGATGCTGCTGGCACCTTTGAGCTCAATGCCTGGGTGACATCTGAGCCGACTGCAGGTATTCCCACGGCGGGGTGCGTCCGCATCAGCAGCTGCAGGCTTTGTGGGTGCAAGCATGTAGAGGCAAGGCCAGGGTCTGGGCTCACCCCATAGCTTCCACGGTGGGTCCAGGCACGTGACTGCAGCTTAGTCCGGTACCTGACCTCCATGGATCTGCACTGGAGGCTGGGTGAGCTCAGTGCCTGAGGGACATCTGGGCTGACTACCTGCATATCCACGGCTGAGGCATGGCCAAGGGCAGGGCCCAACGACAGTGCCCTCTGGGAGTGGGCACAGTGGGTGATGCGTGACATTATAAGCGTGCTTCCTGTACTGCCTGGTGTAGCTCTTGTGAAGGGATACTCACTGGCTCCTCTCCCAGCTGAAGCACTCCATCCCACCTACTCACACTGCAGATCAGAGAGAGAGCTGGGGCCTCTCCTCCAACAACTGGGGAGCAGATCCTGCCCTGGACAGGGCTGTGAAAATCACAGAGCAAAGACGAGACCCTGCTCAACATCCTGACGAGCTCTGGTCACACTACCAGTCATGACCCCATCAGGCAATGATGGCCAGAGCTCACCAAGGAAAAATGTGGTAGGAACCCATACTCAAAAAGGCTCTTACGTTAAAAATCCTAGACTCATGCAGGCTACACATATATACACATCTGAATGCAAAGTTCCAAAGAATAGCAAGGAGAGATAAGAAAGCCTTCCTCAGTGATCAATGAAAACAAACAGAGGAGAACAATAGAACGGGAAAGACTAGAGATCTCTTAAAGAAAATTAGAGATACCAAGGGAACATTTCATGCAAAGACGGGCTCAATAAAGGACGGAAATGGTATGGACCTAACAGAAGCAGAAGATATTAAGAAGACGTGGCAAGAATACACAGAAGAACTGTACAAAAAAGATCTTCATGACCCAGATAACCACGATGGTGTCATCACTCACCTAGAGCCAGACATCCTGGAGTGCAGAGTCAAGTGGGCCTTAGAAAGCATCACTACGAATAAAGCTAGTGGAGGTGATGGAATTCCAACTGAGCTATTTCAAATCGTGAAAGATGATGCTGTGAAAGTGCTGCACTCATTATGCCAGCAAATGTGGAAAACTCAGCAGTGCCCACAGGACTGGAAAAGGTCAGTTTTCATTCCAATCCCAAAGAAAGGCAATGCCAAAGAATGCTCAAACTACTGCACAGTTTCACACACTAACAAAGCAATGCTCAAAATTCTCCAAACTAGGCTTCAACAGTATGTGAACCAAGAACTTCCAGATGTTCAAACTGGATTTAGAAAAGGCAGAGATCAAATTGCCAACATCTGTTGGATCATCCAAAGAGCTATAGAATTTCAGAAAAAAACATCTACTTCTGCTTCACTGACTACACAAAAGTCTTTGACTGTGAGGATCACAACAATACTAAAGGAAAATCCAGTCAATCCTAAAGATAATCAATCCTGAATATTCATTGGAAGGACTGATGCTGAAGCTGAAGCTCCAATACTTTGGCCACCTGATGCACAGAGCCAACTCATAAGAAAAGCCCATGATGCTGGGAAAGATTAAAGGCAGGAGAAGGGGATGACAAAGGACAAGATGGTTGGATGGCAACACCAACTCAATGGACATGAGTTTGAGCAAACTCTGGGAGATGGTGAAGGACAGAGAAGCCTGGTGTGCTGCAGTCCATGGGGTCGCAAAGGGTCAGACATGATTGAGCTACTGAACAACAACAACAAAAGGCTACAAAGGGACACTTTTATATAAAAACAGCATTTCGAGACCACAGTAGATAACTGTCTTTCAATTCATAATGTTAGAGAAATGCAGAAGCAGAGGCACACTCCCAATTAAAAGAAGAAGAGAAACTTCCTGTAAGAGTGAAGAATGAAACAGATCTCTCCAGCACCGTAGATCCCTAGTTCAAAAAAGGACATAATAAAAATACTGAAGGAATTAGAAAGGCTATTGATAGAAATCCAGACCACTGTCACAAGGAACTAGAAACTGTAAAGAGGAGCCAATTAGAAAATGCATTTGCTGAGATGAAGCCAAGTTGCAGTCAATAAATAGCAAATGAAATAATGCAGAAGAAAAAGTAAGTGGTCTGGCAAATAGAATAATGGAAATCACTCAATGAGAATACCAGACATAAAGACAAATTAAAAAGAAAAATGAAAGCAATATACAAGACCTACGGGACAATACAAAATGAGTCGATCTATGTATAATAGGGATCCAAGGAAAGAAGACAGACAAAATGGGATAAAAAATGTATTTCAAGAAACTATAACTCCCTTTGTGGGATGGGAGGCAAGATGGCCAAGTATCAACATGTTAGGTGGAATAGGAAAAAAAGAGTCCAAAATGGCAGTGGCTAAAAGGCAAAGAAAGGGAAAAGCCTGTGAAAATGGAACAAAAGAAAATCCATGCACCAAAGTGAGACCCTCAGGTGAAACAAACATGCCCCCTTCCTGTGGCCAGCCCAATTTGCACAGGGCAGGCTCAGTCGGGGAGGAGACAAAACATAAAAAGAGGAAGCCAAGACAGATTGAGGTCTCTCCTTTGGGGTCAGCCCACCCTCACACCTCGAGGGTGTACTATGCTTTGTTTGCTGAATAAAACTCAGAGCTGCAAACGAGCTGTAACAATGGTCCACCATTTCAAATCTTTACTGCGGTAAGACAGAACCAGGGAAATTATACACTCTCCAAACAAACAGAAGACCTTTGAGCTCACTCCTCTCATGACCATACCAAAATCACAATTAACTGCTAAACAACCATCAATTAAAAAACGTTCAGTTCAGTTGCTCAGTCATGTCTGACTCTTTGCGACCCCATGGACTGCTGCACGCCAGGCCTCCCTGTCCCTCACTAACTCCTGGAGCCTACTCAAACTCACGTCCATTGAGTCAGTGATGCCATCCAACCGTCTCATCCTCTGTCGTCCCCTTCTCCTCTTGCCTTCAATCTTTCCCAGCATCAGGGTC
>NW_011494876.1:10943982-10949677 GCF_000754665.1 Bison bison bison
CGATGCCATGCTCTTCGTTTTCTGCATGTTGAGCTTTAAGCCAACTTTTTCACTCTCCTCTTTCACCCAAGATGGACAGGTCATGGTGGAGAGTTCTGACAAAATGTGGTTCACTGGAGAAGGGAATGGCAAACCACTTCAGTATTCTTGCCTTGAGAACCCCATGAACAGTATGAAAAGGCAAAAAGATAGGACACTGAAAGATGAACTCCCCGGGTAGGTAGGTTCCCAATATGCTACTGGAGATTAATGGAGAAATAACTCCAGAAAGAATGAAGAGATGGAGCCAAAGCAAAAACAACACCCAGTTGTGAATGTGACTGGTGATGAAAGCAAGGTCTGATGCTATAAAGAGCAATATTGCATAGGAACCTGTAATGTTAGGTCCATGAATCAAGGCAAACTGGAAGTGGTCTAACAGGAGATGGCAAGAGTGAACGTCGACATTTTAGGAATCAGTGAACTAAAGTGGACTAGAATGGGTGAATTTAACTCAGATGACCATTATATCTACTACTGTGGGCAGGAATCTCTCAGAAGAAATGGAGTAGCCATCATAATCAACAAAAGAGTCCAAGACACAGTATTTGGATGCAATCTCAAGAATGACTTGAATGATCTCTATTTGTTTCCAAGGCAAACCATTCAATTTCACAGTAATCCAAGTCTAAGCCCCAACCAGTAACGCTGAAGAAGCTGAAGTTGAACAGTTCTATGAAGACCTACAAGACCTTCTAGAATTAACACCCAAAAAAGATGTCCTTTTCATTATAGGGGACTGGAATGCAAAAGTAGGAAGTCAAGAAACACCTGGAGTAACAGGCAAATTTGGCCTTGGAGTACAAAATGAAGCAGGGCAAAGGCTAACAGGGTTTTGCCAAGAGAATGCACTGGTCATAGCAAACACCCTCTTCCAATAACACCAGAGAAAACTCTGCACATGGACATCGCCAGATGGTCAATACCAAAATCAGATTGATTATATTCTTTGCAGCCAAAGATGGAGAAGCTCTCTACAGTCAGCAAAAACAAGACCGGGAGTTGACTGTGGCTCAGATTATGAACTCCTTATTGCCAAATTCAGACTTAAACTGAAGAAAGTAGGGAAAACCACTAGATCATTCAGGTATGACCTAAATCAAATCCTTTATGATTATATAGTGGAAGTGAGAAATAGATTTAAGGGACGAGATCTAATAGAGTGTCTGATGAACTATGGATGGAGGTTTATGACATTGTACAGGATACAAGGATCAAGATCATCCCCAAGAAAAAGAAATGCAAAAAACCAAAATGGCTGTTTGAGGAGGCCTTACAAATAGCTATGAAAAGAAGAGAAGTGATAGGCAAAGGAGAAAAGGAAAGATATACCCATTTGAATGCAGAGTTCCAAAAAAGGAGAGATAAAAAAGCCTTCTTTAGTGATCAGTGCAAAGAAATAGAGGAAAGCAATAGAATGGGAAAGATTAGAGATCTCTTCAAGAAAATTAGAGATACATTTCATGCAAAGATGGGCTCAAGAAAAAACACTAGAATCTATCAACAAAGATATTGTACATCCAAAGACATAAAGAATAAACCACAATGATATGGTAGGAGGGGCACATACACAATATAATCAAATCCCACATCCCCTGGATGGGTGACCTACAAATGGGAATAATTACATCATAGAAGTTCTCCCACAGAAATGAGAGTTCTGAGTTTGATGTCAGGCTACCCAGTCTGGGGGCTCAGCATTGGGAGGAGGCACCCCCAGAGCATCTGGCTTTGAAGGCCAATGAGGCTTGACTGCAGAAACTCCACAGGAATGGGGGAAACAGAGACTCCACTCTTGAAGGGTACACAGAAGGTCTCACGTGCACCAGGAACCAGGGCAAAAGCTTCATAGGAGTCTGGGCCAGACCTACCTGCTATTCTTGGGAGGTGCCCTGGGTAGTGGGGGGGACCTGTTGTAGCTCACTCTGGGGACACAGAAACTGCTGGCAGAGATTATGGGAGTATTCATCTGCATAAATTCTTGCTGGAGGCTGACATCTTACTTGGGTCATTAGAACCAAGACCTGGCCCTACTGCCATAGGCTCCAGGGATGCCTCAGGCCAAACAAAAATCCGGGTGGGAACACATCCACACCCATTAGCAGACAAGCTGCCTAAATACCTCCTAAGCCCATAGCCACCTCTAGACATGCCCCTTGACAGGGCCCTGCCCAGATGGCCCAGACTCAGCTCCACCCACCAGTGGGCAGGCAAGAGCCCCTCAACCCAGGAAGCCTGCACAAGCCTCTAGATCAGCCCCGTCCACCAGGGTGCACCAGAGCAAAAATCTACAAGCCTGCAGCCTGTGAAACTGAGTCTGCAAACAAAGGCCAGCACCTACTCTGGGGCCAGCCAGTCCCTAGCCCTTGGGTGACAAGAGGGGAGTGTATTGCTGGAACACATAGGACTTCCCCTAGAGAGGGCCACTTCTCCAAGGCTGAGAAACAAAACATACCACATCATGAAAATACAAATAGTTATTTAGGCAAAACTTAGATGGGACAGGAATATGTTCCAGATGAAGGAACAAGATAAAATCCCAGAAGATCAACTGAACGGCATGGAGACAGGCGATCTACCTGGAAAAGGAAATCCACACAAGAAAGAGTTCAGAGAAACCATCATAAAGATATTCAAAGAACTTAGGAAAACAAAGGATACGAGAAGTCACAAAGTGAGAAGTTACATGTAGTTTTTAACAAAAAGAAAATATTAACATCCAAACAGAGGTGAAGAATAAAATACATGAAATGAAAAAATACACAGAAGGAATCAATAGAAGAATAAATGAAGTATAAGCATGGATCAGTGAGCTGGAAGACCCAGCAGTGGAAATCACTGCAGTGGAACATAATATAGAAAAAAGAAGCAAGGGATCATGATCTGCTGCCACCTCCCTCCTGGAGCAGTTGTGAGCTGCTGCCTCCATCTGCCCAAACCCCAGGAACAGGCACAAAGTGCTGTCTCTGCCCACCTGGACTCCACAAGTGGCTGTGAGCTGCCTCCACTCCCATCACGTGCTCCAGGGGTCCCCGAGCCTCCACCACCACTGAGCACTTCAAGACCAGGCATGGACTGCCACATGTGCATACCCTGTCAAGTGCATACAGATCAGCACTCGCTGAGCAAAGAGGCGATAGGCATCTCTACTAACAACAACCCTGGCACCAAATGTATTAAACTCAGACAAGCTACACGGTGATGCCTCCACATACAAAGGCCTCAGCAGATAACTGTTTCTTCTAAACTCGGAAGGTAAGAGATGTATAAATAAAATAAAGACGCTGAGAAACCACTCCCAGTTAAAAGACCGTGAGAACTACCCTGAAAGGCCAAACAAGGCAACAGATCTCTTTTAACAGACACCGACTTAAGAAAGGATATAATGAAAATGGTGTAATGATGAAGAATCCGTCTGCAAATGTAGGAGACACGAGAGATACAAGTTCGATTCCAGGGTTGGGAAGATACCCTGAGGTAGGAAGTGGCAACCCACTCCAGTATTCTCACCTGGAAATTTCCCTGGTCAGAGAAGTCTGGCAGCCTATAGTGCATGGGATTGCAAAGAGCTGGACACAGCTGAGTGACTGAGCACACACACAGTGAGAATATTTAAGGGATTAAGAAAGGCTATTGATAGAAATGCAGAGTCCTGTAAAAAGGAACTAAAAAGTCCTGTAAAAAGGAGGAACTTGGTTCCTCCAAGAAAAAATAGAAAACTCATTTGCAGAGATAGGAACTGCAGATGAATGAATAGCAGAATAAGTAATTCAGAAGAACAAATAAGTGGCCTGGAAGAAAGAATAATGGAAATCACCAAATCAGGATAGCAGAAAAGCCAAAAAAAAAAAGCAATATAAGACACCTGTGGGATAGTAAAAAGTGAACCAAACTACTCATAGCAGTGATTCCAGAACAGGCAGAGGGAGGAGGGTTCAGGATGGGGAGCACGTGTATACCTGAAATTTAAAAAAAAAAAAAAAAATTTAAAAATTTAAAAAAAATTAAAAACAACTATATGATCTTTAAAAAAAAAAAAAAAAGAAAGAAAGGAAAAGGAAGTTAACTGATGCTTTTACTCTAGCAAGCATACTAGAACAATGCAATGAAAAGCTTTCGATCAGTTTCAAACACTGGGATTTTCTTTCTCTCTTCTCTATCTCTGCTCCTTGTGTTTTCTCCTATTGCAGATGACATAGGCTTTTCAAAAAAAAAAGAAAAAGAAAGATCAAAGGAAATGGAAAATATATTTGAAGTAATTATGGTGGAAAGCTTCCCAAATCTAAAGGAAATAGTACACCAGTACAGAGGGTTCCAAAAAAGATGAACCCAGGCAGGCCTACACCAAGACATATGTTAATAAATGGCAAAAGTTAAGGATAAAGAGGATTCTAAAGGCAGCAAGATAAAAATAAAGAGCTAATTACAAGGGAGCCCCCATAAGGCTATCAGCTTATTTCTCTACAGAAACATTGCAGGTCAGAAAGGAGAGGCAAGATATATTCAAAGTTATGAAACGGAAAAATCTACAATATAGGATATCTACCGAGCAAGATTATCATTCAGAATAGGAGAGAGAAAAAAATGCTCCAACAAGAAAAAACTAAAGGAATACAGTAACACTAAATCTATCTTAAAGGAAATATTGAAAGCTCTTCTCTAAATAGAAAAGGAGTAAGAATCTATAGGGAAGATAAAAATCTCAATTAAAAAGTAAATCACTTAATAAGCGAGTACACAGATCTTTAAAAAAGCAAAAATATTCTGTGAAACTGTTAATAACCACCATGGACAGCAAAAGGATAAACATGAAAATCTAAAAGAGGACATCAAAATCATGAAATGTGGGGAAGGAATAAAATATAGATTCCCCCCACCCCAAATCTGTTTGAGCCTATATGACTACCAGTTTAAGGTACATACATACAGGAAGGGGGTAACATACTTGAAAATAGGGTAACCGTAAATCAAAAACAGACAATACATTCACAAAAACCTAAAAGAAAAGAATGTAAGTATAACACAAAGAAGATCATCAAACCACGAAAGAAACACAAAAAGAAAAAGGAAGTGATAAAATAAGAAACATAAAATGAATGGGAAAACAAGGTATAACATGGCAATAAATACAAATTTATCAACAATTACCTTAAGTTTCAATGGACTAAATGGTCCAATCAAAAGACACAGCAGCTGCAAATGGAAGAAAACAGCAAGAGCCTATATTATGCTGTCTACAAAAGATCCACCTTAGGGCAAAGGACTCACATAGATTGAAAGTGAGGGGATGAAAACCCATATTCCAGGCAAACAGAGAACACAAGAAAGTAGGGGTCATAATACTCATTTCAGAAAAAACAGACCTAAAGACAAAGACCATGAAGAAAGATGAAGAAGGTCAGTATACAATGATAAAAGGAAGATTTTACATGTGTCAGCAAACATGCACCCAATATCAGTTCAGTTCAGTCGCTCAGTCGTGTCTGGCTCTTTTCGACCCCATGAATCACAGCACGCCAGGCCTCCCTGTCCATCACCAACTCCCGGAGTTCACTCAAACTCACGTCCATCGAGTCAGTGATGCCATCCAGCCATCTCATCCTCTGTTGTCCCCTTCTCCTCCTGCCCCCAATCCCTCCCAGCATCAGGGTCTTTT
>NW_011494876.1:10949777-10952193 GCF_000754665.1 Bison bison bison
CCCGGAGTTCACTCAAACTCACGTCCATCGAGTCAGTGATGCCATCCAGCCATCTCATCCTCTGTTGTCCCCTTCTCCTCCTGCCCCCAATCCCTCCCAGCATCAGCTTTTCCAGTGAGTCAACTCTTCGCATGAGGTGGCCAAAGTACTGGAGTTTCAGCTTTAGCATCAGTCCTTCTAATGAACACCCAGGACTGATCTCCTTTAGGATGGACTGGCTGGATCGCCTTGCAGTCCAAGGGACTCTCAAGAGTCTTCTCCAACACCGAGGTTCAAAAGCATCAATTCTTAGGCGCTCAGCCTTCTTCACAGTCCAACTCTCACATCCATACATGACCACTGGAAAAACCATAGCCTTGACTAGCACCCAAAATAGACACACCCAAATACATAAACAAATTCTAACAGACATAAAAGGAGACATTGACAAGACTGCAACAATAGCAGGATACTTTAATACCCTACTCACATCAGTGGACAGATCTTCAAGATAGAAAATCAATAAGGCAAAAAAGATTCTAAATGGTACAATGGAACAGTTAGATTTAATTGATATTTTCAAAACATTACATCCACAGAACTCAGAATACACATTCTTTTCAAGTGCACATGGAACTCTATCTAGAACTGACCACACACTAGGGCACAAAACCAACCTCAACAAATCTAAGAGTACAGAGATTATCTCAGTATCTTTTTTGACTAAAGAGCATAGCATATTCAAAAGCAGAGATACTACTTTGCCAACTAAGCTCTGTCTAGTCAAGGCTATGGTTTTTCCTGTGGTCATGTATGGATGTGAGAGTTGGACTGTGAAGAAGGCTGAGCGCCGAAGAATTGATGCTTTTGAACTGTGGTGTTGGAGAAGACTCTTGAGAGTCCCTTGGACTGCAAGGAGATCCAAGCAGTCCATTCTGAAGGAGATCAGCCCTGGGATTTCTTTGGAAGCAATGATGCTAAAGCTGAAACTCCAATACTTTGGCCAACTCATGCGAAGAGCTGACTCATTGGGAAAGACTCTGATGCTGGGAGGGATTGGGGGCAGGAGGAGAAGGGGACGACAGAGGATGAGATGGCTGGATGGCATCACTGACTTGATGGATGTGAGTTTGAGTGAGCTCTGGGAGTTGGTGATGGACAGGGAGGCCTGGCGTGCTGCAATTCATGGGGTCGCAAAGAGTTGGACATGACTGAGCGACTGAACTGAACTGAGCATGGAACTATGAAAAAAATGATTATATGGATACTAAACAAAACAAACAAACAAACAAAAAAAACAGTGCTACTAAAAAACCAATATGTGAACATGGAAATTAAAGAGGAAAATAAAAATATGTTGAGACAAATGACAATGAAAACACAACCATAGAAAATCTATGGGATGAACCAAGAGCAGTTCTTGGAGGAAAATTCATAGCAGTACAGGCCTTCCTCAAAAAACAAGAAAAATTTCAAATAACCAAACCTGCCAGTTAAAAGGATTAGAAAAAGAAACAAAACAAAACAAAACCATAGTCAGTAGAAGGAAGGAAATAAAGATTAGAGAGGAAATAAAACACAATAGAAAAAAAAATCAATAAAACTAAGAGATGGTTATTTGAAAGGATAAACAAGATAGACAAACTTCTGGCCAGGCTAGTCAACAAGAAAAGAGAATCCACATAAACAAACTAAGAAATGAAAAAGGAGACATAACAACGGATACCACAGAAATACAAAAATCCACAAGAGAATACTGTGAACAATTATATGTCAACAAATTTGACAACTGAGAAGAAATGGACAAGTTTCTAGAAACATCAGATCAGATCAGATCAGTCGCTCAGTCATGTCTGACTCTTTGCGACCCCATGAATCGTAGCACGCCAGGCCTCCCTGTCCATCACCAACTCCCAGAGTTCACTCAGACTCACGTCCATCGAGTCAGTGATGCCATCCAGCCATCTCATCCTCTGTTGTCCCCTTCTCTCCTGCCCCCAATCCCTCCCAGCATCAGGATCTTTTCCAATGAGTCAACTCTTCGCATGAGGTGGCCAAAGTACTGGAGTTTCAGCTTTAGCATCATTCCTTCCAAAGAAATCCCAGGGCTGATCTCCTTCAGAATGGACTGCTTGGATCTCCTTGCAGTCCAAGGGACTCTCAAGAGTCTTCTCCAACACCACAGTTCAAAAGCATCAATTCTTCGGCGCTCAGCCTTCTTCACAGTCCAACTCTCACATCCATACATGACCACAGGAAAAACCATAGCCTTGACTAGACAGAGCTTAGTTGGCAAAGTAGTATCTCTGCTTTTGAATATGCTATCTAGGTTGGTCATAACTTTCCTTCCAAGGAGTAAGCGTCTTTTAATTTCATGGCTGCAGTCACCATCTGCAGTGATTTTGGAGCCCAGAAAAATAAAGTCTGACACTGTTTC
>NW_011494876.1:10952441-10952887 GCF_000754665.1 Bison bison bison
CCATGTCCAGTTCTAACTGTTGCTTCCTGACCTACATACAAATTTCTCAAGAGGCAGAGCAGGTGGTCTGGTATTCCCATCTCTTTCAGAATTTCCCTCAGTTTATTGTGATCCACACAGTCAAAGGCTTTGGCATAGTCAATACAGCAGAGATAGATGTTTTTCTGGAACTCTCTTGCTTTTTCCATGATCCAGCGGATGTTGGCAATTTGATCTCTGGTTCCTCTGCCTTTTCTAAAACCAGCTTGAACATCAGGAAGTTCATGGTTCACATATTGCTGAAGTCTGGCTTGGAGAATTTTAAGCATTACTTTACTAGCATGTGAGATGAGTGCAATTGTGCAGTAGTTTGAACATTCTTTGGCATTGCCTTTCTTTGGGATTGGAATGAAAACTGACCTTTTCCAGTCCTGTGGCCACTGCTGAGTTTTCCAAATTTGCTTGCA
>NW_011494876.1:10952987-10969014 GCF_000754665.1 Bison bison bison
TGTGCTCTTCCGATCTATTGAGTGCAGCACTTTCACAGCATCATCTTTCAGGACCTGGAACAGCTCAACTGGAATTCCATCACCTCCACTAGCTTTGTTTGTAGTGATGCTTTCTAAGGCCCACTTGGCTTCACATTCCAGGATGTCTGGCTCTAGGTCAGTGATCACACCATCGTGATTATCTGGGTCGTGAAGGTCTTTTTTGTACAGTTCTTCTGTGTATTCTTGCCACCTCTTCTTAATATCTTCTGCTTCTGTTAGGTCCATAGCATTTCTGTCCTTTATTGAGCTCGTCTTTGCTTGAAATGTTCCCTTGGTATCTCTGATTTTCTTGAAGAGAACCCTAGTCTTTCCCATTCTGTTGTTTTCCTCTATGTCTTTGCATTGATTGCTGAAGAAGGCTTTCTTATCTCTTCTTGCTGTCCTTTGGAACTCTGCATTCAGATGCTTATGTCTTTCCTTTTCTCCTTTGCTTTTTGCTTCTCTTCTTTTCACAGCTATTTGTAAGGCTTCCCCAGACAGCCATTTTGCTTTTTTGCATTTCTTTTCCATGGGGATGGTCTTGATCCCTGTCTCCTGTACAATGTCACGAACCTCATTCCATAGTTCATCATGCACTCTATCTATCAGATGTAGGCCCTTAAATCTATTTCTCCCTTCCACTGTATAATCATAAGGGATTTGATTTAGGTCATACCTGAATGGTCTAGAAACATACAATCGACCAAAACTGAACCAAGAAGCAGCAGACACTTTGAACAGACTGATCACTAAAAGTGAAATAGAATTTGTAACTTAAAATCATACTGCAAACAAAAATCCTAGGCCAAATGGCTTCACAGGTCTACCAAACATACAACCTTTTACTGACCCTTCTCAAACTCTTCCAAAAAACTGAAGAAGAGAGAACACTCCCAACAACATTCTATTAATATGAAGCCATCACCACCCTGATATCAAAACAAGATAAAGACACCATGAAAAAAGAAAATTACATTCTTTGATGAATATAGATGCAAAAATTCTCAACAAAATATTAGCAAATCAAATCCAACAATGCATAAAAGTGATCATATACCATGACCAAATGTAATTCATCCCAAGATCACAATGATGATTCAGCATACACAAATCAACCAACATGATTCACCATATATATAAAAGACAAAAAACACGTTTATCCCAATAGATGCAGATAAAGCATTTGACAACATTCAACATTCATGCATGATTAAAAAAAGTCTTACCAAAGTGAGTATAGCAGGAATACATCTTATATAATACATGCTATTTGTGACAAACTCACCATCAATATAATACTAAATGGTGAAAAGCTAAGACTCCCTGCTCAAATCTGGAACAATGCAAGGATGCCCACTCTCAACTCTACTCAACATAGCAGTGGAAAGTCAGCCACAGCAATCACGTGAGAGAAAGAAAGAAAAGGTATCAACATTGAAAGGGAAGAGGTAAAATCTCATTATGTGCAGATGGTATGATAGTACACATGCAAAACCCTAAAGACACCTAACAAAAGCTCCTAGAACTGGTAAATTCAGCAAGGCAGCAGGGTACAAGATCAATATACAGAAACTGGATGTACTTTTTACATCAAACAATGAAGTATCAGAAAAGGAATGTAAAAAAATAATAACTTTTAAATCATACTGTAAAAATTAAAATACTTAGGAACAAACCTGACAAAAGAGATGGAATGTTTATATGTTGAAAAGTATAAAACATTAATAAAGGGCACAGAAGATGACTCACAGAAATGGAAAGACACTCCATGCTCTTCTTTGCTCTTATTTGACTGTACTGCGCAGCTGGTGGGATCTTAGTTCTCTGACCAGGAATTGAACCCAGGACCCCAGGAGTGGGAGGGCCAAGTCCTAACCACTGAACTGCCAGGAATCCCCATGCTCTTTGCTTAGAAAAACTGATATTGTTAAAACAGCCATACTACCCAAAGTAATTTACAGATTTAATGAAATGTCTATCAAATTACCTATAAAATTTTTCACTGAACTAAAACATATAATGCAAAAATTCATATGGAACTATAAAAGATCCAGATTTGTCAAAGAAATCCTTATGAAAAAGAATAAAGCAGGAAGCATAATCCTAATGGACTTCAGACAATATTACAAAGTTACTGTAATTGAAATAGCATGTATTGGCACAAAATAGACATATGGATCAACAGAACAGAGTAGAGAACCCCCAAAGAAATCCACACACTTATGGTCAATGCATCTTTGACAAAAGAGGCAAGAGTATAATACACTGGGAAAAAGATAGTCTCTTTAGCAAATGGTGTTTGAAAGCTGGACAGGTGCATGTAAATCAACAAAATTAATCTCTAAAATATGTAAGCAGCTCATACAGCTCAATAACAGCAGCAGAAACACAAGCCAATCAAAAAATGGGTGTGGGGAGGGAGGTTCAAGAGGACGGACATATGTTTATCTATGGCTGATTAATGTTGATGTCTGGGAGCAACCAACATAATTCTGTAAAGCAATTATCCTTCAATTAAAAAAATAAATTTTTACAAAGTAAAAATAAAAAAAAGGAAAAAAAGGCAGAAGAAAATATAGACATTTCTCCAAAGAAGACATAAGGATGGCCAATAGGCATATGAAAAGATGCTCAATGTGGTAATTAGAGAAATACAAACCAAAACTATAATGATATATGGCCTCACACCAGTCAGAGAGCCCACTATGAAAAAGTCTAGGAAAAACAAATGCTGGAGAGAGTGTAGAAAAAGGAACCCTCCCATACTGTTGGTGGGAAGGTAAGTTGGTGCAGTCACTATGGAAAACCATATGGAGGGTCCCTGGAAAACTGCAAACTTGTCATATGATCCAGATCCCTCTCCTGGGCATATACCCAAGTAAAACGGTAACTGAAAAAGCTACACGACCCCTGTGTTCATGGCAGCACTACTCACAATAGCAAGACACGGAAACAACCTAAATGCCCATCCACAGACGAACGGATACAGAAGATGTGGCACAAACATACAGTGGAATACTGCTCATTCATGAAAAGACAAAATAATGCCAGTTTCAGCACCGTGGATGCAACTACAGATTATCATAACGAAGTGAAGTAAGGACGAACGAGAAAGACAAATGCCATATTATACACACAAACAGAATCTAAAACCTGACACAAATGAGCCAATCAATGAAACAGAAACAGAATCGTGACACAGAGAGCAGACTTCTGGATGCCACAGTGGAGGTGGTCGGGGGACGGTGGAGTGGGAGGCTGGGTTTGGCCAATGCAAGCTTCTATAGATAGAATAAATAACAAGGTCCTGCGGGATAGCACAAGTATTCCCTGATAGCTCAGTTGGTGAAGAATCTGCTGCAATGCAGGAGACCCTGGTTTGATTCCTGGGTTGGGAAGATCCCCTGGAGAAGGGATAGGCTACCTACTCCAGTATTCTTCGGCTTCTCTTGTGGCTCAGCTGGTAAAGAATCCACCTGCAATGTGGGAGACCTAGGTTCAGTCCCTGGGTTGGAAAGATCCCCTGGAGAAGGGTAAGGCTACCCACTCCAGTATTCTGGCCTGGAGAATTCCATTGCCTGTTATAGTCCATGGGATGGCAAAGAGTCAGACATGACTGAGTGACTTTCACTTTCAATTTCATTGTATAGCACAGAGAACTATATACTCAGTATCCTATGATAAACCATATTGCAAAAAGATATATAAAAAGAATATATATATATACACACATATATAAATCACTTTGCAGTACAGCAGAAACAAGATTTGTAAATCAACTATATACTCTGATGAAAAACACTGATAAAAAAGAAAAACATTGAAAAGAAATGAGGACAGTTTAAGAGACCTCCAAGACATCAAACACAGTAACAGTCACATTATCGGGGGTCCCAAAAGGACAAGAGAAAGAGGAAGGCCCAGGAAAATGTCTGAAGAGAGAGTAGCTGAAAACCTGCTTAACATGGGAAAGGAAATAGTCACCCCAGTCCAGGAAGTCCAGAGACTTATTCAGGATTAACCGAGAAGGAACATAATGAGACACACACTAATCAAATTGAAAACTAAAAGAGAAAGAGAAAATATGAAAAGAAATGAGGAAAAAATAACAAATAACATAAAAGGAGACTCCCATAAGGCTTAGCTGATTTTTAGCAGAAATTCTGCAGGCTAGAAAGGTGTGGCACACTATATTTAAAGTGATGATAGGGAGAAATCTACAGTCAATAAGGCTATGCAGCAACGCTCACGTTCAGATTTGACAGAGAAATCAAAATCTTTATAGATAAGTGAAAGCTAAAACTCAGTCCACCAAACCAGCTTTACAACAAATCCTAAAGAGGTTCTCTAGGTGGTGGGAAGAAAGGTCACTACGGAAACAAGGGAGGGATAAGACGGGAAAGCTCACCCATGCAGGCAGGCAGCCAGTAAGAGAAGCCGTCCACACACACCAGCAGGAAGGCTAAAGACAAAGTAAGAAGATTATCTATAGAAAAACAATAAGTTAATGGACCCACAAAATAATTAGATGTAAAATACAATTATCAAAAACACAAATCACGAGAGTACAAATGCAGGATATTTAAAATTAAGAGATAAGCAACTTAGAACAATCATGTATTTACAGAGTGCTGTATCTAGATCTCATGGTAACTGCAAACCAAAAATCTATGATAGATACACACACACAGACATACAGACAGACACACACACACACAGACACACACCCACCCACCCTTGGTGGCTCAGAAGGTAAAGAGCCTGTTTGCAATGTTGGAGACCTGCCTGGGTTGGGAAGATCCCCTTGGGAAGGGAATGGCTACTCACTCCAGTATGGAGGAGCTTCCCTGATGACTCAGATGGTAAAGAATCTGCCTGCAGTTTGGGAGACCTGGGTTTGATCGCTGGGTCAGGAAGATCCCCTGGAGCAGGAAATGGCAACCCACTCCAGTATGCTTGCTTGGAGAATTCCATGGACAGAGGAGCCTGGAGGGCTACAGTCCATAGAGCTGGACATGATTGAGTGCCTGACACTTCCACTTTCACATCAAATACCAAGAGAGGATAACAAAAGAGGAAAGGGAAAAAAAAAAGACATACTAAAACAAACCCAAAACAATTAAGAAAATGGCAATATGAACATACATACTGATGATTACCTTAAATGTAAACAGGTTAAACACTCCAACAAAAAAAACACAGACTGATTGGATGGATATAAAAAGACCCATATATAAAACTTCTAAAAGAGACACACTTCAGATCAGCACACACTGATGTGAGAATGGAAAAAGGTATTCCATGCAAATGGAAATCAAAAGAAAACTGGAGTAGGAATACTTATATTAGGAAAAACACACTTTAAAGACTGCTACAAGAGATGAAGAAGGACACTACATAATAATTAAGGGATCAATACAAGAAGAAGCTACAACAATTGTAAATATATGTACATAAAACAGAAGCACTTCAATATACAAGGCAACTGTTAACAGATATAAAAGAAGAAACTGACAGCAACCCAATAGTGGGGAACTATAACACTCCATTTCCATCAATAGATAGATCACCCAGAAAATCAATAAGGACACCAAGGACTCGGATGACACATTAGACCGGATAGGATTAAATAATAATTATACAGCCGTCTCTCCAAAAGCAGCACAATGCCCGTTCTTTTCAAGTGAAATCTTCTCCAGGATAGATCACATACTGGGCACAGAAGATATCAAGCACCCTTTCCAATGGCAACACTACGATATTAGAAATGAAGTACAAGGGGGAAAAAACTGCAAAAAACACAAACACATGGAAGGTAAACAATATGCTACCAAGCAGCCAAAGGATCGCTGAATAAACTGATGGGGGCGGATACCTCGAGACAAATGAAAACAAAACACGACAATCCAAAATCTATGGGGAACAGACACAACCATTCTAAGTGGGAAATTTACAACGATACAAGCTTATCTAAGGAAGCCAAAAAAGTCTCAAACAACCTAATGTTAAACTGAAAGCAACTAGACAAACGGGAACAAACAAAATTCAGTGTTTCTAGAAGCAAAGAAATCATAAAGATCAGAAAAAAATAAGTGAAACTGAGACTAAGAAATCAATAGAAAAGATCAATGAAACTAAAAGTTGATTCCCTGGAAAGAAAACAAATTGATAATCCTTAGCTCATCAAAAAAAGGGAGAGAGTTCAAATCAATGAAATCAGAAATGAAAAAGGAGTAATTATAACAGACACTGCAGAAATGCAAAGGACCACAGAGACTACTGCAAGCAAGCCTATGCCACTAAAACGCACAACTTGGAAGAAATGGACAAAGTCTTGGAAAGGTACAGTCTCCCAAAACAGAACCAGGAAGAAAGAAAATATGAACACAATTGCAATTACTAAAATCGAATCTGTGATTAAAAAACTTCCAACAAATAAAGTCCAAAACCAGAGGGCTTCACAGGCAAATTCTACCAAACATTTAGAGTCAACTCCTATCCTTCTGAAGTGATTCTGAAAAACTGCAGAGGAAAGAACACTTCCAAATTTATGCTATGAGGCCATGATCACACTGATATCAAAACCAGACAAAGATATCACAAAAAAGAAAACTATAGGCCAATATCACTGATGAAGGTAGATGCAAAAACCCTCAACAAAACACTAGCAAACTGAATCCAGCAATACATTAAAACAAAATACACCATGATCAAGTGGAATTTATCCCAGGGATAGAAGGACTTTTCAGTATCTAAAAGCCAATCAGTGTGATACAACATATGAACTAACTGGGGAATGAAAACCCTCTGATGATCTCTATTCAGTTCAGTTCAGTCACAGTTGTGTTCGACTCTTTGTGACCCCATGGACTGTAGCACACCAGGCTTCCCTGTCCATCACCAACTCCCAGAGCTTACTCAAACTCATGTCCATCGAGTTGGTAATGCCATCCAACCATCTCATCCTCCGTCGTCCCCTTCTCCTCCTGCCTTCAATCTTTCCCAGCATCAGGGTCTTTTCCAAGGAGTCAGTTCTTCACATTAGGTGGCCAAAGTATTGGAGTTTCAGCTTCGGCATTAGTCCTTTCAATGAATATTCAGGACTGACTTCCTTTAGGATTGACTGGTTGGAACTCCTTGCAGTCCAAGGGACTCTTGAGAGAGTCTCCTCCAACACCACAGTTCAAAAGCATCAATTCTTTGGTGCTCAGCTTTCTTTATAGTCCAACTCTCATGATGATCTCTATAGAAGAAGAAAAATCTTTCAACAAAATCCAACATCCGTTAATGATAAAAAAAAAAAAAAAAACCTCCAGAAAATAGGTAGAGGAAACCTACTTCAAAATAATAAAGACCATATATGAGATTGATTATATTCTTTGCAGGCAAAGATGGAGAAACTCTATACAGTCAGCACAAACAAGACCTGGAGCTGACTGTGGCTCAGATTATCAGCTTCTTACTGCAAAATTCAGGCTCAAATTGAATACAGTTGGGAAAACCACTAGGCCATTCAGGTATGACCTAAATCCCTTATGATTATACAGTGGAAGTGATGAATAAATTCAAGGGACTAGATGTGGTTGCCAGAGTGCCTGAAGAACTATGGACAGAGGTTCCTAACATTTTACAGGGGGTGGTGATCAAAATCATCTCCAAGAAAAAGAAACGCAAGAAGGCAAAGTGGTTGTCTGAGGAAGTCTTAAAAATAGCTGAGAAAAGAAGAGACGAGAAAGGCAAAGGGAAAAAGGCAAGATATACCTAGCTGAATTCAGAGTTCCAGAGAATACCAAGGAAAGATAAGAAAGTCTTCTTAACTGAGCAATGCAAAGAGCTAGAAGAAAACAATAGAATGGGAAAGACTAGAGATCTCTTTAAGAAAACTGGAGATACCAAGGGAACATTTCATGCAAAGATGGGCTCAATAAAGGACAGAAACGGCAAGGACCTAAGAGAAGCAGAAGAGATTAAGAAGAGGTGGCAAGAATACACAGAAGAACTGTACAAAAAAGATCTTCACAACCCAGATAACCACGATGGTGTGATCACTCACCTAGAGCCAGACATCCTGGAATGTGAAGTCAAGTGGGCCTTAGGAAGCATCACTATGAACAAAACTAATGGAGGGGACGGAACTCCAGCTGAGCTATTTCAAATCCTAAAAGATGATTCTGTTAAAGTGCTGCACTCATTATGCCAGTAAATTTGGAAAACTCAGCAGTGGCCACAGGACTGGAAAAGGTCAGTTTTCATTCCCAACCCAAGGAAAGGCCATGCCAAAGAATGTTCAAATTGCCATACAATTGCACTCATTTCACATGCTATCAAGATTATGCGCCAAATCCTTCAAGCTAGACTTCAGCAGTATCTGAACTGAGAAATTCCAGATGTACAAGCTGGATTTAGAAAAGGCAGAGGAACCAGAAATCAAATTGCCAACATACTTTGGATCATAGGAAAAACAAGGGAATTCCAGAAAAACCATCTACTTGTGCTTCATTGACAATACTAAAGCCTTTGGATTGTGTGGATCACAACAAACTGAAATATTCTTAAAGAGATGGGAATATCAGACCACATTACCTGACTCCTAAGAAATCCATATGCAGTACAAGAAGCAACAGAACGAGACATGGAACAATGGACTGGTTCAAAAGTGGGAAAGGAGGACGTCAAGGCTTTATAATGTCACCTGCTTATTTAACTTATATGCAGAGTACATCATACGAACTGTTGGGCTGGATGACTCACAAGCTGGAATCAAAATTGCTGGGAGAAATATCAATAACCTCAGGTATCACATGATACCACTTTAATGGCAGAAAGTGAAGAGGAACTAAAGAGCCTCTTGATGAAGTTGAAAGAGGAGAGTGAAAAAGCTGGCTTAAAACTCAACATTCAATAAACGAAGATTATGGCATCTGATCCTATCACTTCATGGTAAACAGATGGGGGAAAAGTGGAAACAATGTCAGATTTCATTTTCTTGGGCTCCAAAAATCAATGTGGATGGTGACTGCAGCTACAATATTAAAAGACACTAGGTCCATGGAAGAAAAGCTATGACAAACCTAGACAGTGTATTAAAAAGCAGAGATGTCACTTTGTTGACAAAGGTTCATATAGTCAAAACTATTATTTTTCCAGTAGTCATGTATGGATGTGAGAGTTGGACCATAAAGATGGCTGAGTGCTGAAGAATTGATGCTTTCGAACTGTGGTGTTGGAGAAGACGACTCTTGAGAGTACCTTGGACAGCAAGGAGATCAAACCAGTCAACCCTAAAGGAAATTAACCCTGAATACTCATTGGAAGGACTGGTGCTGAAGCTTAACCTCCAAAACTTTGGCCACCTGATGGGAAGAGCTGAGTCATTGGCAAAGACCTTGATGCTGGGAATGATTGAGGAAAGAGAAGGGGGTGACAGAGAATGAGATGGTTGGATGGGATCACTGACTCAATGAACATGTGTTTGAACAAACTCAGGGAGATAGTGAAGGACAGGGAATCCTGGCGTGCTGCAGTTCATGGAGTTGCAAGGAGTTGGACATGACTTCGGGGCTGAACAACAATGACAAACACACAGTTAACATGGTCCTAAACAGTGAAAAGCTGAAAGCACTCCCTCTAAGATCAGGAAGAAGGTAAGGATGTCCATTGTTATCACTTTTATTCAACACAGTTTTGGAAATCCTAGCCACAGCAATCATAGAAGAAAATGAAATAAAACAAATCCAACTTGGAAAAGAAGTTAAATTGTCACTGTTTCCAAATGACATGATATTATACCGAAAAAACCCTAAAGATGCTATCAGGAAACTATAAGAGCTCATCAATGAATTCAGTAAAGTTGCAGGATACAAAGTTAGTATTCAGATATCTGTTGCATTTCTATACACTCATGATGAGAGACCAGAAAAGGAAATGAATCCAACAATCCTGTTGACCATTACATCAAAAAGAATAAAATGCCTAGGATTAAACATACCAAAGTTGGGGGAAACCTGTACACCAAAAAATGTAAGAAGCGGATAAACAGAAGACGACACAAACAGATGAGAAAAATGTACTGTGTTTGATTGGAAGAATCAATATTTTTCAAATGAGTGTACTACCGAAGGCAATCTACAGATTCAATGCAATTTCTGTCAAATCATCAAAGGTATTTTTTACGGAACCAGATCAAAAAATTTTAAAATTTCCCTGAAAACACAAAAGACTTCCAATAAACAATGCAATCTTGAGATGGAAAACAGAGCTGGAGGAGTTAGGCTCTCTGACTGCAGATTGCAGCACAAAGCTAGAGTCATCAAAAGAGTATGCTAATGGCATAGAAACAAAAATATAAATCAAGGAATAGGATAGAAATCCAGAAATACTCCCTGCACCTATAGTCAGTCTACAATGAAGGAAGCAAGGATGTACAATGGAGAAAAGACCATTTCTTCCATATGTGGTGCTTGGAAAACTGGACAGCATCATGCAACAGAATGAAGCGAGAACACATCGTACTACCATATACAAAAAACTAAAGGTAAGAGAAAATACTATAAAACTCATTGAGGAAAACACAGGCAGAATAGTATAACAAAAAGCACAGCAACTATCGTTGAGTCTATTTGCAAGTTAATGGAAATAAAAACAAAAGCATGGGGCATAATTAAAACTTTGTATCTTTTGCACCACAAAGGAAAACACACACAAAATGAAAAGACAGCCTCATAATGAGAAAAAATAGTTGCAAATAATGTGTTCTATAAGAGATTTTCAAAATATACAAACAGCCCATACAGCTCAATATTAAAAAAAACAACACAATCAAAAAAATGGGCAAAAGACCTAAATAAGACATTTCTCTAAAGAAGACATAAGGATGGCTGACAGCCACACGAAAATACGCTCAGCATCACTAATTACTAGAGAAAAGCAAATCAAAATTAAAATGAGGTATCATCTCACGCCAAGCTGAATGGCTATCATCAAAACGTTTACAAATAATAAATGCTGAAGAGGGTGTAGAGAAAAGGAGGCCTCCTGCACTGTTGTGGGAAAGTAAATCAGCGCAACCACTACGGAGCACAGGATGGACGTTCCTTAAAAGCTTAAAAACAGAAGTAGCAGAAGATTCAACAGTCCCACTCCTGGGCATACATGCAGAAAAAAATCTGATTAAAAAAGATACGTGCACATCTATGTTCATAACAGCACTATTTACATTAGCCAAGACATGGAAGTAACCTCAATGTCCCTCAGCACATGAATGAATGAAGAAGACGTGGTATATATACAGTGGAATATTGTTGTTTATTCAGTTGCTAAATTATGTCTGACTCTTTGTGACCCCGTGGACTGTAAACATGCCAGGCTCCCCTGTCTTCCGATATCTCGCAGAGTTTGCTTAAATTCACATCCTTTGAGTTGGTGATGCTCTCTAACCATCTCATCCTCTGCCACCACTGTCCTCTTGCCTTCAGTCTTTCCCAGCAACAGGGGTGGAATACTACCCAACCATAAAAAATGAACTAATGACATCTTCAGCACATGGATGGACCTAGAGATTCTCATGCTCAGTGAAATAACAAAGACAAATATCATACGATATCACTTACATGTGGAATCTAAAAAACATGATACTCATAAACTTATTTCTAAAACAGAAATAGACCCACAGATAGGAAAAAAAAGCTTATGGTTACCAAAGGAGAAAGGAGAACAGGGATAAATTAGGATTGTGAAATTAACATATACATATTGCTATTTATATTTATATAAAACAAATAACAAACAAGGACCTACAGTGTAGCACAGGGAACTATATTCAGTATTTTTAATAAAGTATAAGGGGAAAAATCTAAAAATATATTATATATATGCTTATATATAAAATGTGTTTATATATACTTACATAAAATACACACATATGTGTGTGCATGTATATCTACATACACACAGCCACAGAACATTGTAAAGAAGTTGTAATTCAATAAAAAATGATAAAAATTTAAAAATCTTTTGAACCTATGGAAAGAAAAAAAGTAAAAGAAGAAATTATGGCTGAAACATTCCCAAACCTAAAGAAGGAAAAAGATATCTAGGTATAGGAAACGCTGAGAGTCCCAAACAAGATGAACCCAAAGAAACTTACACTAAGGCATATTATAACAAAAATGGCAGAAGTTAAAGATAATAAAAGTATTCTAACAGTCGCAATAAAGAAAAAAGAGTTACTCTGGAACCCCCATAAGGCTATCAACTGTTTTCTCTATAGAAACCTTGCAGGCCAGAAGGAAGTGGCAAGATATATTCAAAGTCATGAAAGGAAAAATCTGTAAGCTGAATACTCTACTCAGCAAGCTCATCATTTATCAAAAGAATAGAGAGAGAGATAAAGAATTTCTCAGACAAGCAAAAGGTAAAGAAATACACTACTACTATCTATCATAAAAGAAATATCAAAAATTCTTCTCTAAATAGAGAAGCATAAAAACCTGTAGAAAAGAGAAAATCATAAGTGGAAAGTAAATCACTTACATAAGACAGTGCATATCTTATAAAAAAATTGAAAAAACTCTGTGAAGTACAGTCATTACAACAGCACAGTATTAGCACAAAAACAGAAATAGAGATTAATGGAACAGGATAGGAAACCCAGAAATAAACCCTTCCAATATGGTCAATTAATCCACAACAAAGGAGGCAAGACATACAACGGAGAAAAGACAGTGTGTTCAATAAATGGTGTTGGGAAAACTGGACAGTAACACGTTAAAAAAAAAGGAAGTTAGACCATTCTTTAATACCATACACAAAAATAAACTCAAAATGAAGTAAAAATCTAAATTTAAGACCGCAGAATGTAAAACTCTTAGAGGAAAACGTAGGCAGAATACTCCTTGACATGAACTCTAAGAATATTTTTTTCAGTCCATCTCCTTGAGTACTGGAAAAACAAGCAAAAATAAACAAATGGGTCCTAATTAAACACAAAAGCTTTTGCACAGCAAAGAAAATCATAAACAAAACAACAACCACCACCTCATAATGAGAGAAAATGATGCAACAGACAAGGATTAAGCTCCAAAATTTATAAACAGCTCATGCAGCACAATACCAAAAAATAAACCACCTCATCAAAAAAATGGGCAGACCTAGACATTTGTTCAAAGACGGCATACAGATGGAGACTAGGCACATAAAAAGATGCTCAAGATTGCTAATTATTAGAGAAATGCGAATGAAACTACAATGAGGTATCACCTCGCACCACTCAGCATGGCCACCAACAAAAAGTCTACAGACAATAAATGCAAGAGGGGGTGTGGAGGAAAGGGGACCTCCTACACTGATGGGAATGTAAACTGGTACAGCTGCTATGGAGAACAGTATGGAGGTTCCTTGCTGCTAAGTCACTTCAGTCGTGTCCGACTCTGTGTGACCCCATAGATGGCAGCCCGCCAGGCTCCCTGTTCCTGGGATTCTCCAGGCAAGAACACTGGAGTGGGGTGCCATTTCCTTCTCCAACGCATAAAGTGAAAAGTCAAAGTGAAGCCCACCAGGCTCCTCCATCCATGGGTTTTCCAGGTGAGAGTACTGGAGTGGGGTGCCATTGCCTTCTCCAATGGATGTTCCATAAGAAACTAAAAACAGAGCTACCATATAAACCAGCAGTCTCATTCCTATGTATATATCCAGAGCAAAACATGGTTGAAAAGGTTGCAAATGGTTGACCACTGCACTGCAATGGTCACTGCAGCACTGTTTATAATAGCCAACATATGGAAGCCATCTAAATGTGCACTGACAGATGAATGGATAAAAAAGATCTGCTATGTATATACAGTGGAATATAATTCAGCCATTAAAAAGATTGAAATAATGCCATTTGTAGGAGCATGTAGGGACCCGGAAATAATTATACTAAGTGAAGTAAGTCAGACAGAGAAAGACATTTATATATATATATATATCACTTAAGTGTGAAATATATATATATATAAACTAAACAAATGAGCTCATTTACAAAACAAAAAATGACTCACAGAAAATAGACTTCTGGTTGCCATGGGGTAAGGATCGGGGAGAGGGATAGAGTGGAAGATAGGGATTGACAAGTATACACGGCTGTCTTTAAAACAGATAACCAACAAGAAATTATCATATGTACACAGGGAACTCTGCTCAATACTCTGTAATAAGCTAAACAGGAGGAGAGTTTGAAAAAGAGTAGATATCTGTATAACTGAATCACTTTGCTGTACACCTGAAACAACACTGTTAACCAAATACACTCCAAAATAAAAGTTTTTTTAAAAAAATAGGAATAAAAAAGCAATTATATGACAAAAAATGGACAAACTATTAGAAATGGACAAGTGTCTAGAAATGTACAGCTTACTGAAACTGAATCAAGAAGAAATAAGATATTCTGAACAGAATGATCACTAGAAGTAAAATAGAACCTGCAGGGAGTTTTAAAAAACTCCCCATGGAAAAAAAAAAAGTCCAGTACTAGATGGCTTCACTGGAGAATTCTACCAAACATTTAAAAAAGAACATGTACCAATGCCTCTCAAAACTTTCTAACAGACCAAAGAGGAGAGAATACTCTCAAAGTCATTCTGTGAAGCCACTCGGATACCAAAACCAGACAAAGACACTACCAAAAAAAGAAAATCACAGATCATATAATTTGATGAATTTACATGCAAAAATTCAACAAAACATGAGCAAACGAAACCCAACAATACATAAGAAGGACCATACACTGCAATCAAGTTGGATTCATCCCAGGGTCACAAGGATCATTCAAAATAGGCAAACCAATCAGTCTGATACAGCACATGAAAAAATGAAATAACAAAAGCCACACGATCGTCTCCATAGATTCAGAAAAAGCAACTGACAACATTTAACATCCATTCGTGATAAAAACTCTTACCAAAGTGGATATAGAGGGAACACATCTCAGCATAGTAAAAGCAGTTTAGGATAACCTTACAGCCTACATAATACTCAGTGATCTATTTCAAGTCTTCCCACTAAAGTCTGGAATAAGACAAGGAAGCCCCCTCTCACCACTTCTATTCGACAAAGTATTGGAAGTCCTAGGCTTAGCAATCAGATGAGGAAAATAATAAACCATATCCAAATTAGAAGGGAAGAGGTAAAATTGTCATTATATGTAGATGACATGATACCATATTAGGAAATCCTAAGGACTCCACACAAAAATGATTAGAATAGAAAAACAAATTTAGCAATGCGGCAGGATATAAGATTAACATACAGAAATCTACTGTATTTCTTTACACTAACAATGAATGGGAAGAGAAAGTAAAAAACAAATCACTTTTAAAACTGCATCAAAAAGAACAAAATAGGAATTAACCTAACTGAGGAGGTGAAAGACTTATACACTGAGAACTATAAAACATTGAGAAAGATAAGAGAAGATGGTTTGAAGAAATATACCATTTTTTGGTATTAAAAAAAAGGAAAGAAAAACAAATAACCTAATAAAAAAACTGGCATGTGGGTGTGTGCTAAGTCGTTTCAATTGTGTTTGACTCTTTGCGACCCCATGGACTGTAACCCACCAGTCTCCTCTGTTCCTGGGATTCTCTAGGCAGGAATACTAGACTGGGTTGCCATGCCCTCCTCCAGGGGATCTTTCCTACCCAGGGATCGAACCTGTATCTCTCACGTCTCCTGCATTGGCAGGCAGGTTCTTTATCACTAGCACCACCGGTATAAGACCTAAATAGACATTTCTCCAAGGAAGACATACAGATGGCTAAGAGGCATATGAAAAGATGCTCAACATCCACGAGAATCAGATAAATGCAAGTCAAAAGTACAACTGAGGTATCACCTCACACCAGTCAGAACGGCCATTGCCAAAAAATATACAAACAATAAATGCCGGAGAGGGTATGGAGAAAAGGGAACCTCTTACAGTGTGGATGGGGATGTACACTGATACAGCCACTGCGGAGAACAGTACAGA
>NW_011494876.1:10969114-10973062 GCF_000754665.1 Bison bison bison
TGCTGTGCTGTGCTGAGTTGTGTCCGATTTTTTGCGACCCCAAAGACCGCAGCCTGCCAGGCTCCTCTGTCCACGGGGATTCTCCAGGCAAGAATACTGGAGTGGGTTGAAAAAATAAAAATAGAACTATCACATGACCCAGCAATCCCACTCCTGGGCATGTGCCCAGGAACATCACAATTCAAAAGGATACATGCACCCCAATGCTCATCGCAGCACTATTTACAATAGCCAGGACATGGAGACAGCCTCCTTGTCTATCGACAGAGGAACGGATAAAAATGATGTGGTGCCTATACACAATGGAATATTATTCAGCTATAAAATGAATGAAACGCTGCCATTTGTTAAGGCATGATGGACCTAGAGGCTGTCATACAGAGTGAAGTCAGTGAGAAAAAGAAAAACATAGAGTGTACATTAATGCATCTATGTGTAATCTAGAAAAATAGCACAGATGAACCTATTTGCAAAGCAGAAAGAGAGACACAAACATGAGAGCACAAACGTATGGACACCAAGGGGTGGGGGGTGGTTAGGACACACTGGGAGACTGGGATTTACGTATATACACCGACCGCTGTGTATGAAGCGGGTAACTAATGAGAATCTACTGTACAGCACGGGGGGGAGGGGAGAATCTGTTTGTAGCATATACATTAAGTTAACCTTAAAATGCATCCTAATATACAAAAAAGATGTCCTTTTCATTATAGGGGACTGGAATGTAAAAGTAAGAAGTTGAGAGATACCTGGAGTAACTGGCAAATTTGGCCTTGGAGTATAGAAAAAAGTAGGGCAAAGGCTAACAGGGTTTTGCCAAGACAATGCACTGGTCATAGCAAACACTCTCTTCCGACAACACAAGAGAAGACTCTACACATGGACATCACCAGATGGCCCATACCCAAATCAGATTGATTATATTCTTGCCGTCAAAGATAGAGAAGCTCTATACAGTCAGCAAAAAAAAAAAAAAAAAAAAGACCAGGAGCTGACTGTGGCTCAGATCATGAACTCCTTATTGCCAAATTCAGACTTAAATTGAAGAAAGTAGGGAAAACAATTAGACCATTCAGGCATGACCTAAATAAAATCCCTTATGATTATACAGTGGAAGTGAGAAACAGATTTAAGGGACTAGATCTGATAGACAGAGTGCCTGATGAACTATGGACGGAGGTTTGTGAGATTGTACAGAAGGCAGGGATCAAGACCATCCCCAAGAAAAAGAAATGTAAAAAGGCAAAATGGTTGTCTGAGGAGGCCTTAATAACAGTTATAAAAAGAAGAGAAGTGAAAGGCAAAGGAAAAAAGTAAAGATATACCCATTTGAATGCAGAGTTCCAAAGAAGAGCAAGGACAGATAAAAAAGCCTTCCTCAGCAATCAATGGAAAGAAATAGAGGATAACAACAGAATGGAAAAGACTAGAGATCTCTTCAAGAAAATTAGAGATACCAAGGGAACATTTCATGCAAAGATGGGCTCAATAAAGGACAGAAATGGTATGGACCTAAGAGAAGCAGAAGATGTTAAGAGGAGGTGACAAGCATACACAGAAGAACTATATAAAAAAGATCTTCATGACCCAGATAACCACAATGGTGTGATCACCAACCTAGAGCCAGACATCCTGGAATGTGAAGTAAAGTGGGCCTTAGGAAGCATCACTACCAACAAAGTTAGTGGCGGTGATGGAATTCCAGTTGAGCTATTTAAAATCCTGGAAGATGATGCTGTGAAAGTGCTGCACTCAATATGCAAGCAAATTTGGAAAACTCAGCAGTGGCCACAGGACTGGAAAAAGTCAGTTTTCATTCCAATCCCAAAGAAAGGCAATGCCAAAGAATGCTCAAACTACCACACAATTGCACTCATCTCACACGCTAGTAAAGTCATGCTCAAAATTTTCCAACCCAGGCTTTGATAGTATGTGAACCGTGAACTTCCAGATGTTCAAACTGGATTTAGAAAAGGCAGAGGAACCAGAGATCAACTTGCCAACATCTGTTGGATCATTGAAAGAGCTACAGAGTTCCAGAAAAACATCTATTTCTGCTTTATTGACTATGCCAAAGCCTTTGACTGTGTAGATCACAAAAAACTGGAAAATTCTTAAATAGATAGAATACCAGACCACCTGACCTGCCTCCTGAGAAATCTGTATGCAGGTCAAAAATCAACAGTTAGAACTGGACATGGAACAAAAGACTGATTCCCAATCAGGAAAGGAGTACATTGAGGCTGTATATTGTCATCCTGCTTATTTAACTTCTATGCAGAGTACATCATGCTAAATGCCAGGCTGGATGAAGCACAAGCTGGAATCAAGACTGACGGGAGAAATATCAATAACCTCAAATATGCAGATGACACCACCCTTATGGCAGAAAGTGAAGAGGAACTAAAAAGCCTCTTGATGAAAGTGAAAGAGGAAAGTAAAAAAGTTGGCTTAAAATTCAACATTCAGAAAACTAAGATCATGGCATCCGGTCCCATCATTTCATGGAAAATAGATGGGGAAACAGTGGAAAGAGTGAGAGACTTTATATTTTTCGCCTCCAAAATCACTACAGATGGTGACTGCAACCTTGAAATTAAAAGACGCTTGCTCCTCAGAAGAAAAGCTTTGACCAACCTAGAGAGCATATTAAAAAGCAGAGATGTTACTTTGCCGACCAAAGTCTGTCTAGTCAAAGCTATGGCTTTTCCACTAGTCATGTATGAATGTGAGAGTTGGACTGTAAAGAAAGCTGAGTGCCAAAGAACTGATGCTTTTGAACTGTGGTATGGAGAAGACTCTTGAGAGTCCCTTGGACTGCAAAGAGATCCAACCAGTCAATCCTAAAGGAAATCAGTCCTGAATATTCACTGGAAGGACTGATGCTGAAACAGAAACTCTAATACTTTTGGCCACCTGATGTGAAGAACTGACTCATTAGAAAAGACCCTGATTCTGGGAAAGATTGAAGGCGGGAGGAGAAGGGGACGACAGAGGATGAGATGGTTGGATGGTATCACCGACTTGATGAACGTGAGTTTCAGCAAGCTCTGGGAGTTGGTGATGGACAGGGAAGTCTGGTGTGCTGCAGTCCATGGGGTCTCAAAGAGTTGGACTTGGCTGAGCGACTGAACTGAACTGAACAGACACATGCTGTTTGATTCTACCTATTTGAGATACCTAGAATAGTCAAATTCACAGAGTCAGAAAGTACATTGGCAAGTCCCAGGGGCCAGAGGGTGGGGTGGGGTGGAGAGGGGAAACGGGGAGCTAGTGTATAATGGGGACAGAGTTCCAGTTTAGGAAAGTGAAAAATTGGGGAGGTAGATGATGGTGGGGGTTGTACAACAGTGTGAATATATCTAGTGGTACTGAGCTGCACAGTTAAATATGATTCAAATAGTGTGTTTTATATTATATGACTTTTACCACATAAAAAACATACAAAAAAAAAAAGAGGAAAGCTATTCCATGCGCTTGGGTTTGAAGAATACTGTTAAAACAGCCATGCTGCCCAAGGCAATCCACAGAGTCAATGTGATTCCTGTCAAACTAGCCATGATATTTTTCATAGAACCAGAACAAATGATCCTAACATTTATATTGAACCATAAAGATCCAAACTGCCAAAAACATCCTGAGGACAAAGAAGAAAACAGGAGGGATAACTTTACCAGACTTCAGACAATACTATGAAGCTACCACAGTTGAAACAGAATGATACTGGCAGAGAAACAGACGCACGGATCAATGGAGCAGGAGAGAAAGCCCAGAAATAAAGCCATACATCCACAGTCGACACATTTTCACAAAGGAGGCAAGAATATCCAATGGGGAAAAAACCATCTTTTCAGCAAGTGGTGTTTGGAAAGCTGGACAACTGTATGTAAATCAATGAAGTCAGAATGCACCCTCACATCATACATAAAAATAAACTCAAGATGG
>NW_011494876.1:10973162-10978099 GCF_000754665.1 Bison bison bison
CAAGATGGTTCAAAGTCTTAAACGTAAGACATAACACTATGAAACTCCTACTGGAGATTATAGGCAAAAACTTCTCTGAGATAAATCATAGCAATGTTTTCTTAGGTCAGCTCCCAATGGAACATGCTCAAGCTTATAAGCTTTTATACAACAAAGGAAACTTATAAACAAATGAAAAGACAACCACCGAATTGGGAGAAAATATTTGCAAGCAATGTGACCAATAAGGATTTGATATCTAAAGTATACACATAGCTCAGTTCAGAAACACACACAAAAAACTAAAATGGGTAGAAGACCTAAATAAACATTTTTTTTCAAAGAAGGCATACACATTTCCAGTAGCCACATGAAAAGATGCTCAACATTGCTAATTATTAAGGAAATCCAAATCAAAACTACAGTTGGTCTGAGGTATCATCTCAGACCAGTCCGCATGGCCACAATCAGCAAGTCTACAAATAATAAATGCGGGACAGGATCTGGAGGGAAAAAGAACCGCCTGCACTGTTGGTGGGGAAGTAAGTTGGTGAAGCCACTACGGACAACAGGGAAGAAGTTCATGAAAAAACGGAACATAGAGATGTTGTTTTGTTCTTGTTGTTGAGTCTCTTAAGTCATGCCTGACGCTTTTGTGACCCCATGGACTGCTGCCCACCTGGCTCCTCTGGCCATATGATACAGCAATTTCACTCCTGGGCATGAATTTGGAGAAAACTCTTAATTCCAATCGTTAAATGCAGCTCAGTGTTCATAGCAACATTATTTACAGTAGCCAAGAGATGGAAGCAACCCAAATGTCCACGAACAGATAAATGAATAGAGAAGATACACATACACAGAATGGATCACTACTTGGTCATAACAAAGAATTAAATAATGCCATTTGTAGCAACATGGATGGATCTAGAGATCATCATACTTAGTAAATCAGTCAAATTCCAACGACATCACTTTTACGCCCAGTCTAAAATATGACACGAATGTATTTACAAAACTAAAACAGACGCATGGACTCAGAAAACGAATTTATGATTACTAAAGGGGACAAAGAATGGGGGTGGGCAGTGTAAATTAGGGATTTGGGATTAACAGATGTAGAGAACTATGTATAAAATACATTAACAACAAGGTCCTACTGCATACCACGGGGAACTATACTCAGTATATTATAACAACCTATAATGGAAAAGAATATGAAAAAGAAAAAATAGAGAAACATACGCAGACCGGAATCACTTTGTTATACACTGCACACTAACACACCATTCTATATCAACAATACTTCATTGAAAAAGAAAACACAAAATGTCAACTAACTACCAAAAAGTCCCTCTTCCCAGCTCTAGATTCAGTGTTCTCCATCACCTGAATGCAACTACAAACTACCCAAGTGAACTCAGATTTGTGACACCCGATCATTACAGAGAAAGCAAGCTTTCTGCAAGCCAGTGCTGTATGAGTTTTGGTGTACTGTAGATCATTGCATTCATAGCAACCAGAAATTTCCATAAACCGCTTGCAACCCTAAAATATGTGTTTTTGTTTTTAACTTTCTGTGAATGGAATTCCTCATTTACACATCCATCCTTTTGGATTTTTTTTTTTAACACTGAACATTTATGTACATTTTTAGAATGATAGTAAAAGCAAATGTATAAGATTAATTGTGATTTATTGTTTTCACTAGGTGGTAAGTGAGGTGACACTAGGCAAGTTTTTTTCTTCATATTCTTTGGGGGAAAAGATTTGCTGAAACATCTATTATCATGAGCAGACTGTATGTGCTATTTTAATGCATATAAGAGATGACTTCAGATTAAGTTACCCAGTAGTCACACCGTAACCTGGCCCAGTGGAAGAACATGGAAGCTGGAGCTAGCAGACTTGGGTTTGAATCCTGACACAACTCTTGAGTGAATGGCATCATGGCAAAGCTTTGAGTCTTAAGTGTCTCTTGTCTATGGATCCAGGGATCACACTACTTTGTAGGAGTTAATATTTAACATGGTGCTGCATGTGAAGAACAGATTACTTGGAACCATTCAATAAATATTGGCATTTGCTTTCCCCTTTGCTTATGTTCCATGAAGCTGGGCTGTTCAAACCTCCACATTATTTATTCTGCTAGCCGCGAGTTAGAATCACAAACTGCAGTTAAACATACTAATATTGCATTTCTTAAAAACAAATGTCTTATTCTAGCTTGTGTTTCTCCTACATTCTCCTCAGCAACAAAGTTTGTTTCGTACCCTCCACAGAATAGCAATATCCCAGAACACCAATATGCCAGGTAATTTGATAGGGATCTCACTGAATCTGCCCACTGCCTTGGGTAGTATGGCTATTTTAACAGTATTCTTCAAATCTAAGAGCATGGGACAACTTTCTTTTCCTAATGTTGTCTGTGTGGTAACAGTCACATAATATAAAACATACTGCTGTAACCACATTTAACTGTATAGGTCAGAGGCACTACGTACCCTCATATTGTTATACAACCCTCACCATCATCCACCTCCCCAGTTTTTCACTTTCCAAAACTGAAACTCTGTCCCCATTAAACACCAACTCCCCGTTTCCCCTCTCCACCCCACCCCACCCTTTTGGCCCTGGCGTTTGCAAGCAATGCAACCAATAAGGGCTTAATATCTAAGGTATACAGATAGCTCCGTTCAGTAACAAGCACATTTTAAAAATGAGTTGAAGACCTAAATAGACATTTTTTTCAAAGAAGGCATACACATTTCCAATAGCCACATGAAAAGATGCTCAACATTGCTAATTATTAGCGAAATCCAAATCAAAACTACAGTGAGTTATCACCTCAGACCGATCAGAATGGCCAGCATCAACAAGTGTATGAATAATAAATGTGGGAGAGGACGCGGAGAGAAAAGGAGCCCTCCTGCACTGTTGACGGGGAAGCAAATCGGTGTAGCCACTACGGACAACGGTGTGGAAGTTCATTAAAAACTAAAAGCAGAGGTGTCATTTTTCTGTTGTTTTTCTTACTTCTCTAAGTCATGTTTGACTCTTTTATGACCCCATGGACTGTAGCCCACAGACTCCTCTGTCCATATGATAACAGCAATTCCACTGCTGGGCATATATGTGGAGAAAACTCTTAATTCCAAAGGTTACATGCAGCCCAGTGTTCAGAGCAGCATTCTTTACAATAGCCAAGACATGGAAGCAACCGAAATGTCCATTAACAGGAGAACGGATAGAGGAGACACACACACACACACACACACACACACACACACACAGAGGCTTGCTGCTCAGCCGTAAAAAAGAGTGAAATAATGCCATTTGCATCAACGTGGATGGACCTAGGGATTATCATTCTCAGTGAAGTAAATCAGTCAAAGATGAATTCCAATGATATCACTTATACATACAATCTAAAATATGATACAAATGAACTTATTTAGAAAACCAACAATTTTGTAAAGTTTAAAAATAAAATAAAAAAAAATAAAATAAAAACTAAAAAAAAAAAAAAGACAACCAAAACAGACTCATGGACCCAGAAAACAAATTTATGGTTACCAAAGGGGCCAAAGGATGGGGAGGGATAAATTAGGGATTTGGGATTAGCAGACATAAACTACTATGTATAAAGTACATTAACAACAAGGTCCTACTGCCCAGCACAGGGCACTATACTCAGCATATTGTAACAGCCTACAGTGGAAAAGAATGTGAAAAAGAAAACATATACACATAGATATACATGTAGAACTGAATCACTTTGTTTCACACCGGACACTAATACAACATCATAAATCAATTATACTTCATTTAAAAAGAAAATACACAAAAAACCAAATGACTACTGAAAAGTCCCTCTTCCCAAAACTAGATTCAATGTTCTCCATCACCTGAATGCAACTATAAACTACACGAGTGAACTCAGATTTGTGACACCCGATCATTACAGAGAAAGTAAGCTTTCTGCAAGTCAGTGCCGTATGAGTTTTGGTGTATTGTAAATCATCGCATTCATGTCCTATAGCAACCAGAAATTTCCATAAACCACGTGCAACCCTAAAATATGTGTTTTTGTTTTTTAACTTTCTATGAATGGAATTCCTCATTAACACATCCATCCTTTCGGATTTTTTTTTAAACATTGAACTTTTATGTATATTTTTAGAGCTATAGTAAAAACAAAATGTTTAAGATTAATTGTGATTTATTATTTTCATTAGGTGGTAATGGAGTTGACGCTAGGCAAGGTTTTTCCCTCATATTTTATAGGGGAAAAGGTTTGCTGAAAAATCTATCACCATGAGCAGATTGTATGGGCTATTTTATTCCATATAAGAGATGACCTTCAGATTAAGTGCCCCATTAGTCACACGGCAACCTGGCCCAGAGGAAGAAATGGACGCTGGAGCCAGCAGACTTGGGTTTGAATCCTGACACAGCAACTCCTGAGTGAACAGTATCACAACAAAGCCTTTGAGTCCTAAGTGTCCCTGTCTATAGAACCAGGGATCACACTCTTTTGTAGGATTTAATGTTTAACACACTGCTGCATGTGAAGAATAGGTTACTTGGAACCATTCAATAAATACTGGCATTTGCTTCCCCTTTTGCTCATGTTCCATTAAGCTGGGCTGTTCAAACCAAACTGCCGTTAAACATACACTATAATGCATTTCTTAAACACAGATATCTTATTCCAGCTGGTGTCAAAATCAGAAATCAGATCAGATCAGTCGCTCAGTCATGTCCAACTCTTTGCTGCCCCATGAATCGCAGCATGCCAGGCCTCCCTGTCCATCACCAACTCCCAGAGTTCACTCAGACTCATGTCCATCCAGTCAGTGATGCCATCCAGCCACCTCATCCTCTGTCGTCCCCTTCTCCTCCTGCCCCCAATCCCTCCCAGCATCAGTCTTTTCCAATGAGTCAACTCTTCGCAT
>NW_011494876.1:10979532-10979776 GCF_000754665.1 Bison bison bison
TGGGTTGTGAAGATAGTTTTTGTACAGTTCTGTGTATTCTTGCCATCTCTTCTTAATATCTTCTGCTTCTGTTAGGTCCATACCATTTCTGTCCTTTATCGAGCTCGTCTTTGCATGAAATGTTCCTTTGGTATCTCTGATTTTCTTGAAGAGATTCCTAGTCTTTCCCATTCTCTTGTTTTCCTCTATTTCTTTGCATTGATCTCTGAAGAAGGCTTTCTTATCTCTTCTTGCTATTCTTTGG
>NW_011494876.1:10979876-10982434 GCF_000754665.1 Bison bison bison
AGACAGCCATAGTTCATCAGGCATCTATCTATCAGATCTAGGCCCTTAAATCTATTTCTCACTTCCACTGTATAATCATAAGGGATTTGATTTAGTTCATACCTGAATGGTTTAGTGGTTTTCCCTACTTTTTTCAAATTAAGTCTGAATTTGGCAATAAGGAGTTCATGGTCTGAGCCACAGTCAGCTCCTGGTCTTGTTTTTGCTGACAATATAGAGCTTCTCCATCTTTGGCTGCAAAGAATATAATCAATCTGATTTCAGTGTTGACCATCTGGTGATGTCCATGTGTAGAGTCTTCTCTTGTGTTGTTGGAAGAGGGTGTTTGTTATGACCAGTGCATTTTCTTGGCAAAACTCTCTTAGTCTTTGCCCTGCTTCATTCCATATTCCAAGGTCAAATTTGCCTTTTACTCCAGGTGTTTCTTGACTTCCTACTTTTGCATTCCAGTCCCCTATAATGAAAAGGACATCTTTTTTGGGTGTTCGTTCTAAAAGGTCTTGTAGGTCTTCATAGAACCATTCAACTTCAGCTTCTTCTGCGTTACTGGTTGGGGCTTAGACTTGGATTACTGTGATATTGAATGGTTTGCCTTGGAAACGAATAGAGATCATTCTGTCGTTCTTGAGATTGCATCCAAGTACTGCATTTCGGACTCTTTTGTTTACCATGATGGCTACTCCATTTCTTCTGAGGGATTCCTGCCTGCAGTAGTAGATATAATGGTCATCTGAGTTAAATTCACCCATTCCAGTCCATTTCAGTTCGCTGGTTCCTAGAATGTTGACATTCACTCTTGCCATCTCTTGTTTGACCACTTCCAATTTGCCTTGATTCATGGACCTGACATTCCAGGTTCCTATGCAATATTGCTCTTTACAGCATCGGACCTTGCTTCTGTCACCAGTCACATCCACAGCTGGGTATTGTTTTTGCTTTGGCTCCATCCCTTCATTCTTTCTGGAGTTATTTCTCCACTGATCTCCAGTAGCATATTGGGCACCTACTGACCTGGGGAGTTCCTCTTTCAGTATCCTATCATTTTGCCTTTTCATACTGTTCATGGGTTCTTAAGGCAAGAATACTGAAATGGTTTGCCATTCTCTTCTCCAGTGGAACACAGTCTGTCAGATCTCTCTACCATGACCTGCCCATCTTGGGTTGCCCCACGGGCATGGCTTAGTTTCATTGAGTTAGACAAGGCTGTGGTCCTAGTGTGATTAGATTGACTAGTTTTCTGTGAGTATGGTTTCAGTGTGTTACAAAACTTAATTCATAGGACTGGTAAAATTTTTTTTTGTTTAAAACGTTGAATGATGGAAGAAGTAACAAAGAATTAATAAGTGAGAAGAATCAGCACCCATATAAGGCAAGTAGTCTCTTTTCTAAAGTGAAGTCAAAATCAGTAGAACATATCTCCTACATTTCCCCAGCACCAAAGTTCATTCCATTCCCTCCACAGTACACCAATATTCTAGGACCCGAAAAGGATCGTCTAGAAGCCAATTCCTTTGTTCCAAATCAACAAGAAGCAACAGCAGCCGGTTTCTGTGGGCCACAAACAGTTAGTTCACAAGATCTGCACTTACCTGGATCCCCGTGTCTCACTGTCATAATCAGAGCACCCTCAAGACCTTGCCTGGAGACTGAGGCTGGAGGCCAAGGATGGCCCAGGTCACATCTCCCATCCTCTAGGAGCTCACAGCCTAGTGAAGAGGAGATTAAGTACTCACTAAATACATATTAATATGAACAGCTACCATTTACTGAGGACTTACTCTGTGGCACCCGTAGGCACTGCTTTAAATACAAACCCAGTATGCACTCACTTAATCCCCATGAGAACTCTGAGATGGTCACTGCCACTTTACAGGTGAGGAAACGGGCGCAGAGGGGTTAAGATGTTTGCAGAGACCTAATCACACTTAGCGTTTGGCATGGCGAAGGAAACTAGAAGCCTGAGACAAAATATCTGCAAACATCCAACTGACAGTGGATTAATCTCCAACATATAGCAAAAGCTCACGCAACTCGATAAAAATAAAAACAAAGGGAAATGTCTATTTAGATCTTTGGCCCATTTTTTGATTGGGTCATTTATTTTTCTGGAGTTGAGCTGTAGGAGTTGCTTGTATATTTTTGAGATTAGTTGTTTGTCGGTTGCTTCATTTGCTATTATTTTCTCCCATTCTGAAGGCTGTCTTTTCACCTTGCTAATAGTTTCCTTTGATGTGCAGAAGCTTTTAAGTTTAATTAGGTCCCATTTGTTTATTTTTGCTTTTATTTCCAATATTCTGGGAGGTGGGTCATAGAGGATCCTGCTGTGATGTATGTCAGAGAGTGTTTTGCCTATGTTCTCCTCCAGGAGTTTTATAGTTTCTGGTCTTACGTTGAGATCTTTAATCCATTTTGAGTTTATTTTTGTATATGGTGTTAGAAAGTGTTCTAGTTTCATTCTTTTACAAGTGGTTGACCAGATTTCCCAGCACCACTTGTTAAAGAGATTGTCTTTAATCCACTGTATATTCTTGCCTCCTTTGTCAAAGATAAGGTGTCCA
>NW_011494876.1:10982534-10983015 GCF_000754665.1 Bison bison bison
CTCTGATTTCTTTCACCAGTGTTTTATAGTTTTCTATATATAGGTCTTTAGTTTCTTTAGGTAGATATATTCCTAAGTATTTTATTCTTTTCGTTGCAATGGTGAATGGAATTGTTTCCTTAATTTCTCTTTCTGTTTTCTCATTATTAGTGTATAGAAGACATACAGATGGCTAACAAACACATGAAAAGATGCTCAACATCACTCATTATCAGAGAAATGCAAATCAAAACCACTATGAGGTACCATTTCACACCAGTCAGAATGGCTGCGATCCAAAAGTCTACAAATAATAAATGCTGGAGAGGGTGTGGAGAAAAGGGAACCCTCTTACACTGTTGGTGGGAATGCAAACTAGTCCAGCCACTATGGAGAACAGTGTGGAGATTCCTTAAAAAACTGGAAATAGAACTGCCTTATGATCCAGCAATCCCACTGCTGGGCATACACACTGAGGAAACCAGAAGGGAAAGAGACACGT
>NW_011494876.1:10983769-10995021 GCF_000754665.1 Bison bison bison
AGAGGGAGAGGGTGGGAAGATTTGGGAGAATGGCATTGAAACATGTAAAATATCATGTATGAAATGAGATGCCAGTCCAGGTTCAATGCACGATACTGGATGCTTGGGGCTGGTGCACTGGGACGACCCAGAGGGATGGTATGGGGAGGGAGGAGGGAGGAGGGTTCAGGATGGGGAACACATGTATACCTGTGGTAGATTCATTTTGATATTGGCAAAACTAATACAATTATGTAAAGTTTAAAAATAAAATAAAATTAATTAAATAAAAATAAAATAAAATAAAAACAAAGGTCCCAGTCAAAGAGTGGGCAGAAGACCTAAATAGACATTTCTCCCAAGACGACATACAGATGGCAACAGGCACATGAAAAGATGCTCAACATCTTTAATTATTAGAGAAACGGAAACCACAATGAGGTTCCACCTCACACCAGGCAGAATCGTTGTTGTTCAGTTGCTAAGTTGTGTCCAGCTCTTTGCAACCCCACGGACTGCAGCACACCAGGCTTACCCGTCTTGCACTATCTCCCAGAGTTTGCTCAAACTCCAACCACCACCGCCACCGCCACCTCACACCAGTCAGTATGGCCATCGTCAAAATGTCTACAAATAATAAATGCTAGAGAGAAAAGGGAACCCTCCTACACTGTTGCTGGGAATGTAAACTGGTGTAGCCACTATGGAAAACCAATATGGAGATTCCTTAAGAAACTAGAGTTACTATATGATACAATTATCTCACTCTAGGGCATATATCTGAAGAAAGCTCTTAACTCAAAAAGATAACATGCAGCTCAATGTTCATAGCAGCACTGTTTACAATAGCCAAGACATGAAACAACCTACATGTCCAACAAAGACGAATGGATAAACACGTGGTATGTATGTGTATATCATAAACACACACACACACGTACATGCGCACAGAGGACTACTACTCAGTCATAAAAGAGAGTAATACCAACGGCAGCTTCAGAGCCTGCCTCCATACGGTCCTGAGCGCACTCCTTTATCCCTCTGAGCCTCAGCTTCATCGTTACATGGGCTTGATTGCAGGGATTAAAGGCTACAAGCAAATGTGCTTGGTGAGTATCAAAGGCCTATAGATCACAGGGGCGTCTTTCTGCCCCCTTTTCTTTCTGCTTTTGGAGTTCTAAAAGCAGAAGTGTGCACTTGGTTGAGCTGATGGGAGGGAAGCCTGTGTGGTTGGAGTGGGGTTCTGCAGAAGACAGAGTCTGAATTCTTGAGGAAGGGAAGTCAGGGAGATACCCTCCAGCAGGAGGGCTCTGGGAGGGGAGGAGCAGTGGGAACAGGGAGCACCCAGATGCCTGGCTCTGCCCTGGTATCAGTGCTCACGGGGGTGCAGCTCAGGGGGAGAGGCCAGGCTCGGTGGGCCCAACACTCCTGTTGGGCATCTGCGCTGGGGTGATGCGGCTGAGGTCAGGTAGCAACTGGTTCTAGACGGAGGGCAAGCCCAGGCCCATGTTCCTTGCACTCCAGGAGCCAGGAGCTCATTAAAGAGAAGGGAAGGAACAATTACCTGCCAACTTCAGAAGCAAAAGACCAGAAGGAGCGGGGGCAGGAGGAGGGTGGTTCTCCACCTGGGGCTCCAGAAGTGTGCCAGGACACAGAGGGGATGAAAGGAAGATGGAGACGGCTTCTGGGGTCATCAGCTGAGATCAGGACAGGGTCAGTCAACCAGGTGGCCTGGAAGGCTGGGGAGAGTGGCTGAGGCTTGATCTGACCTGTCATGGGGAGCCCCAGAGTGCCCTGGACAAGGAGGGGCAGGCTTCAAGGGAGAGAGGGGCTGTGGGCGACTGAACTGCGGGGGAATGGGGAGGAAGGAAACCCCAGATGGGGCTGTGCCCTGTATCAAAGGTGGTGCTGTCAAACAGAAATATGCCAACCCCCTGGGTAATTTACAATTGTAGGATAGCCCATTAGAAACAGCAAGAAGGTGAAATTACTTCTGATAATATATTTAACCCCATATATCAAATATTTGTTATTTCAACATGAAATCAATGCAAAAATTACTATTGCAATGACTCACATTTCTCCTGTGCCAAGTCTTCAAGGTCGGGAGTGTCTCTTGGCCAGGACACCCGGATGCAGATTAGCCGCTTTTTGGAGTCATAGGCAGCTGGCAGCTGCAGCATAGGACAGCACAGGTCTAGACAGAGGAGAGGCTGGGCTGAAATGACTGCGGACGAGGCCTTTCCCGGCTTCCATCTGTGCCCTCTGTAAACTGCCACCAGCTCGAGGGCTCTGCTGTCCTTCAACACGAGCCATGAGCAAGGCAGCACCCCTGGCCAGCCTCCTCTCTGCTCTGGGGCCAGGCTGGTTACCTGTCTCCCGTGAATGCCTTGAACATTACTTAGCCCTGGATTTCTCAGATGGTCCGGGAGAAAGGAGTTGGTCTTAGAAAATTAATGTCTCTCTATTCTGAAGCGCCCCCATCTTCCGAGGGCTAGGGTGGGCTGAGGAAGTGGGTTTCGAGTCCATGGTAGTCGCTCACCCCAAGATAACGCGTGGAGAAGGCGGTGTTGGAGACCTGATCGGGAGCTGCAGCCAAGAGCAGGGGAGGCTAATTTAAAACAGCTGATTGGTATGGGTAACCAGGTGCCACGGATAAGACGCTTTCCCTTGCTTTTAAGCCCCTCCTTTAAACTGTCCCTGCACCTCCTTGATTCGGGAGAAGAGGAACTGGCTTCTAGAGAATCCTTTTAGGTTCCTGGGATGCCAGTGTGCCATGGGGGGCACGCGACAAACCGGCGCTGGGCAACTCGGGTCTGAGTCTCAGCTTTATAGCCTTGAGAGAGTCGGGTCGTCTTCCTGCACCTCAGTTTCCTTACCTGAGATGTGAGAACGGGAATGCATATGGTTGGGGGGTTTATTCAAAGGCTAAGATGTGCGTGAAGCCCCTCACCTGGGACACGAGGGCCCCACAGATGGGAAGTGACTTACGGGTTCCGATTACTGTCACTGCCATTGCTATTCATGGAACAGGGCCTGGGCTGAGTTTGTGGTTTGGGTCGGCAGAAGCAACAGGAGAAAGACGTGGGGGGCATGGAGGGATGTCTCCTTACCACAGCCACTCTGCAAGGGGGTCTCTGAGGGATGAAAGTGGAGCCAGAGGCCCCCCATGATGGGCAGGGCGTGAGAGGGGGCGACCGGGAGCTTGTCCTGGGCGGGCAGGCGGACGGGCGAGCGGCTCTCCAGCCATAACTGTGAACTCTGTCTGGGGGTCATGTTCTTCCCCACAGGTTTCCAGCTCCACCTCCCACGTCCAGAGTTACCCAAACATTTTCCAAACCAGTCTGACCCCTTTCTAATGTGTTCCAGATGCACTTGCAAGAAATTGGAAAAATGCAGAGCCAAGTGGGAGGCTGTACATTTATAGGGCTGTACTGGGCCTGAAGATTTTGCCCAGTGGGTGCCCCGTCCCAGGGGTCCAGTTGCCTCCAGGCCTCCTCCTCTCGTCTCTCCCGGGAGGAGTCCTCCCCCAGCCACTGCCCCTGCTGAGGTAGGGCTTGTCTCGGGCGTGTGCACTGACCCTCGGACCCATCACTGGGCTGGTGTCACTCATTTTCTGGCTGTTTATTGAGCACCTACTATTATTATTTTCTTTGTATGATTTTTAAAATGGAGATAAAACTGACATAACATTGTGTCAGTTTCAGGTACACTGTATTTTCTTAATAATTTAGAAAAACAGTTTTGGTCTCACAAACTCCCTGAAAGGGCTTAAAGGAGCTCCAGGGGGTCCAGGGATCACTGGGAACAATGTCTTTAGAGGAAAACTACGTGGATTGAGAGAGCTTAAAATAGGGCAACCTGACCCAGGCTCAGGGACAAGACACTAGAGTGAAAAGGAGGACAGGGTACAGTATGTGCGAAGGCCAGTGGTGAGGAAGAGTGGGGTACTCTCAAGGGACTGAAAGCAATAATTATGAATCCTCAGCCTGGTGTATACTGGGGCCGCTGCAGGTCCCTCCACCCCTTAGATTCATATCACTAAAAATGTGTTGACATGCCCAGTACAGAGCTCATCCCTTCCCTCTTGGAACTGACAGCCTGGGAGAGGGACAGGGGATGGCCATTCCCACCAGCATGACTATGATGTGTGCAGAGATGGGGGAACTGGTCTGATTTGTGTGCGAGCAGGTAGGGCACAAACAGCAGGTTTGGAAAGTCAAGCTGGAGGGGGATTTAAGTTCAGTCTTGAAGGGAGAGTAGAGGTGATCCAGGCACAGAGGATGGTGTATTCATACCAAGCTGAAGGACAGCAGGGCTTAGAGGTTGGGAAGGAAGAGTTAGCCTGTCCTGTGGTGGGAACGGGAAGGTGCGCCGTGGAGGGGTGGGGAGACCAGCAAGGGCAACGGCCATTCAGTGCAGGGTCCAGACCAGACCAGCTGACTCAAAGCTCTAAACCCATCGTGGTTTGTTGTTAAGACCACAGGCTGAATTCTAAGCCTTGGCTCCATATCTTGTAGGTAAGTCACTTCATCTCTTTGGACCACCTTATAGATACCACATTGATTGGAGTTTTGGATTCCGGTCTGGTCTGCCTGGGTTCAGATACCAGGTCTGTGATAATTCACCTGTGTGACCTTGGATACGTCACTGAAACTCTCTGTGATTTAGCTCCTCCTCCTTATATAATAGGAATAATGCTGGTACCTACTGCATATGATTACTGTATGGAATCAGTTATATGTACAGTTATGGGACTAAAATATTATTCCTGACAGATTCCTCACCCCTAAGAGGGATGTTCATCCCAACTTCCCCACTTTAGGCTTCAGCATCTGAAAAACTCAGGAAATTTGCATCAGGTACTATTTTTATCTGAGTACTTCAGAGAGGAGCTGAAGCAGAGGATATGGGGGAGGGGTCTGTCCAGGGAAGGCCCCATAGGGTCCTGCTTGGTTACATCCAGTCCTCTGGCAGGCCTGGGAGGCTGCTTCTGCTCTCCCTGCACAGAATGACCCACCCACCATGGCTCCTTTCCCTCCTCATCCCCATGGACTTGTTCCAAAGGACAGCTTTGTTCTATGATGAAAAAACGCCTCCTGTGCTTTCCAGACTGAGTCTTGTTTTACTACCACACTCAAAGCAGGTGAAGACAGAGTAGTTTGGCAGAGGAGAGTGTTGGGTGTCTGCGGCCTCACCGCACCGGTTTGAATCCTGCCTTCCCCAGGTAACAGCTGAACAATTGGAGCATGTGACTTACTACAAAATGCTCATCTGAAAAGTGAGATAGTAAGACCTCCCCAGCAAGCTGTTAAGAACAACAGAAGCGCTTGGAATAGTAGGTTCTCAGCAGATACTTGCAAGGCTTGCTGCTTCTCAGGTGGTGTGCTCAACACTTTGTGTCGCTTGGCCTGACAAGGGTACCTTGTAATCGTTCCCACTGGCAGGTGTCAGGTCCATGGCCCAAGGACGCAGAACCAGGAAGGTCCACACCCCACTCCACCTTATTCCAAAGGTTATGCTCTCACCTGCTTTCCATGTTGCCGCCAACAACAAATGCTTTCCAGTCTTCATTTTGCTACTTTCTGGTTGGGAAACTTTGGTTAAGCTGATTCCTTCATCTGAGCCCTGGCTTCCTCCTGCATTAAAAGATAATATGAAGTCTGAGATGTGAATGGAGAAGAATGTGCCCATGAGGTTGGACTCCCACTGAGATCCTGGCATGGCCTTCCTGCTCCTTCTTGGGGAGAATTTGACCAAGTCTGCATGGTTCCTGCCTCAGTTTCCCCCTTCCATAAGAACAAAGTAAACTGCCTTGATGGATTCTGAGGCTCTTCCTATAACTGGGCCGTCTGAGCTGCTTCTGGGGAATCTGAAGTCCAGAGAGGCTAGGAAAACAGCAGAGCACGGAACTGTCAGAGCTGACAAAGCAGCCAGGGCCCTTCCCTCACCAGCTTGCTGAGACTCAGCGTGGCAATCAGGATGAGCCCCCTCCGGGATGCCGTACCCAACTGAGAGGCCCCTCAAGTGTTACAGAGTGGGGGCACTGGGATTCAGCCTGCCTGCCGCTGAGTTCTGGCTTTACTTCTTAGTTGCTGTGTATGTGACCCTGTAGGATGAGTCACTTACTCTCTCTAAACTTTGGTTTCTCCATGGGTAAAATGGGGTAGGAATGCCTCCTTCGTTGGGTCGCTGAGGGAGATGAGGTCATTCACATAATGGGCTCAGCACTGATCACAGAGTCGAGCAGCTGAAGTGCTGACTGTAGCCGAGAGCCTCGCATCCGATCCAATGTACACTCCAGTCTCTTCGAGGGCAGGCACCTGTCTACCAAGATCTATATCCCTGGGGCCCAGCACAGCACCTGTCCGTGCTCAGCAAATGCCTCTGAAATAGGGAATTAGCTCCTTCCAGTCACAGATGAGGAGTCTGAGAATCAGAGAGGGAACAATCAGCGCCCAGACAGCAAGGTGGTGGGAAAGGCAGTATAGGAACCCAGCTTCTAGAATTGAGGCTGATGGTGTATCCGTGGCCGTGCACAAAACCTTGAACTTTGTCATTTTGTCAACAGTCACCTGAGAGTGACTTGGCATGTCTTCACTTAGTGCCATGGAGTGGGAGAGTGGGGATTCAATGTCTTTGGGTTTCCACTGGACCTTGGGAGCTAGCAAACACCTCTATGAAACTGATTGTGATCATTTATATGTAGAATCTAAAATATGGTACACATGCACTTACCTATGAAACAGAAACAGAGTCACAGACATAGAGAACAGATTTCTGGTTGCCCAGGGGTGGGGTGAGGGACAGACAGATTGGGAATCTGGGGTTAGCTCATGCAGACTGTTATATACAGAATGGATAAACAGTAAGGTCCTAGTGTATAGCAGTATACACTGTATACACTCAGTATACACAGTATACTCTGTTCAGTATCCTGTGATAAACCATAGTGGAAAAGAATATGCAAAAGAATGCATAACTGCATCACTTTACTGTACAGCAGAAATGAGCACAGCACTGTAAATCAATTACACTTCAATAAACTAAAACAAAGACAAGAAGCCAAACCCTGATTTTGGGAGGTCCTCACAGCCTGAGAGAATGCAGAGAGAATCTCTGGGGTACAAATAGCGTAACTGTGCTTGCACACTTACAGTGGGGCTTGCCCAGGAGATGGGGGGTCTGGTGCAAATGTTTCCAGACAGTGATCTTGCGAATAGTCTTTCAGTGACCCGAACATGTCCAAAGGCTCGCACAAGTCTGTTGAGCTCTCCTGTCTACCTAACTGCCCTGGTGTTTCCTAGCTGAGCTTTCTTGCTGGAAGCAGGAGGTGGGTTCTCACGGGGCCAGAGCTACTCCATGTTGAGCAGGAAACACTTTTCCTGAGCCCCGTATAATGAGGTGTGGTGACCTCTGGTAGTGAAAGCTCATCCTCCCTCTAGGAAGGCCGCTTGGTGCCTGGGGACAGTAGGCATGGATGGGTGTGATTTGAGGAGATAATGAGAGAGAAAAGGTACTGAAACATGTTTGTCAGATGCAACTTCACTTTCACCTTTCACTTTCATGCATTGGAGAAGGAAATGGCAACCCACTCCGGTGTTCTTGCCTGGAGAATCCCAGGGATGGCGGAGCCTGGCGGGCTGCCATTTCTGGGGTCGCACAGAGTCAGACACGACTGAAGTGACTTAGCAGCAGCAGCAGCAGCAGCGCCCATTCTCTATTTGCCATTTTTCCCTCGGCTTCTTAAAGGCAAGTTCTCCACCCTCCTGCCAACTCCTGCACAAGCTGTAACTTCTGGTCCTCTCCATCTCAGCAAGGATGCCATCACCTGTGCGGTTTAAGCCGGCTATCCAGTCCCCACCCTTAACTTTTCCCTTTCCCCACGTGCAATCCAGCACTGAGTTTCGTGGGCTCCATCTCCAAAATATATATTGACTCTAGGCAGGCTCTGCGTTTGCACCTGCCACTTTGGTCTCAGCCACTTTGCACCTCTCCTGGACTCCTGGAAGAGCCAGCTGCCCTCTGCTTCCACCCTGCTCCCGTGTGGGTCCAGTGATCAGATGCTGCTCAGGTCTTGTCTCATCAGCCTCCTCTCCCCCCATTCCCAGCTGCCCCAGCACAGGTGGGTTTTCTGAACCTGCATGCCCCAGAGTCTTTGTATTTGCTCTTTCTATGTGCCTGGAATTTGTTTCCCTCATGGCTCTGCACAAGCTCTATTTTTGTCCTCCTTGGGGTGTCAGTTCAAATCACATTTCCCCAGTGATGCCGTCCCTGACCCTGGCCCTCAGTGCCTCCCTGCATCTCACCCCAGCGATGTGCTCCAGGGTGTCTTGCTTAGTCTATAATCATCTTATTTTCCTGTTTAGTCTGTCTTCTGGAACAACAAACCTTTTCAGTAAAGGGCCAGATAGAAAATAGTTCAGGCTCTGTGGCCCTATGTCTGTCGCAATGATTCCACTCTGCCGTTTTAGTGTGAAAGAGTGCGATGTATAAGTGAATGTGTGTGGCTGTGTTCCAACACTTTACTTGTAGACATTGAAATTCATGTAATTTTCATGTGTCACAAAACACTCTCTTTTTGACTTAAAAAAATCTTCAAAAATTAAACAAAACAAAACAAAACAAAAAACTCAAAACACTTTTTTTTAGCTCCTGGACCTTACAGAAATATTCAGTAGGACAGTGCGCTTTCATTCGCCAACCCCTGTTTTAAAACATAAGCTCTACGAGGCCAGGCTTCTATCTGTCTTTTCCATCAGAGTACCCCAAGTATACCACAGTTCTTGGCACATAAAAGATGCTCACTAAATTCTGGGGGAATAAAAGGAGACAGAGGGAGCTGTATCTAGAGCTCACTGGACTTATCTCAAACACTCAGCCATGATGTTTCTGAAAACAAGGAATAAAGGAACCAGGATAAACAGGAAGAATGATTATGAGACAGGCATCTGAAGACCTATCAACACAACTCTCTGGACATCACGTCCATCCTCGCAGTCAGAACAACAATCGACCACCCATGATCTGTATTTTCTAGGCCTAGAGATTCTTTCAAGTCAGCCAAGGAGCCATTGCGCTGTGTGAACAACCTGGTGAGCTGGCAAGTCAGCCAGGCTTTCAGAATTCTAACCCGTGGAAAAGCCATGGACATTTTGTCCTGGCACCGAGAGTTACCATCTGAATAAATTAATATTTACATGCTTTTATGAGGAAAGTTACTCTTGATCTTTGAGAAGGAAAATCAACCTTTCAGTCCCACTTGGCATTTGTATCTTTGTATCTCTCTTAGTTGACACCTTGCCACTGGCTCAGAATAAATATTTCTCTGATATTTTTTTAATAGCATTTGTCCCCCTGCTACAGTTTTGAGACAAAATACTTTTCTGGATAATACTCTAAGAAGGAAAATACTTGGCTCTCTCCTCCATAATTTTTGATGGAACCTGTTTATTGCCTGTGGTCATTCCACTGGCGGTCATTTGATGCTTTGGGCTGCTGAATGAGGCCCCGTTTGGGCTGTGTCTCCGGACACCAGTAGAAACATTTGGAAACCTTAAAGAAAACTCAGACAATTGGCTGAATTTTGGGCAAAATATAACCAGATTCTACTTCTCACCTCATATCAAAATTCTGGATGAGCTAAAGATTTAAACAAGGAGAAAACATGAATGAACAAAGCATGGGGGATAAAAATGTCTCTAAACATGTTACTGAAGGCAGAAACATAAAGACAATTACAGAACTTCCTTGGTGGCTCAGTGGTAAAGAATCTGCCTGCCAAAGCAGGAGACACAGGTTCGATCCCTGGTCTGGGAAGATCCCACATACTGTGGAGCAACTAGGCCCACGCGCCACACTATTGAGCCTGTGCTCTAGAGCCTGGGACCCGCGATGACTGGAGCTTGCGTGTCCTGGAGCCTGTGCTCAGCAGCAAGAGAAGCCACCACAATGAGAAGCCTGCTCACCCCAACTTGAGAGTGGCTCCTGCTTGCTGCAACTAGAGAAAAGTCCATGCAGTGAAGACCCAGCACAGCCCAAAATAAAGTACAATTAAAAAAAAAAAAAAGACAATTACATAAGAGGTAAAAATCTTCAGCACCAGACTATCCCCGCCAAATCTCTTAAAATCTTGAGAAACCACAACCTTACAGAGGTATTTGCTGACAAAGCGTTAATTAATTAAATTGTTTTTTATCTATCTTCGGGAGAGGACATTTAAATTCTACTTTATTACCATATTTCAATTATACAATGCAGTGTTATCAACTAGAGTCACCATTAGACATTGATCCTCGGAACTTACTCCTTTTATACCTGAATTTTTTTTAATTTAATTTTATTTTTTAACTTTACAATATTGTATTGGTTTTGCCATATATTGAAATGAATCCACCACAGGTATACATGTGTTCCCCATCCTGAACCCTCCTCCCTCCTCCCTCCTCCCTCCCCATACCATCCCTCTGGGTCATCCCAGTGCACCAGCCCCAAGCATCCAGTATTGTGCATCGAACCTGGACTGGCGACTCGTTTCATATATGATATACATATTTCAGTGCCATTCTCCCAAATCTCCCCACCCTCTCCCTCTCCCACAGAGTCCAAAAGACTGTTCTATACATCGGTGTCTTTTTTGCTGTCTCGTATACAGGGTTATTGTTACCATCTTTCTAAATTCCATATATATGCGTTAGTATACTGTATTGGTGTTTTTCTTTCTGGCTTACTTCACTCTGTATAATAGGCTCCAGTTTCATCCACCTCATTAGAACTGATTCAAATGTATTCTTTTTAATGGCTGAGTAATACTCCATTGTGTATATGTACCACAGCTTTCTTATCCATTCATCTGCTGATGGACATCTTGTAACTTTTTACCAATTTCTCCTTATTTCCCCAGCTCCTAGACCCTGATGATGACTTTTATACTCTTTTTTTAGATTTCATATAAATGATATGCAGATTTTGTCTTTCTCTGTCTGGTTTACATCACCTAGTATAATACCCTCCATTTTCATCCATATTGTTGCAAATGACAAGATTTATTTTTCAGTGCTGAATATTCCATATACACACACACAGACACACACAGATATATATATGTGTGTGTATATGTGCCAAAGAACTGATGCTTTTGAACTGTGGTGTTGGAGAAGACTCTTGAGAGTCCCTTGGACTGCAAGGAGATCCAACCAGTCCGTTCTGAAGGAGATCAGCCCTGGGATTTCTTTGGAAGGAATGATGCTAAAGCTGAAACTCCAGTACTTCTG